>NC_063161.1:50474706-50804120 GCF_023159225.1 Perognathus longimembris pacificus
CCTGGAACATGTAGGCCCTGACATGGCCTGGAGGATATAGATCGACTCCTAGAAAACTCAGCCAAACACTCAAAGCAGTTATTTGTTCAGCTCACTCTGCTGCAGGACCCATGAACCAGTGACCATGTGTTAACGTCTGGTCCGAAAGCTCCAAATAGCTGGGTCACCAAGCCTTCAAGACTGCTTGACTTCTACCCAATAGTCTCCCCATCAGTTTGGCCAAGAAACCATGGACCTTCTCTTCACATGGGCTCTGTTGTTACCAGATGTCCTTCAAGATAGATTGCCCCATAAATTCTGAGCCTGGCCATCCTACCTGAGCCTAAACTTGGGGGTTAGACTGGAGGTTCCCCAGCCAGGAGAGAGCATTCATGTGCAGGAGGCCACAATCTCAGACCTGGAAGAGCAGCAGGGAGCTCTGGGTAGTCACCAGGATAGGTGCTCTGGGTAAAACTCACAGGCAGTGCAGACAAAATAACAACTGTAATAAAAATAAAACAAAATAAGGAAACAGCTGGGCACTGGTGGCTCATGCCTGTAATCCTAACTATTCATGAGGCTGAAATCCAAAGATCACAGATCAAAGCCAGTCTGAGTAAGAAAGTCTATGAGATTCTTATCTCCAGTTAACCAGAAAAACCAGAAGTGGTGCTGTGGATCAAAGTGATAGAGCACTACCCTTGAGCAAAAAAGCTCAAGGACAGTGCCCAGGTCCTAAGTTCAAGTCCCATGACCAACAAAAAATAAACTAATAAAATAAATAAAAGCTACTACATTGTGTTGGTTATTTACCACACAGCTTTTCACACACACCTCACTCTCCTTATAATATTCTTGAGCAGGTATACTCACCTCAATTCTAGTTACAGAGGAAACTGAGGCTCAAAGAGGTTATGTGTTCAATTTCACTTATATTTCAAGTACCAGAGCTGAGATGTATCCAGAGGACACTTGAGGATGAGCTGTATTTAAGGAATGGGTACCATAATGGTCAAGATGTTTCATAATGAAGACACACACACACACACACACACACACACACACACACACATACTTTATGTGTACTGTCCTCATCTGAGTCCCCTCTCCCCCCATCTCTAAGCACAGCTCTTTCCAGTGCTCAGTGCTTAACTTGGCACTCTAATCTCTCCCACACTCCCCCTTGTCTACTCTCTGGCCTCAGCCAGCTTCTTCCCTAGCCTTCATCCATCCCCTATTTTTCTACCAAAGTGGATTGGAATTGCCACTCCTATATGTGCTCTGACCTGTCTCTTTTGGTGCCTTTATTTACTCCATTTCCTTCAGCATGAATCTTCCTCTCCTCTTTTATCTGGGCACTTCTGTTCCTCACACTCTTCCCTGACCCAACTCAGGTCCCATCTCCACTAAGGACCCAGCCATGGCCTGGTGCACAGGCTCCAGTGCTGGAGGTGTACTCACAGAATTTCTTGAAGCACAGAGTTCCATCCAGGCCCC
Organism: Perognathus longimembris pacificus; assembly: GCF_023159225.1. NCBI lineage: Eukaryota > Metazoa > Chordata > Mammalia > Rodentia > Heteromyidae > Perognathus > Perognathus longimembris. The sequence goes on from NC_063161.1 coordinate 50,476,183, forward strand.
GGCAGCTCTGTATGAAGCTTTTCCATGTAGTCCATGGTGGGGGGAGGAGTGCTGCTACAACATGAACCTGGTTCCTGATAGGCACTCAGGTGATTTGTGCTTTGGTTCCAGGGACTCACTGGAAGTAAAGAAGAGACCTACTGACCAAGACAGGCCATTAGTGCTGCACCCATAGACTGATGACTGCAGATGAAAGGGGCAGGGCAAAGAATGGAAAAGCCCAGGGGCTGGAGGCTTGGTTGAAGTGTAGAGAACAAGTTGAGCAAATGTGAGGTCCTAAGTTTAAACCCCAGTATCTACAAATAGCTAGATGGTGGTAACTCATGCTTATAATCCAAGCTACTCAGGAGGCTGAGATCTAAGGATCTCAGTTCAAAGCCAGCCCAGGCAGAAAAGTCCATGAGACTCTTACCTCCAATTACAAAAAAAGCCACAAAAAAGCCAGAGGTGGAGCTGTGTCTCAAGTGGTAAAGCACTAGCCTTGAGCACAAAAGCTTAGGGACAGCACCCAGGCCCAGAGTTCAAGCCCCAGTACTGACCAGAAAAACAAACAAACAAAACAATGGCAAAACCCTACTGTTCCCAGCACCTGTCATTAGCAGCCCTCTTATGGAAAAGTTTATCTTCATGTTCTCCTCCTCTTTTTCTTTCTCTTCCTCCTCTGTCTCTTTTTCCTCTGCCTTTCTTCTTTTCCTTTTCCTCTGCTTCCACTTCTCTGTGTGTGTGTGTGTGTGTGTGTGTGTGTGTGTGTGTGTGTGTGTGCGCCTGTACTGCAGCTTGAACTCAGAGCTGGGATGCTATCCCTTAGCTTTTTGGCTCACGGCTGGCACTGCACCCTTTGAGCCACAGCTTCATTTCTAGCTTTTTTGGAGACAAAGAGTCTCGTGGAGTTTTCTGCTTAGGCTGGCTTCAAACCGAAATCTCTAATTTAGATCTCAGTCTCCTGAGTGGCCAGGATTACAGGCGTGAGGCACCAGAGCCCAGTAGATTCCTTCTGAAATGTCTCGTGCTTCCTCTCATCTCTCTCCCTTGAATCCCCAGAATAATAAAGGAGCCACCAGAGTACATGGTTCTTTGAAACTGGATCTGAGATTAGTGCTAGCATTCTGGGGTCCCACTGAGTTCTAGATGCCAGATCCTTCAACTCCATCCCCTATAGATTATGTTATTAGTGACCACAACTCAGCCTGCATCTGTCCCATCTCTTTGGACTTCTAACACATTTTATTTTCCACATAGACAAAGATGGATTATTAACATCTTCATTGCCCATGACAGAACAGAAGGTCTATTCCATCTCCTCACCCATGCCCAGACAGAATCAAAGCCAGAAGCACATAAGTGACTCCATAAATCAATTTAAATCTATAAGGTAAGTCTTCCTCCTTTATTGTGGGAGATTCTTCCAATACTATTGTTCCCCAAAAGAAGGCTCAGACATGATTTCGTGGCCAAGCAGATTTTAGCATGCACAAGGCCCTGGGTTCCATCTCAGCACCAAAAAAGGAAAGTAAAATAGAGTAGAAATGCACATTCTTACAGCCAAGCCTTGGTCACATAATCACAACTAGTGACCCAGGCTGAGGCTTGGGAAGGGAGCCTGTGACATGAGCTGTGTTGAATTCTGTGTTCTACAGAGAACTGTGGCTGGGCTTAAATTGCTACAAAATAGACCAGGCTGGATCCAACACTGGACCCAGGAGAGCGTGGAAAAGAGCAAAGGAGGCCATGGGATACTCCATGGAAATGAGGTACCAGGCAGCCCACATCTGGGGATGGCCTTGATGACCTTGCAAGATTTAATTATTGCAATGCACAATAACTCATCTTTAAAGCAAAGGAAGCTCAAGGTGACAGGCAAGCTTCTCTTTAATGCAGGCTGCTAAGCACACACTCTAGTTTCCTCTGCCAATAATGGGCACATAATTAACCTCCTTTGTTATGGCATCCATTGAGGGGAACAGTTGTGATCAGGCCGACTTCTCTGAGAGTCCCAAACCCAGGAACCCATACAAGAACTCAGCCTCACTCAGCCCCCAAAGACACAGACCTGGGAGAGAGCAGTGTGAAGGAGGGCTGGAATTCCCTTTCAGATCTTAAGATCTTCAGTCATAGGAGCACTCTGAACTTACCTCCTGGTCAGATAAATGGACACAATCATGCCAACCTCACTAGGAAGACTGCTCTGGCAGTCAGCTTTTGGAAATTGAATATTAAAAAGCCTTCCACAGGGGCTAGGAATGTGGCTTCATGGTAGAGTGTTTGCTTAGCACACATGAAGCCCTGGGTTTGATTCCTCAGCATCACATAAAACGGAAGTGGCTCTGTGGCTCAAGTGGTAGAGAGCCAGCCTTGAGCAAAAAGAAGCCAAGGACAGTGCTCAGGCCCTGAGTTCAAGCCCCAGGACTGGCAAAAAACAAAAAAACAAAAAGCCTTCCACACAGCTAGACCTAAAAGGTATACATATTCATGGATATGAGCATATATATATATATATCTGCATACATAATTGTACATGGGATAAACATAGAACATGAATCTAACTAAGGAGCTAGGTAAGAAGAAAAATGGAAAAAGAAGGATAAAGGGGGACATTTTGAGGTTCACTGAAACTATATTTAAAAACAACATAAAGAACTTGAAGCAGGCACCAGTGACATTCCTGTAATGCTAGCTACTCAGGGGCCTGAGCTCTGAGGATCCTGGTTCTAAATCAGCAAGAAAATCTCCAGTCATCCACCAAAAACCCAGAATGGGAGCTTTGGGCTCAAAAGGTAGAACACCAGCCTTGAGCAAAAAAGCTAAGGGACAGCACTCAGGCCTTGAGTTCAAATCCTAGTACTAACACACACACACACACACACACAGAGAGAGAGAGAGAGAGAGAGAGAGAGAGAGAGAGAGAGAGAGAGAGAGAGAGAGAGAGAACAATGAAAGCTATTGATCTACAGGGCCTGAAGGGAAATAAGCTCTATTTATTGGCAGGGATGAGTACTATGGACAGGAGGTTGAATTAACATGAGTGAAAGAGAATGAATATGACCCAAATAGATTGTTAGAGGCAAGTATGACACTAAAACAATGAAAGCTGTTGACATTGTACTAGAAAAGGGGAAGGTAGTAAGGGAGAATTACAGAAGGGGGTTGACTGGAATACACTGTATACCTCTGTAGAAATCTCAATGAGCATCCCTCTCTTGCATAAATGTATGCTAATTTTGAAAATAAGCCAGCCTTCCACACAGCACTGAGCACACGGTTGGCACTCCATCCATGTAAGCCCCTTCCCTGCCGGTGTCTTTGTGCAAGAGTGAACAGAAGTAATTGTGAGATAAGAGGTGGAGAGTGGAGGTTGGGGGGGTGGGTAGGGGACCTCACTAGGAGAGGAGGTAGAAGCAGAGTTCCCAGAAGAAGAAAAAGGGAAAGTTTGGGCCCAAAGTGGACACAAGAAGAGTGACAGGTTAATAATAGTAGAATAAACAGAGTAAATAAATAAACAAGCAAACATGTGGGGAGCTCTTTGAGTGCTAAGTAGAGCTTAAATGTTTCCTTCCGGGGACCCATTATCTCATTAGATCCTTCCAGACTCTCACCTGGGTGCCATTATCACCCCTACTTCCCGTGGAACTTGTGCTCCAAGGTCATGACACCTGTGATTTGGGAGGCCAGATCCCCCCCAGAGCACTATGCACACCACGCCCCGGCCCCACACCATGCAGATGCGCCCGGCACACTGCACACCGAGGCCCAGGCTTGCGCGCTGCAGGATGGAGCCTGGGGTGGTAGCCAGGGTGGCCTGCCCGTCCCAGCTGGAGTCCCCGCAGAGGGCGGTTCGGGTCCCGCCCCGCAGGGCACCGGCCCCTACCGCTGACCAGGCGCTTCCTAGGCCCCATAAAGCCAGGGCGGGAGGCAAACGCTGTTTTATGGGGGCGGCCGGGCAGCCAGGCCTGCTTTGATTCCCGGGCTCTGCCAGGCGCGCTGGGACCTAGCCCTCCAAGCTCGTAAACGCCTGGGCGGCGAGCTCCCTCCCCGGACCCGGGGCGGGGGAGAGGGTGGGGGCATATAAGGCAGCACGCAGGCCTCGGGGTCCAGCCTGTACCATCCTCATCGCCAGCCATGACCTGCTACTCCTCCTGCCTCGGTGCCCCCAGCGGGATGCGCGCCTTCAGCTGCGCCTCCGCCTGCGGACCCAGGCCCGGCCGCTGTTGCATCACCGCCGCCCCCTACCGCGGCATCTCCTGCTACCGCGGCCTCACGGGGGGCTTCGGCAGCCGCAGCGTCTGCGGGGGCTTCCGCTCCGGCTCCTATGGGCGCAGCTTCGGCTACCGCTCAGGGGGCGTCTGCGGGCCCAGCCCCCCATGCATCACCACCGTGTCCGTCAACGAGAGCCTCCTGACGCCCCTCAACCTGGAGATCGACCCCAGTGCCCAGTGCGTGAAGCATGAGGAGAAGGAGCAGATCAAGTGCCTCAACAGCAGGTTTGCTGCCTTCATCGACAAGGTGGGTGTCCTGGATCAAGCAGGACCTGAGCCTGGTGTGCTGGCAGGAGATCTGGGGATCACGGGCCAGGAGGGAAGCAGAAGCCGGGAATGTCCAGCTAGTCTTTTTAGAAATGCAGAAACAAAGTGGGGGGGGGGTGCTGTTTTATGACCATTAGGTAGTCCCTGCCCCATGACATTAAGTGGCATTGAAAAAATCTGGTGAGAAAATATAATCCTTTCATGGATGCTTCTGTCCTGCAAAAACAAGTGGAGGAAATCTCACTGGGTGCTAATTCCTTCTGTGTTTCTCTACTATTCCTTTCCCTCCCACTGTGTGTGTGTGCGTGTGTGGAAAGGGGGTGGTGGTGGTGGTGTGTGTACTCAGGCCTGGGTCCCCACACCTTTAGCTCTTTTTTTTTTCTCTAGTCTAGAGCCCTACCACTTGAGCCACAGCTCCACCTTGGTCTTTTAGGTGGTTAATTGGGGATGAGAGCTATCCAGGCTGACTTCCAGCCCTGGTTCTCAGAGCTCAGCCTCTTGAGTAGCTCCAGGGTATGTAACTGTGTGACACACATGTAGCCGCCAAACCCCCCCTCCCCCCGGACTTCATCTCACTCTACCCCAAGCCTCTCCAGACTTTCCCAGAGCTCCATCTGTCTGTTCTCCTAGCTACACAGTCCTTCCCACCCTGACCATTCAGCCACACTGCTCTGCAGTCCCTTTGCCAGGACTGATGAGCACCACCCTCCATTCCCTCTCTCCTCTCACCCATTCCCACTTGCTTGGCAAACCCTCATTCCGGCCTGAACAAACCAAGGGCTCTCCTGGTGCATCCTCAGCCAGGAGCACCTCCCCCCCCCCACACACACCGGCCATGATGCTGGCCAGGCCTTGCTATTTCCTGCTGCTACTTCTGCCTGTTCAATAAGCAGGGTGAAAGTTGTTGACTTCTCCCACAGACTTACCCCCTCTCCCATCCCAGGTGCGCTTCCTGGAGCAGCAGAACAAGCTGCTGGAGACCAAGTGGCAGTTCTATCAGAACCGCAAGTGCTGTGAGAGCAACCTGGAGCCCTTGTTCGAAGGCTACATCGAGACGCTGAGGAGGGAGGCTGAATGTGCGGAGGCTGACAGCGGGAGGCTGGCCGCAGAGCTCAACAATGTGCGCGAGGTGATGGAGGGCTACAAGAAGAAGTGAGTGCTGTGGGCAGGAGGGTTTGGAGAAGTGAAATGGGACTTAGTCAAAGCCAGACAGATTTGGGGGTAGAGCACAGGAGGAACTTTCCAGCAAAGAAGACGGTAACCATGACCCTCTCTGGGACAGGAAGGATTTTCTTTTTCTGGGCCTTGAATGTAACAACTGTAGAAATTCTGAGATAGTCCAGCTACTTTATTATATATTTATCTCATTATTCATCAAGTATTCATTGAGCATCTCTTGGTCTTGGGTGCTGTGTCAGGTCCTGAATGGAGAAAAGGTAAGAAAATAAGGAAGGGAAAGGGATGAGTAGCAGAACCAGGGCAGGACTCTGACACACACCCCCAAATTAAACCAGGAGGCTATTGATAATATCAGCAGTGAGAACCCCAGAGGCAGGAAGCACTTCAGGGGACTTGGTTGGTTTCTGTGTCCGTGGACAGGGACCGCAGGCCCCTTCCTGTCCAACACTGATTCCACGTCCACCTCCAAAAGTCTCCTGGGGTGTTTGTCTGGGCCTTTCTTCTTCTTTTATTTCTCTACAAATCTGAGCATTGTATTCTTTGTCCTCAGATATGAAGAGGAAGTGGCACTAAGGGCCACAGCCGAGAATGAATTTGTGGCCCTAAAGAAGGTGAGTGCTCATCCTCTAATCAGAACCCAGGGCAGAGGCAACAGGGGGCACTTGGCAATTCAGACTCTGTCTGTCCCACTGTGCCTTGCCCTGTCCCCACATGCTGCCAAGCTCCTTGGGTGGCTCCTGGCATCAGAGTCCACTGCTAGCCTCAAGCAGGGCAGGGTCTTCCCCCCATCCATCTGGCCAAGAGCTGCCCACCTCTCTCAATCCTGTACCTGGCAGAGGATGGTAGACTGAACACTTGATACCTAGGTGAGGAAGTGAGGCCCTGAGTCCAAATTCCAGTGCTGGAGAGAGAGAGAGAGAGAGAGAGAGAGAGAGAGAGAGAGAGAGAGAGAGAGAGAGAGAGGGGAAGGAAAAAGAGAGGGAGGGGGGGAGGGAGGGAGGGAGGGAGGGAGGGAGGGAGGGAGGGAGGGGAAGGGAACAGATGGCTTATTTCTCATTGTATCTTGAGTTGAGGGGATAGTGGGATAGTACCAGGTATAGATTTAGAAGAATCATCCCAGTGGTACTCAAGAAAGGGCTTGGAAACCCCGGGATTCTCCTCCCTCCCCATATCTGCTCCTGACCCCACCAGCTACATTGCCTACCTCATGAAGTCAGGCCCAGGGATAAGCATCTAAGGAGGGTTTTCAGGAGGCTTGCTCGTGTCATGGCTTACACACACACACCAGGGGGAGAAATGAGATTGTGTGCCTCTTAGTGAGACTTCGAACCCGTCTTCCCGTTTTAGGACGTGGACTGTGCCTACCTGCGCAAGTCTGACATGGAGGCCAACTCAGAGGCGCTGACACAGGAGATTGACTTCCTGCGGCGACTCTATGAGGAGGTGAGGGGCCACAGAGCAGAGGGTGGCAAGGAGGATGAGTTAACTATTGGTAGGAGAAATCACCATGTGGCTTGTGAGCCACTCCCATGGTACAGAGGGGTACAGTGCAGTTGAAAGACCTGAGGCAGATCTTCGAAAAATCAAAAAGCATATAAATGCTTAGTTACTATGGTAACAACCATCACAACTTGGTAAAGCCAGGTCCTGGACCCTGAGGATCAAGCTGAAGGTCTTGAGTGAAATCAGGCAGCAAGCCTCAGACATAAACTTTCTCTACCTCCTCCTGTTAGTCCTGGGACTCCAGGCCCAAGGTGCCATTGATGTCTTAGGGTTGAGAGGAAGAAAGACTATGAAGGTGTTGGGGTGGGGGGAACAGGGGAAAGGGGCAGACAGCGACTATAAGATGATGTGCTGCTGGTGGTAGGGCACTATATTAACAAGCACCTCCACTTGTCAACTTCCTCTGCAGGAGATCCGTGTCCTCCATGCCCACATCTCAGACACCTCAGTCATCGTCAAGATGGACAACAGCCGGGACCTCAACATGGACTGCATTGTGGCTGAGATCAAGGCTCAGTATGATGACATCGCCACCCGCAGCAGGGCTGAGGCTGAGTCCTGGTACCGCAGCAAGGTAACTTGCCCAGGAGGCTGCCCTGTAGACAGTGAGCAGGAGCAGCTGCCTGCCTGCTAGAGAAGGTTGCATGCGAAGGGTGGGGCCAACAGCCCTCAAATGGGGTTCAGGGCAGGGCTGCCAGGTGTGGCTGTTTGCACACACTGAGCACTGTCCCCCCTGAACCTCGTGGGCACCCCCATGTTCCTCCCCAGTGTGAGGAGATCAAGGCCACTGTGATCCGACATGGGGAGACCCTGCGCCGCACCAGGGAGGAGATGAATGAGATGAACCGCATCATCCAGAGGCTAACAGCTGAGATCGAGAATGCCAAGGTCCAGGTACGGAGCGGCTGTGCCTAAGACCAGAGCAGCTGGGAGACTGGCCAGAGCCATACATGCTATGTGTGCTGCATTTTCATCTTTCCATTTAGTCCCCAAGCTATTTGCCCAGGCCAAGTCTTTGGTGGTAGTCATGTGGTCATTTGGTGAGACTCTACTCTAGAGGACTAGAGACCCTTTTGGTTGGGGGGGGGGGGTACGAGGGCAGTATAACTAGGCACATCTCAGTAAAGAATAGAGAGACCCAGCACTTGTAACCCACCTCATTCTCTCCTGGGCTCCAGAATGCCAAGCTGGAGGCAGCAGTGTCCCAGTCTGAACAGCAGGGCGAGGCAGCCCTCACTGATGCCCGCTCCAAGCTGACTGAGCTGGAGGGCGCCCTGCAGAAGGCCAAGCAGGACATGGCCTGCCTGCTGAAGGAGTACCAGGAGGTGATGAACTCCAAGCTGGGCCTGGACATCGAGATCGCCACCTACAGGCGCCTGCTGGAGGGTGAAGAACAAAGGTGAGGCTCTTCATTCTCCCAAGGAGAGAGGAGGTGCTTCAAGAACCAGGAGCACATTTGCATGTTGTTTGCATCTGATTTGCATCAGCATCATTTAGAGGGGAATTTGCCAGTGGAAAGATCCTCTCAGCATTGCCTGGCCCAAATCATGTTGGTCTCTTTGCTCCCCCTAGGTTGTGTGAGGGTGTCGGCGCGGTGAATGTCTGTAAGTAAAATACACCTTGGCTTATGAAGTTAAGAGCTCTGTGTTTCCAAGGCAAACTTTTCCTAAAGGGTGAAACTGTAAATAGTTTAAGCTTGTGGGCCATGCAGTTTTTGTCTCAATTACTCAGTTCTGTCTTTGTAATGGAAGGCTGCAACAGCCTTAGGCCTTAAGTAGGAATGATTGGATTCCAGTACAACTTAATCTACAAAACAGGAGGCCAGCTGGTGGCCATGCTTTGCAGAGGCTAAGATGAAGGAGGCGGTGATGATGAGAACTTAAGTTGCCATTGCTGCCTAGGGTGGGCCTGGGCTGACTATTGGACTGCAGGAAGGTATTCAGGGAAGGGAAGGGGAGGGGAGTCGAGACTGAGGGGAGAAGCCCTGTGCTTTGGCTCCCAGGTGCTGGCCTCCAGTGACCACCTCTCTGGGCCTAAGGCTTGTCTTCTTCCCCCAGGTGTCAGCAGCTCCCGGGGCGGGGTCGTGTGTGGTGACCTGTGCGTGTCCGGCTCCCGGCCGGTGACAGGAAGTGTGTGCAGCGCCCCTTGCACTGGGAACCTGGCAGTGAGCACCGGCATGTGTGCACCCTGTGGCCAAGGCTGTGGCAGTGGCCGCTCTGTGCGGTTTGCATAAAGCCACCCCACAACCCTGCTGCTCCCACTACCCAATCTCCCCACTTTGGCTACTCTACGCACCACAGTTCCTGTCTCTCCTGTGTTCCTGTGGCCCCAAAGGCTCCCTGGACGTGAGGACGAAGGGCTGAGGTCACCAGTGGCCTGGCATGGCCTCACTGCCATACACCTCCATCTCATCCCTGTTGGCACTTGTCCCTTCATCTCTTCAGAGCTGGGCTCCTGGACCATAAATCTGGCTAGGGCTTGCCCACCCCCAAATGTGTAAATGACTGCTTTCCTTGCTGCTCTGGGCAAAGACCCAATCCCAGGAGGCTTGGGCCCATCTTAACTTGGGAGAGACAGATTGGTCCCAGGACCCCATGGGTCTGCATCCTCTACCTTCCTAACCCTGCTACGGTGGTGACAGGCTGTCTTTTGCTCTCCAAAAGGCCAAAGTTCCAGTTGCCTGGGCTTCCGCTCTTCCCTTCTGCCTGGTCTTCTTGTTTTCAATAAAGCTCATGGTCATGTATGGTGTGTGTGTGTGTTTTCATCACCTCCCCCTGGCCCTGCCTACTTCCTGCCAAGTGGAAACCTTGCAAGTCTTGTCAGCCCAGAACTGTTTCCAGCCCTGGAGGAAGGGCTGTCACTGGGTATCCCGCCCTTGCTGTACACACACTGCAAGGTGAAGGGCAAAGGGGATGAGCTGCAGCCCCCAAGCCCTGACCAACAGCCTGGAAGGACTGGGACTCCAGTGAGGAGAGGAAAAGCCTGGATCACCTGACACACGAGGTAGGTACCTTATTACTTGTAACTACCTGGGCACAATGATCTCAGCTCCAAATCCTTGGCTCATGCTGTCAACTACTTAGACTCCAATAACAACCTTTAAGTCCTCGATGCTCTCCTGCTTACCACCACCACCCATATGCACACCAACACCATCATCAACCTCCCTTCCCCTAGACCCCCGAAATAGAGACCACCCTCTTCCTCCCGAAAGTTCATCAGATGTGCTGCTGCCCTGACACAAAGCTCCCAGCATACTCTCAAACACACTGGGAGACCCTGACATTTGGAAGCCCCCAGCCTTAAGGCAAGCCCAGGAATCATGTAGAAACATCTTTCCTCCACCCCTGAACCCCAGTCTCCACCACTGGATCCAGACACAGCTCAGCCTGTTCCTCCACCTAAGGATCTGGACACAGACCCCTTACCAGGACTACAATCTGAGATACCACCCTATATACACTCAGATCACCCGCTACCCCGACCCCCAGACTCCCAGACAGGCATATGGTTCCAGGGCCCAGAACTTGGCAAATCCAGACCTCAGAAAGACAGCATACAAGTTGGCTGGGCCACTCAAAGCCCAGGCCTGGGATCGCCATATGTATGTGACCTCACTACAAGAAAAATGTGCTATGGGCACAGAGGGCCTGAGGTGTAAACAGCCCTGCCACCCTGGGCAAAGGAGGACTTTAGGGCCTACTTGCTGGCTGTGCCTTCCTTTGATTCCAGAGGACATTACTGGGACCAGCCCTAGTCCCTGCTCTGGGAGAAGGCCAACCCTGAATAAGGGCCCAGCTTCTTAGAGCAGCACCCCCAAACACTACGTACAAGTCAGCCTCCTGCATCAGAGGCTTCCTCAATATCAGGGAAGGTCCTGCCCTCTTTGGCCCAGCCAGGATGTCAGCCATTGCAGAGATACCCCAAGCCTCTGAGGGGCTCTTTATTGAAGCTATTTGTATGCCAGTTTGAGGTGGTTTTTCCATCTCAGGACAGGGATGGGAAGCGATGAGGGCAGAGGTAGAGGGTGCTCTGCACACCCACAGCTCCTGCGATGAGGGCAGAGGAAGAGGGGGCTCTGCACACCCACAGCTCAGTTGTGGGTGCTCCTGCGGGTGGCAGATGTGGTCCTGATGGAATAGGCCTTCAGGGCCCCGGGTCCCCCGCTGCTTGAGAAGCTCAGGGCATTGCTTCCCATGGTTCCTCCGAAGACCAGCCCTCTGCTGCCGCCCCCGGAGGAATTCACCATAGCTGGGAGAGAAAGGAAGAGGATCCATTGGTATGAGACCTCCCCACATCCTATCCACTCCACACTCTATTCCACCATCCCTGGCTCCTCCATCAGCGAATCCAAAAGAAGCCTCTGATGGGACCCTCCCTTCCCACTATCAATGGCAGACTAGTCTGCCATTCTGGACACTCAGCCTAATCTGCATAGTACAGGATGGGGGCTAAGAACTTACAGATGTTCACTGCTCCTGCTCCATCTCCCACCAGCCTGGGAACAAAGCACAGGTAGATTAAAGTAGTTCCTGCCTTAATGCTAGGGACAATGACTTCCAGTCACCTCCTTTCAGGAAGGTCCTCACCCCTTTCATCTTGTCCCATCCCTCCATGCTGCCTTCAGAAAGAGTGCAAAATGTTGGGAGAGGAGTGAGGGGAGGAAGGATTCCCTTTGACCCTTCTGTTTCTTGGACTTATGACCCCAGGGTTACAGCTCAGAGCTCTTTCTCACTTATACATTGGATGGGAAATGTATTTTGTGTGTGCCAGTACTAGGGTTTGAACTCAGGACCTGGGAACTATCTCTTAGCTTTTTCATTCAAGGCTAGTTCTCTACCTTTTAAGCCACAGCTCAACTTTTGGCTTTTTGCTGTTTAACTGGAGATAAGAATCTCCTGGACACTGGGTGTCAGTGGCTCACATCTGCAATCCTAGCTCCTAAGGAGGCTGAGATCTGAGAATTGAAGTTCAGAGCCAGCCCAGGCAGAGACCATGAGACTCTTATCTCCAATTAACTACCCAAAAAGCCAGAAATGAAACTGTGGCTCAAGTAGTAGAGCACTAACTATCCTTGAACCAAAAAGCTCAGGGATACCTCCTAGGCCCTGAGTTCAAGCTCAAGTTCGCATACACACACACACACACACACACACACACACACACACACACACACACACACCCCTCACAGACTCTTCTGCCAAGCCTGGCTTTGAATCTCAATCCTCAGATCTCAGCCTCCACATTAACTAGGACTACAAGTAGGAGCCAACAGCACCCAGCTGTATGGAAAAGTTGGCGTGGGGAGGGGGCATTATTGGAGCTATAGGACCAAAGTCAGAGGCTTGCTTGTATTGGTTAGATAATATAATTTAGCCACAAGTCCTGCACACCCAGGATTTGGTAACTGGTAGCTAGCTGTACTTACTATTTATCATAATCTGCTTTCTCTCATCACATCATACAGTGCTAAAAGTAGGCTGTTGTCTACTGATTCCGGTGTCTCCAGCTGCCTAGCATGAAGCCTGGAACTAATAGCACTTAATAGGTGTTGAAATAATTAATGAATTGTTGACTGATCGAATGAGAATCTCACTAAGACTGAGGAGGGGCAGTAGGTGGGGTAGCTTTTGGCAGCCGGTGGGGATGAAACAGGTATTGCAGTGGAAATTAGAAATCTGTTCTGAAGCAGCTGGGTGTGTTTGTTCTGTGACTCACAGTCCTATCACCAAACCCTAGGGAATCTGTTTGTGCTGCAAGGGGGGAGAGCCAAGAGAAGAGAGTCCAGCTCTCACATAGAGGGGAGCAAGAGATGGACTTTCTAGAAGCTTCCTGGATATATTTATTCAAATGGTGCCTGCTAGGGCTGGGAGTTGTTAGAATGTGTGAGTGAGAGCAGACTGTAGTAAAGCAGCAATTCTATAAAAGAGTTTCTGGTTTGATGTCTAACAAATTCACAAGAAAACAACCTAAGTGTCCAAATTTTAGTGATTGCTGTGATTTCTTTCTGTCTTCTAATGTGTTTACTTATTGTGCTTTATTTCATTTTATTTTTTTACATGTAGGCAGGCTAAGGAAGGCAAAGGAAATATGCATCCCCTGAAAACTTTAGGCATACCAGGTTTTTTTTTTTCCAAGTTGTTACTTTCCTGAGTGTGCTTAATTTTATATTTGTAACTTTCTATTCTCAAAGAAGGTCCCCTGGATTGTATACATTTCAGGATCTTAATTCTGGATCTGCTCCAAAAAGGACAACAGGGCTAAGAGATAAGCGCTAAGTTCCATCTCTGCACCCCATGGGGCAGGGAGGGCAGTCTCCTGCCCAAGAACCAGGATGGAAGTGTGACTCACAATCCTGACTGGGGAAAGCTTCCAGGAGAGATGTCCGCTTGCTGTAACTTGAGGCACATCCCTTCTTGTCTCTGAGCTCCAGCCTCCTCATTAACCCATAGGAGGAAGCTGGATCATGCCCTTCTGTAAGAGCCCACCATCTCTGACTTCTATGAATTAAAGAGGCCCAGGTGATGGGTTCCCAAGAAATTGGGGACTCCAGGCCTGTGGGGGGTATAGGTTGCAAAGAAGGGCATTTTGGCTAGAGCTATCCTGTACCCTGGGTTCAGCATCATTTTCCCTTTCCACAAGCCTGGATGCTGGCCAGGGAAGGGCAAGTCAAGTTCCAACAGAGACCCTTCCCACCTCTCCCTATTCCATCCCACTGCCCTCCCCGTGTCTCCTCATTCTTCTTCCAGTATCCAACCTCCGACATCCTCATTCCTCTCTCTTCCTCCAGCTCCATCCATCCTCCATCCTCTCCCCTAGCCACTTAGAAAAGGTTCTCTTACATGTTGAGCATTTTTAAAGCACAAGTCCTTCATCTCTGTGTGCTTCCTTGGCAGGTGATTTGACTCCTCAACTGATGTGTACCCTCCCTGAGGGCAGAAATAGTTCTCTCTCTCCATTCTGGGTTCTAACAAGCATGACCAGTTCTCTCCTAAGCCTTTGCCTACACCATTGCTTCTCTCCTCTCCAGATCCTAACCTCCCCTGGGTGCAACTCAAAAGCCTTGTGTGTTGACAGAAAGAATCAATCACCCTAACACTGTGTGAACCAAACCCCAACTACATAGATGAAGACTCACACATTCTTTCATGAACATTATCCTACTGGACTAACCCATCCAGTTTCCTTTCTGATTTGCAGGCAAATATGCAAATTTCTCTGGGGACAAAGGAAATGGTCCTCTTCCGGCACAGTCAGTGCCACGTGACTTAGCTGAGTTGTGTGGTGAGACTCAGCTAGGGCTCAGGAAGGATGCTTCAATCAGGAACTGATAGGCCTTGATCACATATTTGACTATCCTACTCCCTCAACGAATAAAAGTGAACTCCAGCTTTCTCCCCCCCATCGATGGGGGAATTGATACTCTTTCACCTATTTCTCTAAGTATGTGCTGAGGATCAAATAAGATAACCCCACTACAGCCAGGCTCTGGTGGCTTATGTCCTATAATCATAGCTATTCATAAGGCTTAGATCTGAGGCTCTTGAGTCAAAGCCTGGCCTGGCAGAAAAGTCCTAAGTCTTATTTCCACTTAACCAGTAAAAAAAAAAAAGTGGGGTATGGTTCAAGTGGCAGAGCACCAGACTTGAGCAGAAAAATAAGGGTTAACCAAGACCTCAAGATTCTGAGTTCAGCACCAGTACCGGCACCAAAACAACAAAAGATACCCCTGCTAATGTCCCTTCATAACACCCTGTGGCCTTTCCCTCAAGAAGATTGCCTGGCTGAGTGCTAAGCAACAAGCATCAGCTCTGTGCACTGGCACTTCTTACCCCAGTCCCCTGCACAGAAGGGATACACAGGAAATACTTGTAGATGGATGGATAAATGTTAAGCCTAGATTCCCACCAAACCCCAGGATCCTTTATCTAGCTCCTCAACTACTCTCACCGGCTCTCCTCGCCCTCCAGCAGCTTGCGGTAGGTGGCGATCTCGATGTCCAGCGCCAGCTTGACGTTCATGAGCTCCTGGTACTCCCGCAGCAGTCGTGCCATGTCCTGCTTGGCCTGCTGCAGGGCGGCCTCCAGCTCCTCTTGCTTGGCTCGCGCATCCTTGAGGGCCAACTCCCCACGCTCCTCAGCCTCAGCAATGGCACCCTCCAACTTGGCACGCTGTGGTTAGCAGGGAGCTGTGAGCTGGAGGAGAGGGCCCACAGCCAGCACTACCTTCCTACGCACCCATCCTACAGCCCACACCTGGGCAGCTTAACGTGTCTCCATTGGCACTGCCTACTTCATCATATTCCAGGGAATCCCAAAGGTTAAACACATACATCGATTTAGAGATCCAATGTCTAACTTTCAATTCTGCCTGCCACTTACTAGTTATGTGGCTTAGGTTGGATCAATCCTTCTAAACTCAAATCTCCTCTTCTCTAAATGATCAATGATCTTAGTAGCTACCTTATAAGAATATTTCCAGAAGTCTTAGCACAGTGGTTATCCCTAAGTGCGTAATAAATGCTACCATGGTTACAATTCTTAATAAATGCTACTCTGTGTGTGTGTGTGTGTGTGTGTGTGTGTGTGTGTGCGCGCGCGCGCCAGTCCTGGGGCTTGAACTAGGGCCTGGGTACTACCCCAGAGCTCTTTTGCTCAAGGCTAGTGCTCTACCATTTGAGCCATAGCTCTACTTCCAGCTCTTTGTGGTTAATTGGAGGTAAGAATCTCATGGACTTTTCCTACCCTGATAGGCTTCGAACCAAGATCCTCAGATCTCAGCCTCTTTAGTGTAATATGGAGGTCAGATCTGGCCAGCGCCATTATGGGCTGTTGAGGGGTGTCTGATTGATTCCATCTCAGATTAGTTAAAGAGAGCAGAAGCCAACTCCATCTTCACTAAGATCTCCTCCTCCCTATCCAGGGAAGTTCCCCTTCACTGTGATAAGATTGTGTAAACTGCTTGACCACCTGAATAGTGGAATGCTCAAGGTTAAGCCTGTGCCTCTCACGAGTAGATGTATCTGCCTGCATCATGTGAGCCCAACCAAATCCGTGCGCCAAGTCTAACTAAAATGATAGGTTGGTGCAAACAGTTGCTATGAGGCAGATTATAACTCCATTGGCCATCTGTGTGTGACCTGGCATGCTCTGTAAGTGTTGTAACCTCATTGGCCACCTGCATGTGGCAGGCTTGACCATGTAGTGTTTGCCTTTATAACCGACCCTGGGCATGGCCCGGGGTGTGCAGCCCCAGATCCCAAGTCTGGGCTGCAGCCCTCGCCAGCCAGCCTGTTTTATACGATTGTGGTCCCAGCTCCTGAGTCTGGGCCATGACCCTGGCCAGTCAGTATACTTTTGACTTCCCCAATAAATCCATCTTTTTACTTGAGACTGTCTTTGAGTGGTGGACTCTTGGAGGGATGGGGGATCCTCCCCCTGGGACCCCATTACATTGTGTTCTCCTCTCTTGGGGGGACCCCATTACGTTTAGTAGCTAGGACTATAGGCATTGAAGCTTGAGCCAGTGATTTCTGGCAATTACAATTCTTAGTAAATGCTACTGTGATTACAAATTCCCTAGTCCCCACTCAGTTGGAGAGGCTCTAAGATTGTGGCATCCTGGTTGAATTCCCAAGTGCCAGGCAGCTGACAAGAACCAATAACTTGCCTTTAAAACAGAGACCCCACTAGTCACTCTAGAGGCCAAGGGCTACATGATCCACAGGCCATGAGTTTGGGGAAGGACAGTTTGCTTCCGAAGAACTTGCATCTGCCATGAGCAGTTGCCAACCCCTACTTGGCATTAGAGAGTCCCTGCTTTTGATTCTGTCCCCACTCTTACTGAATGGGATCTTGAATCCTTCTTCCCCCTAAAGATCCATGTGGTTGGTTCCTAGCTGATAGCACCATTGGGAAGTGTGGCCTAATGGAAGGAAGTTAGGTCATTGGAGGTATGTCCTTAAAGGAGATATGGGTGGTATCCTTTCCCATTCCCATTTCCCTCTCTCTTTTTGCTTCCTGGATGCCAAGAGGTAAGCCATTTTTCTTTACCACATGCACCGCCCCCCCCACCCCCCATGTTCTGCCTTCCCACGGGCTGGAAGAGATGACACTAAACAACCATGGCCTGAAATCTCTAAAATCATGAACCAAAACAATTCTTTCCCTTTCAGTATTGGTTTTCTTATGTATTTGGTCACAAGGATAGAAAATTGATATACACTCCCACTACCAGGAATTATCTCATCCTAAGCCTACTCTCCTTCAGCTGAGATGGCTCACATCCCCAAGCCCTAGCCTAGGGCTTTTCCTCAGTCTCCTGCTGATCCACTCTCTGCCTTCAGGTGCTCTTGCCTCACTAGAGGCTCTGGTCTCTCCCCACTGTTAACCACTTGGTGCTTTGTGCTGCTTGAGTTAAGACTATCCCACTGCCTGCTCCCAGCCCCTCCCAAGACCCCTCAATGGACAGGCACCCTGCCTCTGGGGCTTAGCTCTGCCCTTCCCAAGGTGCTTGAGAGCAGAGTTGGACTTGGTGGAGGCTGCAAGGGTGGGAGAACATTATTCATTATCCTGAGCCTCCCCTCCTGGCCTGAAGGCTGGCCCCTTCAGGGAGTGACTCATAGGCCCTTTATCTGTGCCAGGAGGCAGCCTCACCCTTGGGTAAACAAGCCTTCAGGGCCCAAGAGGAGGATGTTTGTGGGTCCCATCCCCCATATTCTCTGGAAACTCTTTTTCTGAAGCTGCTGTAGGCCTCACCTGCCCTCCCTCCCCACACAAACAACTGCTCAGTCTTTGCTGCCCTGACCACACTGTGCTCCACCCGTACATGGCAATCCAGCTTCTGGCAAAATGCCTCCATCAGCCTCAGGTCTGAGACCTGAGCCCCCGTCCTGTGCCAGGTGCCAGAAGAGAGGACAGGTGAACCAGGTGGAGAGATCCTGCTCTCAAGGCATTGTCCCTTCTGCAGGGGAGAGGGACAGTGCTCTGTATAACTTCACAATAAGACAATATGCCAGAAAGGGATGGGCACTGCAGACTCCCAAAGGGCTGCTGGCTGGAGCAGTGGTTGGGTGTTTGAAGAAGCCATCATCCAGCAGGAATCTTTTGTCCTAAACTCTAGGTATGAGAAAGGAACAGCTGCAGTGGGAACTGGGAGAACTACATTCCAGGTGGGGGGAAAGCAAGCACAAAGGCGCTGAAGCTTGAACATGCTTGGCTCAGGCCAGATCCAGGAAGCAGGCTGAGGGTGGCCAGAGTGAGAGAGGGTAGCCATAAAAAGGGAGATCAGCATTAGGAAGGGGTCTCTGCTGACTTCAGTCTCCCTCCCGTAGGAGCCATGTGCACCCCCATTTCTCAGATTATTCCAGAGCCAGCTCTAAGTAGAACACTTAGTGTGAATGTGGAGTGATCGCAGTCCAAGGCCCCATCTGCAAACTTTATACTCAGCCAAGATTTCTTCTGGACTCAAGCCAGAACCCAGACAAGTGCATCCTTCTCCCAAAGGCCTCACCAGTGGGTTTGAACAGGAATCACACCAGCCTCAGCCCAAGCAGGGTAGCCTGGCACCTCCTCCCTCCTGCCTCTAGCCTCACCCTGAACTTGGCCTTATTTGCTGCTTCTCTTGTGCCTCTAAGGAGCAAGGGAGGTACAGGAAGAGGGGCCCATGCCCACCTGGTTCTTGGTGTTGTCGATCTCACTCTGCAGCTTCTGGATGGCCCTGTTCATCTCTGCGATCTCGTTGCGGGTGTTCCGGAGGTCATCTCCATGCTTCCCAGCCTGAGCCTGGAGAGTCTCAAACTGCAAGGGTGATACAGAGGAGGATGGATGGCAGGAGTTGGGGGAGGGACTCCTTCCTGTCCAAGGCAAGCCCCACCCACATTTCCACAGGACAGTCTGACTCCAAGCCATCACCACCCAATGCCCACAGACCAGACTATCAGGGAGTGGGATGGAAATGGGTTCAATCCCCTCCTAACTAGTACAGTGAGGACCTAGACATCTCCCAGGCCCTTTGCCATTGACCCTGGGGCTCTTCACACTGCAACCCTGTCCTAGTGCTGTGGAATTACTGAAAGTCTGAGCTGTTTGCCATCAGTTCCCCCAGTCCTACCCATTTCACAGACACCGAGAGTGAGCCCAGAGGAAGGGAAGCACCATCAGGGATCCTGTAGCAAGTCGACCTAGGCCCAAGTCTCCTGTGGGCATGTCTGTGCTCTCCTCCACACACCCCAGAGGACTTCTGCCTCCACACAGCATCCTCTAGGTGGCTCTTAAACCTGCTTGGGCTCCCTTTGTCAGTGGTACTGGTCCACCTCTGTGTCCCGCCTACTCCTCAGCGCCCACCCACGCCCTCAGCTGTCACCCTCCATGAAAGGAGGCTTCACCATGAAGCTTGCAGGCTTGAGGCCCTTAGCTCAGGATTGAATCCCTGCTCTTCCATCTCCTCGCTGGGTGAAGTTAGGCAACTTATTTAATTTCTCTCTGCCTCAGTTTCCTCATCTTTAAAATGGTAATCACGATTACTGCACACTCAATAGATCTGCTCTTGGATTAAATGAGCCAACAACAGAGGCAGAACATTTGAAATATCACCTGGCAGTAGGTAAGTGTGCAAGGTCTGCCAGAGTACTGAAATTATGACTTGCTGACTTTAAATATATTTTTTATATTGGAAGTATTGGGATTTGAACTCAGAAACTTGTGCTTCCTCTGTCACTAGAGCAGCCATATCTCCAGCTCCTTTTGCTCTCATTATTTTTCTATTAAGGTCTCACATTCATGGCCTGGAATTCCTATTTATGCTTCCTATGTAGTTAAGATGACAGGTATGTACCACCACACCCAGCTATTTGTTGAGATGGGGAGGGCTCCAAAACTTTTTGCCTGGGCTAGCCTGATACCATGATCCTCCTGACCCTTGCTTCCCAAGTAGCTAAGATTTGCCACTTGGGGCTCTACAGTTTAATTACTAATGACTGTTTATTGCCTCTCTCTGGTTCCCAAAACAGGGCTGGGACCTGGCTTTCATATCCTCTTCTTCGTGGGTTCTAAAGAATACGATCTCTAAGCCACTGGTGCCTACAAGACTCTGTAAGTTCTAGACCAAGCAAGGAGGAAAGGAAGATCCCACCGAGGACCCTGGCAAGATCAAGTGACCACATACCTTGGTCTGGTACCAGGCCTCGGCGTCAGCCCGGCTGCGGTTGGCCATCTCCTCATACTTAGCCTTGACTTCAGCGATGATGCTGTCCAAGTCCAAGGAGCGGCTGTTGTCCATGGACAGCACCACGGACGTGTCTGAAATCTGGGACTGCAGCTCTGCCAACTCCTATAGGGAGAAAACATACAGGACACTGTGAATGGGCCATGATCTACCTCTGTACCCATACCTGTTCTGAGATCCCAATCAAGGAAATGAAAAGAGAAAAGAGGCTGGGATAGCCTGGGTAGCCAGGCAAGGAAGGACACAGACCCAGCATGTGTGGAACAGTTCTGCCACCCACCCACCCCAGCATCCAACAGCAGTGCCTGGGAGGGTGAAAGGGGATAAAGTGGTGGAGTGGTACTGTGTGTGATGGGTGAGTGGGATAGAGAACCGGAGAACCACACCACAGTTCTCTACAGCCTTTAAAACAGGGGAAGTGGCTATATTGATGGGTAGGGAAGCTTGTCAGTGGAAAGTGTTAATGTCCTAAGAGGTATGACTATTTTTATAAAAAAAATATCACTCTAAGTATACAAAGACTGGAAAGGTAACTGCACAGATGGGAACAGTAATTACAAATGACTATTTTTCAGTTTTATGCCTTACTTAACTTTGTGCTTTTTGCAATGAGGATGTGTTACGTTTACTTCCACAAGGCAATCAGATGTTATACATAAACTTATGTGAATGTAGCATATGTGTACATAAACAGACAAGGTGATAGGTAGGTAAGTAAGATAGACAGAAGGAGAGAGAGAGAGAGAGAGAGAGAGAGGCTGACAGGCAGACAGACAGTACACACCAGGCATAGGAAGACCTGGGCTGAGCTGGGATTGAGTGAACACCTCCAAGGCCCTGCATTTGCTCTGAAGAGCTAATGTAAGCTAGGCATTCAGACAAAGATGAGGTTGAAGGAACAGAACTGGTCCAGCCCCTGCCAGATGACTAAGCACTCTATCTCCTGTCTAAGGCCAGGGAAGTTTTTAATCCCCTATGGGATTTAAAAATATTGGATGCCCAGACAGACAGGAGTACAGAGAGAGAGAGAGAGAGAGAGAGAGAGAGAGAGAGAGAGAGAGAGAGAGAAAGAGAGAGAGAGAGACAGAGAGACAGAGAGAGACAGAGACAGAGACAGAGAGACAGAGAGACAGAGAGACAGAGAGAGACAGAGAGAGAGAAGGGAAGTATGAAGGGAAGAGTGGCTGGATAGTGGGTAGCTACGTCCCCAGACACTCTCAGGTACCCCGAACTCCTCACATGGGCTTCTCTGCCCCTCTAGTATAGCTAGTTCACCTTTGAAGCCCCTCACAGCCTGGACCCTCTGATTTCTTCCAGGCTTCTGTCAGCCCAACCTGACAAATGCTGCAGACACTTCCCCACAGGCGGGTTCTTATCCACTCAGCTTCTTGGCTACTCAACCCCCTAGTGCATCACAGATTCCCAAGTCCAGAGAGAATATAGAGCAGGAAAACTCCCCCTTCCTGAACACACACCCAGGATAGAAAGTGACCACCACCCCTTGAGGTCCTCACCGTCTCATTAAGAGTCTTGAGGAAGTTGATCTCATCATTTAGGCTGTCCACCTTGGCCTCCAATTCTACTTTGTTCATGAAGGCAGAATCCACGTCCTAGAGGAGAGGATAGCAGAGCAACACCATGTTTTCAGCACAGAGATAGGAGCAAGCGATACCTGTCCAGTCCTCTGGACTGAACACCCCTGGCCAAGCTAGAAACCTGGTTTCTCCAGGCTGCCTGTCAGAGCCATGCAAGAGCTCTCCTCTGGCTCTCTAGGCTGTGAGCTGGATAGGAAGTGTCTGGACATCTCTCCAGGTCCAGCAATATCTTCCTGACTCCACTGGTAACTAAGAGGAGCCAGAAGCCCCAAACCTAGCACTGGACCAATTCCTGAAGGTTTTATGGTTTTAATGCCACCTTGTCTGCCACCAACTAGCTGTGTGACCTGGAGCAAATTGCAGATCCATCTGTAAGCCTTAGCTTCTCCTCAGTCAGTAGGAGAGCTTGTATCACCCAAATCCCAGATGCTGCCCAGGGCTTGCTGCTCAACTGGCAACATGGGAAACTTCAAGACAGGTAGGCCGCAGGCAATGCCCAGGTGAAAAAGCTGTATTTTCTTGAGCTGAGTGTCTGTGGGGAGGGATAGGTTTTCTTTTGTTTTGTTTCCCTTGTCCCTGAATCTATGCAGCAGTCATTCCCACCAAAGGCCAGTCCTGATTGGCTCTGGGAACAGGTTGCTTTTCTGTGAATGGATTTAGCAAACAGAGCTGCTCAGCACCTGTGCACAGACACAGAACTTCAAAGAGCATGCAGCTCTAAGACACTCCTCAGGCCTCTAAACTCCACTCACATGTCTCCAGAGGTAGAGAATTTGCCCTGCCTCCAAAAGCTCCTTACATTCATTCAGCAAATATTTTAGGCAGACCAGGTGCCAGTCTGTCTGAGATGAAATGCTCTGACCTGTGAGAGAGTGCCTCCTGATCCAAGGTTAAATCTCCCTCTCTAGGGGGGAAGACACACAGAGAAAGCAAGGGTGAGTGAGTACAGACGTAATATTCCATGTACATATGTGAAAACAGAGCCAGGCAACTTCAGGGGATGGATGGGTTTGGGCGAGACCGAGAGGAGGAATATGGAAGGAATGACATCGACCCAGATGCATTATACTCATAGACTGACATGTTGAATTGAAAACCTTTATATAACTACTTCAAGATAATAATACAAACCCTTTCCCTCACTTCCATCTCTTGGTCCTAATTATAAACCCAGAAAGTAGTTCATTAAGTTAACACAATGTACGCGCGCGCACACACAGACACACAGACACACACACCAACCTGTGCTATGTGCTCCTGACTTTCAGATCCCAATTCCTCCCTCCTATCACTCCTCTTTGTGCAGGCCAGATTTTGGCCAAAAAATAATTCCCAACCAGCGGCTCAGGTGAAAGAGGCTCCATGGTCTCCCGTCTCATATGCTTTCAGACACCCTCCTCTACCCTGAGTGTACCTCACCTTCTTCAATACCACAAATTCGTTCTCAGCAGCGGTGCGATGGTTGATTTCCTCTTCATACCTGCAGTGGGGAAGAGGTGTCATGGTGTGGGTACAGCTTTGCCTCCCAGCCCCCTGTAGACAGGGGGAAACTGGAGAGTAAAACACGTGAACTAAAGGACAAAGGCTGCGTTCACTGGGGGAAGGGGAAAGCAAACAGAAGCCTTGCTCAGGGCCTACTTTGGGGCCTGCATGGTTGTGAACTTCCTGTACATCAGTTCAGTTCACTCTCACAATCCTGTAAGGACAGCACTGTGATTATCAGAGGTAGGAACGGAGACAAAGAGAGACATGGTAACCTGCCCAAGTCACGAAGCTAATCAGAGACAAAGCCCACACTAGAGTCCTGGCAGCACAGTCTCCAGCCCATGCCTCAAATCCCACCCCTGAGGAGTGAAGTTAGGTTGGACAGTGGGGGGATCTTCTGGCGTTCAGGAAGAACCAGGCTCCAGCTGGATGGCCCAGTCCCCATTCCTTCTAAATCCTGCTTCCTTCCAAGAGCCAGCTCCTGAGTTTAGGAGAACCATAACAAGAAGCAAAAAGAAAGAGGGTACATTGGCTTGACCAAGTGTTTATATAGGCACTCAAAAATAGATTTTAAAAAAGAGAGAGCACAGTGGTGCCCAAGAGCTGCTGGAGGGAGCAGGTGGAGACTGGATATGGACACAGGCTAATCTCTCCAGAAGCCCAGGCTTAGAGTCTCCCTGCCACAAAGCTGCCCTTAGATTCTTATGGAAGTGATGGAAATTTCTATGAGACCTTCTGTCCAGCCCTGCTTCTGTGTGCTGCCTTGCCGGACCCAGAGGATGCACAGATGAGAGTTCCCTTGCCCTCCTCTTGCCTGGGTCAGCCTCTCCTTCAGCCCAGGCCTGGAGCTAAGCCTGGCTTTACCAGAAGGGACCCTGAGAGCCCTGGGGCAGCAGGAGGTGGGTGTGGAAAAAAATATATATACATACATATGTACATACGTGCATACCAGTGAGACCCTGACAGCAGGCCTCCCTGCCCTGCCCCTGTCTGGATCCATCTGCTCTGGATTAATCTGTTGACTTTTGCTCTAGGGAAGTAGCAAGTGGGGGACACTCCACAGAGGCTCTGTTTGCTCTCCTCAGTCATTGCCTGTGTGCCTGTCCCTGCTTAGTCACACGCCACAGACAGAGCACAGAGCAAACTCGTTGCCCCCCTCCCAGGTGTCCACTGGCAGGTGTTTCAGGGTGGGGCCCACCTGAGCTTCCGGCTTTGATTTCCGCTCATTGGAAAGAACAGAGAAAAAGACAGCCAGCAATCATTTAGAGGACTGTCCTCAAACCTCAGGCTTCCTAGCCCCTCACAGCCAACTTCTTGTCTCTGCTCCGACTATAGTCCTGGCACCTCTGCCCATCGAGGCCAGGACAAGTTCTTCCTCCTTGGTTCATACTTCCCACACAGCCTCCTTGTCCCCTTCTTGGGAGCTGCTGAGCAGAGCAGCTGCCCACTCTAACCCCTGAGCCAGGGGGCCAGGGATCCTTGAACCTGGCACTAGGGAACTTACTTATTCTTGAAGTCCTCCACCACGTCCTGTATACTTCGCAGCTCCACCTCCAGGCGGCCCCCATCCATCTGCAGTGCCTCCAGCTGTCCTCGCAGGCCATTAATCTGGGTCTCAAAGATGCTGGGGAGGCGGCTGCTCTTAGTTGACTTCTGCTCCTGCAGTAGTGACCACTTGGTCTCTAGCATCTTGTTCTGCTGCTCTAAGAACCGCACCTGGAAGCAGCGTGGAGGAGGAAATTCCTGAGGGGCTGACTATGCCACCAAATTGGGTAGAAGAGAGCTGCCCAGTCTTCCATGCTCCCATTGGCTGGTCCCCTGGCCAAAATGCCTTGTACTTGCCCGATGCCTCTTCTCTAGGACTGTTTCAAGTATGATCATCAAATGTGAGCCAGGGAGCAAATCAGTATAGTCTGCTAATGTGTGAGGGTTTCTACCCACCTTTGTTCCCCATTGAATCCTCTACCTCCCTTCCTTCCCCACTCAAGGGCCCCTGTATATTTCTAAGGCCTGCCTGAAGATGGCTGAGTCAGCCCCTTCCTTATGGGTGGGATATCTGTTCCTTCTAGTATCCTCTCTCCATACACTTTCCTCTAATGAGACCTCAAGACAGAGTGCTAAAATCAGTCCAATATAAAAGAAGCACCTTCTTAATGCTCAGCTCTGGGACCCAAACAGGCTTTTAGGGAGCACCTGGCATGCCTGGGGGCGGGAGGCAAGCGAGGCCCCCTCAATACCAGCATCCCAGGGCAACAGACCTGGGCTCCACGAAGGACAGATGATGTCAGGTAGGAATCTGGGACTGAGGCCACCTGGGAAGGCTTCAGGTGACCCTGAAGTGTGGGTAAGACTGAATGGTAAAGACAGGAGGACAGGGGAATGGAGGTACTAAGGAAAAAGAGGGAAAGCTTTGTCTAAGTCCAAGACAGAGGACCCTAGCAGACGGATATCATGGCCAAACCCCACTGGAATTCATGGCAGGCAAAAAAAAAGGGAACTTGCCAGTCTTGGGCCATCAAAGTCCCTTTAATTTGCCCTTCATTCCTGGGTTCAGCTCCACTTAGCCCCACTTCTCCCAGACCCACCAGTCAAGTGTGTTTTTTCCTCATCCCCCACCAACCACGGCTCCAAAGAGCTTGCGTGTGGCAGGAACAGAAAGGGAAAAGGCTTCCCAAATGCATCTTCAAAGGGCCACTCATTGCCCTTCCCTGTCACCAACTAGCTCTCACTAAGGGCACAAATAATCTGACTTTATACAGTCAAAGGTAGGCAGAACCAGGCCGCAGGAGTAGGTGGGTGGGGCTCGAGACCCCTCCCCCTCCCCCTAAGGCATTTATTTCCTAGCATTTGTCTCAGTGGCCACTCAGACAATCCAGTGCCTCTTCAGCTGGGAAGGGCATGCCACCCCATCCGTGGGCTCCACACAACCAGCCCCCTCTGAGGAAAGAGACCCAGAAAAACTCCTGGCCTTTGTCTCTGGATCTCCCAGCCAAGTGCCTATGATACTGGCTCAAGAGCCCCAGAAGACTCAGACACAGCTAGCCAGGGCAGCTAGCCAGAAAGAACCTGGGAAACCTTCCTGGAGCTGAAAGAGGGGCCATGGGGGAAACTGCAAGGAGAGAGGTCTTGCAGACTGAGTGGGGGATCCAAGGCGCAGACTTAATTCATGGGGAACAGGAAAGCTACAGCACTATCACCCCCAATACTGGTGGGAAGAGGAGCACAGTCTGCACCTGCAGGCAGGTTCCTTGGGGAGGCTGGGGCGTGGCTCCCCGTTCTGCCCTCCTGTCCAGCTCACCTTGTCGATGAAGGAGGCGAACTTGTCGTTGAGGGTCTTGATCTGCTCGCGCTCCTCCTGGCGCACTTGCTGGATGGTGGGATCGAGGTCCATCCGCAGTGGAGCCAGCAAGTTCTGATTGATGGTGACCTCTCGGATGCCTGCACCCACCGGGCCCCCATAGGCGGAGCGCACGGCCACGCGAGGTCGCGAGGCGCCCAGGCCATAGAGGCTGCTGCTACCAAAGCCGCCCTGGCGCCCCGAGCTCAGGCGCACCTGGGGACTGCGTCCGGGGAAGGCGGCCGAGCGCGAGCTGAACACCTGGGAGCTCAAGTGGATGGACATCTTGGCTGGATCCAGATGGATCTAGCAGCGGCGGGAGAGGAGGCACTCGGACTCTCTGACCCCTGGCTGACTGCTCCCCTTATATTGCTCAGCAGGGCTGGCTGCTGAGTTCACTCAGGTAGAGGGGCGGGGCTGGCTGCCGGCAGCCTTTGTTTGCCTCCAGGCCACTCCTGAGCAACCTTCAGCCCTCCTCCACTCACCCACAGCCACCGCCCAGACCTTCTGTCCACGCAGGAATGGCCTGCAGAAACATCCTTAGGCATCTCCCACCTCAGGACAGAGTGCTCAGCAGGGAACAGGAGGAGCCTGGACATCTCCTGGAGACATCTCACAGAGATTAATTACTCAGCTGGTCAGGAAAGGCTTCCTGGAGCAGGCTTGGGAACAAGGAAAAGAGCCCCAGATTCCAGAGGTCGGAAGTGGGGGCCAAACAGGAAGAGAAAAGGGGGTGGCTCAACAGGGCAACCCACAGGCTACTGAAGCCAGAGAGGCACTCTCTGACACTCTCCCTCCCCAAGGCCAGCAGCCCCTGAGAAGATCTGCTTCATTCTTGAGCAATCTGGCCCTGGAATGGGCCTGACCAGCTGTTTTTCCAGGCCTTACCTCAACCTGCCACGTTTCCATAGAAACTAGTACATAATTCTGGCCCTGCCCCACCCCATTCCACCCCGCCTCTGAAACCAGAGGCCAGTATCTGTATCTGGCCCCTACTCACATTCCTGTCTACTTATTTTATGTGTTCCTGTACAACAGAGGGTCACTTGTGTGTATCTGTGACACTCTGTGGTGTACAATTTTATGTGTCCACAGCTCTAGATGTGCTCATAGGCTAGATACGTAACTTGCACACATCAAAGCTCAGTGCCAGTGGCTCACAACTATGATTCTAGGGCTGAGATGTGAGGATTTCAGTTCAAAGCCAGCCCTGGCAGTAAAGTCCTTCAGATTTTTATCTCCAATTAACCACCCAAAAGCCAGAAGTGGAGCTGGCTCAGCGGGTTGAGTGCCAACCTTGAGAGGAAAAGTAAAGGAACAGCACCTAGGCCCACATCTGTAGGCACATCTGTGTGCATATTCTTCCATGCCCCCCAACATAATTCCTTAGCACCACTCCCATTTTCCTGTTTAAAAGTCCCAGGCTGATGGTGGCTCTACCCAACGATTCCCTGTAGTTTCTCCAACGGACCCAGATTGTACACCCAAAGCAGGAACTCTGAGCCAAATCAGCAAGCTGAGTACGGGCTCTCACCATTAGCTCCCAGCACTGGGTAGCAACATACATCCCACATGCTATACACGCCCCTCTCTGATTTTTTCCCAGACCGGAAGTTGGTCTTGAGCCCACCTCTAGCCCCGCCCAATGCCCAGTGAGTTGACCACAGCTGCCACCTTTTACCTGCCTGCCAAGCCCTTAGGGGAGACCTGGGTAGAGAGGGTGGGGATGGAATGTCCTTCCTGGTTTGCCACATCAATTAAAAACCCCTAAGCAAGTAAAGAGACCAATTGTTTAATTTTTACAATCTCTCTCTCTCTCTCTCTCTCTCTCTCTCTCTTTCCCTCCCTCCCTCCCTCCCCTCAACTTCCTTATCTCTCAGGACTCATCTTCTACTCTTTTACTCTCTCAGTCTCCTCCCCACTCTGCACCTATAGTCCCCCACCCCCACCCTACCTAATCAGTACTCTGCTTTCCAACCAGCCTGAGATGACTAAGAAGTAGGGCATTGCTGGCCTGTTGTCACCCAGACAGAGGGGACCCAGACTGGGCCACAGTTCATTGGGTTCCATACCAAGGGAGAGCCTAGTGCAACTGTTGCAAAAGAGAAAATGTATCTAGGCTCTTCAGGCCTTGAGCTCTGCTTCCCTGAGTAACACTTCCCCATTCAAGACCTCCCCACATCTGTCCAGGGCCTCTCATCCCCCTTCCTGAAGCATTCTGACCAGCTCCAGTGCTTGCCAGATTCCTCCTCTCTACATTCCCAGGCCCACCCTGGGGGCTCTCTCAGTGCCAGACAGCTCACCTACAACCTCCTCTGGAGGGCTCCCCATGAGCTGCCAACACTGAGAGGCCTCTGATCAAGTTCCTGCCTTGCAAGAGTTCATCCAGACACACACACACACACACACACACACACACACACACACACACACACACACTGCCTTATAAGAACCTGGGCAGAATCTTGACAAGTTAATCCCATAAATCTTCTCCTTAACTCTCTACTCCTCAACAAAGACACATTCTTTCTTTCTTTCTCCCTCCCTAACACACACACATACACACACACATTCTCACTCTTCTCACCACTCTCCTCACTGTCCCACTAAGACTTCTGAAACCCAGTTAAGAAAAACCACAGGCCCCAGTCCTTGGCCCTGCTCAATTCTACAAAGCCTGACCTGGACACTTGGGCCTGCAGCTTTGGCTCACAGTGGGTCTTGCTGCTGCTCTCCCAGCGAGCTGGAGGCCTGCTTTCTGCCTCCCTGCTGCCACTATGGCCCATTGTCTATCCCCTAAAATGCATGCTCATATTCTACCTTTGTTTGTTTGTTCATTGGTTTGGAGGCAGGGTCACACTATGTAGCTCAGGCTAACCTGGAACTCACCATCCTTGACCCCAGCTGCCTGAATGCAGGGATTACAAGCTTGCACTACCATACCCAGATATAGCCTCTGGTTTTTAAAGGAAAAAATTGTGCGCACACTATTTTTTTTATTATCTTGGAATGTGAATGCTTGTAATCATAACAAAAGCCAGTTAGCATTCTGCATAGAATATGTATGTGTACATACATGCATGTTATGTCATGTAACCGCTACTCATGAGGCAGAGTTAAAAGGATGTGGTTTGAGCCAACCTGGGGAAAAAGTTATGGAGATCTTGTCTCAGAAACAGTGCATAACTGTAATCTCAGCTATTTGGGAGTCAAAGGCAGGCATATCACAGTCCAAGATGACCCTGGTCAAAAGCAAAGAAAGATATACTACCTGAAAAACACATTGAAAGCAAAAGGACTAAGGGCATGGCTCAAGTGGTAGAATGCTTGCATAGCAAAAACAAAGCCTTCAGTTCAATCTCTAGAACCATCATCCCCTACAAAAAGTAGGTGAAAATAATAAATAATAAAAGACAAGGAACAGCATACATGACAGCTGGAAGGATAGTTTCTTGAATATGTGAATCAATATGAAAAAGACAAAGACAAGCACCAGTGGCTCACTCTCAGGAAGCGGAGATCTGAGGATCTGAGGCTTTCTGAGGAATGTCAACCTGGGCAGGATAGTCCTTGAGACTCTTAGCTCCAGTTAGCCACCAAAATGCCAGAAATGGAGCTGTGGTAGAGTGCCAGACTTGATCAACAAAGTTTAAAAGACAGTGCACAGGCCTTGAGTTCAAGCTCTAGTATTGGTACAAAGAAACAAAGAAAGAGAGAGAGAGAGAAAGAAAGAAAGAAAGAGAGAGAGAAGGAAGGAGGGGGAGAGAGGGAGAGGGAGAAGGAGTGGGAGGAAGAGAAAGGGAGGGAGGGAAGAAGGAAGGAGGGAGAGTGGGAAGGAAGGAAAGGGAAAAAAGGAAAAAGAAAAGCCATCCACCAGAAAAGTAGGTAATACATGTAAATGTCGTAAGTGTTTTGAGGCTAAGTCAGTTAGTTCTCACGATAACCATATCGTTCAGGTAGGCATTGCTATCCTCAGGTAAAGAAGAGAAACTGAGGCACAAAGAATTGAAGTAAAGTCGCTCAAGCTCACCCAGGTCCTATGTAGAAGGGATTTGGCCCTTGATAGTTGGAACTACTAGAATATTTACAAACTATAAAGATGGAAAGAAGGAAAATCAATTAGCAACTATGAAAAAAATACATGACCTCACTCAAAGAAATAGAACAAGAACAGAAAGGAAAAGCCACCCTTACCTGTCAAATGAGAAAAACCTGGAATACCCAACACCAGCAGTCAGCATTGGCAGCTGGACAGGTAACAGAAAACCTTATGTATCACCTCTGGAGTTATTGATTTGCACAAAACTCTTTTATTGTTACTATAAAGGTGATGTGCCAAGGGATTAGTCTTGTAAGTCAGGTACTGAGACACAATCTCTTTGGAGGGAAAATTAGCAAATGAGCTCAGAGTTGAAAAGACATTAGCTCTTAGCCAAATGCCAGTGGCACCTGTAATCCTAGCTACTCAGCAGGCTGAGATTTGAGGATCAAGGTTCAAAGCCAGACCAGGTAGGAAAGTCCATGAGATTCATATCTCCGGTTAACCAGCAAAAACAAAAACAAAAAACCCAGAAGTAAAGCTGTGGTTCGAGCAGTAGAGAGTCAGACTTGAGCAGAAAAGGCTAAGGGACAGAGAACCCAGTCCCAGAGAATTTAATCCCCAGTATTGGCATGTACCCCCCTCCCTTGCAAACTTTCCCAACTTTGGTTCTGATATGAATAAGTAAAACAAGGTCAGGAAATGCCCTACTCAGTTGACTTGGAAAGTTCACTACCAACTTATTCTACCACTGTTCGCAATGAATACACACAACTTCATGAAGTCCCTGCTGCCATTCTTTGATATCCAAGGAAAGCTGGAAGTATACGTGTGTCAATTGGACTGAAAAAATAAACTGAGCTACCTACATTTAATGGAATGCAGTTGACTGAAATGAATAAAATCTTTATGTGTTGATTGAGCTTTTAGCCTTCACTTATTGATTGCAAAATTGCCATGATTTTAGAATAGCCTCCAGGGCTCCTGCATGCAGCTATATACAGCCTATATCTTTCCCTCCGCTCTAGTTGATCCCTGCTGGCATCTGGGTCCTGGAGCTTATTTCCACACCAGCACCCACATTTTCCATGCCGATGCTCCCCCCACATCTGTATGTACGTGTGTGTAGACATACATGTGCCAGTACTGGGGCTTGAACTCAGCACCTGAGCTCTATTCCTTAGCTTCTTCACTCAAGACTAGTGCTCTACCACTTACACCACAGCTCCATTTCTGGCTTTTTTCTGGTTAATTGGAAATAAAAAGTCTTACAGACCTTGCTTCCCAGACTAGATTCTAACTTTGATCCTCAGATCTTAGCCTCCTGAGTAGCTAGGCTTATAATTATGAGTCACCTGTGCCTTGCTTCTACCCACAGCTTATTTAGTATCCTCCAAATGTTTAGTTCCTTCCCCTTCCATCCTTAGACTCCATCTGTGGTCACATGCTGGGCCCTCCACGGATTTCTCAGAGGTCATTCGCTGCAGGAGCACTTCTGAGTGTCTTGCTGCCCGCAGGTAGATTCCTCAGTGACCCCAGAACCTCCAGCCTCAAGCCCAGTTTTGTCCCTCCCCTCCTTCAGACTTGAACTTGATCAGAATCTTACTCTCTACCCTTTTACCTGCAATCTCTGCCATCTGCTTAAAGCCCACCCATCATCAGCCTAAGCACTGAACTTCCCTTCTCCAAAACTGGAGCATCACTGAAGGAAACCATATTTACCAAATCTGGCATCATAGCCAAGCATTGTCCCCAGTTCAGCTGGGTCCTGTATGACATTCTGCCCTCCCAGGTCTCTGAGCTGCTAGTCACAGGCTCTCTTCATGTCCTCCACCCTACCCTTCATCAAAGGTGCAGGTGGCTCATACCTCTAATCCTCAGGAAGCTGGGATCTGAGGATCGTAGTTCAAAGCCAACCTAGGCAAGAAAGTCATCCAGAAGACTCTGATCAACAATGCCTTAGCAAAATGACAGAAGTGGAAGTGTGGCTCAAGTGGTGGAGTACTAGTCTTGAGCAAAAAAGTTAAAGCTAACAGAGAGCACTCAGACCCATAGTTCCAGTTCTATTATTGGTGTACATGTGTGCACACACTTGCACACACACACACACACACACACACACACACAAAGAAGCACTGGTCTTCCCTGAGAAAATCAAGACCATTTTATTAAAAATCATTTACTTTCCTGCCCTACCCAAACTGACCTCCAATGTCCATCTTTCTCCCCTAACCCCCCACCCAGCCTGAGGATCAATTGTCCCCATCTCTGCCCTGGACACCAGCCTGTGTCAACTCCATCCACTACCCTTCCTTTGGTACTTTCCCTCTCCCTCTTCCCCCACCTCCCTATAGCTGCCATTCCCTTTGTCTGTAAGCCAGGCTGCTTGGCAGAGTTGCCAGCCTGCATTTTCATTGTACCTGTGGGAGGGGAGATGCAATCGTGTCATATGTCAGTGATGCTCAGGTTTCAATGGGATGAGGAAGTGGAAACCGGAGCACCAATTACAGTCTCTTAAGGACATTAGGCAAGAAGGAAAAGAGAGATGGGACAGAAAGCAAGCTAAAGGAAAGGAAGATTTTATAACAGTTAATACCTGAGCATGTGAGATGACAGTAGAGGAAACAGAGGCAGGTTAAAAAGATTTTTTTTTGCCAGTCCCACGGCTTGAACTAAGGGCCTGGGCACAGTCCCTGATCTTTTGTGCTCAAGGCTAGCACTCTACCACTTGAGTCATAAGTCTACTTCTGATTTGTTTTTTTATTTATTTTTAATTTATTTATTAATTGAACACAAATTTTTTGACAAGGTGTTGTGCAAAAAGGGTACAGTTACATAGTAGGGCAGTGTGTACATTTCTTGTGATATCTTACACCCTGTTTTTCTATCCCTTCTCTAGATCAGGTAGACATATATACAATATACAATGTATCAAGAACATATACAGTAGCCATGTGGCCACGCCCAAGAAAGTTCACCTAGGGCTTTCAATGTAATGTCGATATTAGACCATATGTTGACAGTAGTCTTATATGAACGTACATACATAGCTTTTGAGCTATTGTATTCCCCTGAGAGGTCAATTGTTGACCTTTATATGTTGAGTAATTGTTTGGTTTTAGTTACATACTGTTGGGTCGCTGCCCCAATCCTGTGGGGAATACTATTTGACAAGCAGTTTTTGGTTTCCCAGACTTGGTCTCTACTGTCTCTCCGTCTCCCTTTCTTAACAGTCATATATCAGGGAGATCATGCCCCTTTGTTTTCTGTGTTCTAGGCTTGTCTCGCTCAACATTATTTGTTCGAGTTCTGACCATTTCCCTGCGAATAACAATATTTCACCATTCCTAATCGCTATGTAGTATTCCATTGTGTATAAGTACCATATTTTTTGGATCCATTCGTCTGTGGAGGGGCATCTGGGTTGTTTCCATATTTTGGCTATTGTGAATGGTGCCGAGATAAACATGGAAGTACAAATGTCTTTTTGATATCTTGGGTTTTGCTGTTTAGGATAGATGCCTAGGAGTGGTATGGCTGGGTCATAGGGTAGGTCTATATTGAGCTTTTTGAGAAACCTCCATACTGTTCTCCAAAGTGGTTGTACTAATTTGCACTCCCACCAACAATGGAGAAGGGTTCCTCTTTCCCCACACCCCCTCCAGCATTTGTTGTTGCCTGAGTTCAGAGTATAGGCCATTCTAACTGGGGTGAGGTGGTATCTCAGGGTTGTTTTTATTTGCATTTCCTTTACCACCAGGGATGTTGAGCATTTCCTCATGTGTTTCTTTGCCATTTTTATATCTTCTCTTGTGAAGTCTCTCTTTAGCTCAGTTGCCCATTTCCTAATAGGTTTATTGGGCTTGAAGGGGCTTAGTTTTTTGAGTTCTCTGTAGATGACAGATATTAGGCCTTTGTCTGTTGCTGTGCTGGTAAATATCCTTTCCCATATCATTGGCTGTCTTTCTATTTTGGTGGCTATGTCCTTAGCTGTGCAGAAACTTTTTAATTTGTAATAGTCCCATTTGTCAAGTCTTTCCCCTATTTGTTGTGCCCCTGGGACTCTATTCAGGAAGTTCCTTCCTGTGCTTATAAGTTCTAGCGTCTTTCCTACTCTGTCCTTCAGTAGTTTCAAGGATTCAGATCTGATATTGAGGTCCTTGATCCATTTTGAGTTGATCTTGGTGCATGGTGATAGGCTTGGGTCTACTTTGAGTTTTCTGCATATGGCTGCCCAGTTCTCCCAGCACCAGTAGTTGAAGAGGCTATGTTTATTCCATTGTATGTCTTTAGCTTCTTTGTTGAATATCAGCTGGCTGTAAGAGTGCGGTTTTATTTTTGGATCTTCAATTCTAATCCATTGGTCTTCCGATCTGTTTTTATACCAATACCATGCCGTTTTTGTTATGATGGCCTTGCAGTAGAGCTTGAAGTCTGGTATTGTGATACCTCCTGCACTGCTATTTTTGCCTAGAATTGCTTTGGCTATTCTAGGTTTTTTGTTGTTCCATATGAATTTATGGGTTGCTTTCTCTATTTCAGTGAAGAATTTAGCTGGGATCTTGATGGGGATTGCATTGAATTTGTATAACAATTTGGGCAATATAGCCATTTTCACTATATTGATTCTGCCTACCCATGAGCATGGGAGGTCTTTCCATCTCCTTGTGTCTTCTTTGATTTCCTTTATTAGATTTTTGTAGTTTTCATTAAATAGGTCCGTCACGTCCTTGGTTAAGTTGATCCCTAGGTACTTTATTCTTTTTTTGGCTACTGTAAATGGAATTGTTTCCATAATTTCCTTTTCTGTCTGTGTATTGCTGGTGTATAGAAAAGCTAATGACTTTTGTGGATTGATTTTGTATCCTGCTACTTTGCCAAATTGGTTTATTAGGTGTAGGAGTTTGGGTACTGAGTTTTTTGGGTCCTTCAGATATAAGATCATGTCATCTGCGAATAGGGATAACTTGATTTCTTCCTTGCCTTGCCGATGTGGATCCCTTTGATGGCCTCCTCTTGCCTTATTGCTATGGCTAGGGATTCCAGCACTATGTTGAAAAGAAGTGGGGAGAGTGGGCATCCTTGTCTTGTTCCTGAGTTTAGGGGGAATGATTTAAGTTTCTCTCCGTTTAATATGATATTAGCAGTTGGTCTGTTGTATATGCCTTTTATTGTTTTGAGGAATGTTCCATCTATTCCTGTTCTCTCCAAAGCTTTTAATAGGTATGGATGTTGTATTTTGTCAAAGGCTTTTTGGGCATCGACTGAGATAACAATGTAATTCTTAATTTTAGATCTGTTTATGTGGTGAATTACGTTGATTGATTTATGGATGTTGAACCATCCTTGTGACTGTGGATGAAGCATACTTGGTCATTGTTGGGGTCCATCTTCCCCCTAGATGGAAGGGGCCTGAGGCACCTCCCCCAGCTGGGGAATGCAGCCCTTCCATCCTCCCTACATTGGAATCTGGAGAAACCGGTCCGATAAGAGACCCCCGACCTAGCTGGCAGCCAGCCTGGCGCCTACCAGCCCCGCCCTGGAGGTCGAGTGACGTAGCCCCTTGGAGGTCAAGTGACCAGCCCCTTGGAGGTCACCTGACAGCTCACGGCCTATGGGAATCCTGGCCAACCCCCTTCCCCTGATCATCTACCCTTGCCCCTCTCTCAATAAAGTTAGTTCGCTCTCAGAAGCTGACTCCGTGGTCTATGTCCGTTGCTTCCAGAGTAGGATAGCGGTCACATTGCCACGCGGGTCGCGCGCCCGCCAGGACGGAGACATCCCCACGTCTCACCCCGACAAACCTGCAGGCCGAGGGTCGGGGGAGAAGGCGATGCGAGGATAATAAGAGAGAAAGAAATGAGCACTTGAGCCGGAGCAGAGAGAGAGCAGTCCCCACAGGTCATGATGTATGATTTTCTTGATCAGTTTCTGGATCCTGTTAGCTAATATTTTATTGAGGAGCTTTGAGTCTGTGTTCATTAGTGATATTGTTCTGTAGTTCTCTTTTTTTGTTGGGTCTTTGCCTGGTTTGGGAATGAGTATGATATTGGCTTCGTAGAATGAGTTTGGGATTTCTCCCTCTGTTTCTATTTCATGGAAAAGTTTGAGGAGTATTGGTATTAGCTCATCACTAAAGGTTTTGTAGAATTCGTTGGTGAATCCATCTGGGCCTGGGCTTTTCTTTGTTGGGAGGTTCTTGATTACCTCCTGTATCTCACTGTAAGTTATTGGTTTATTTAGTTGATTTATTTCTTCTTGGTTCAGTTTGGGCTGTTTGTACTTCTCTAAGAATTGATCCATTTCTGTAAAATTATTGTTTTTTTGCTGAGTAGAGGTTTTGGAAATAGCTCCTTATGATTGTTTGAATATCGTGTGTACTTGTTGTAATTTTTCCGGTGGAGTCCTTGATTTTACATATATGAGTCTCTTCTTTTTTTGTAAGTCTTGCGAGGGGTCTTTCAATTTTGTTTATTTTCTCAAAGAACCAGCTTTTAGTCTTATTTATTTGTTGAATGGTCTTTCTATTTTCAATCAGATTTATCTCTTCTTTAATCTTTGTGATCTCTCCCCTCCTAGTAGTTTTAGATTCTGTCATTTCTTGTTCTCCTTTCTCCAGTTGTTTTAGTTTCATCGTGAGGTTATTCACCTGCTCTGCTTCCATTCTTTTAATGTGAGTGCTGAGGGCAATGATCTTGCCCCTCAGTACTGCCTTAGCTGTGTCCCATAGGTTTCTTTGTGATGTGTTTTCATTGTCATTGTGGCTTATGAATTCATTGATTTCATCTTTAATTTGGTCTGTGGCCCAAGTGTTGGATAGCAGTGTGGGGTTTAGCCTCCAAGAGTGTGTATAGCCTCTGTGGTATCCTTTGTTGTTGAGGGTTACCGTTAATCCACTGTGATCAGATATAATACATGGGATGATGTCAATACTTTTGTATTTGCTGAGGCTCTTTGTGTGGGCTATGACGTAGTCTATTTTGGAATATGATCCATGGGCTGCTGAAAAGAAGGTGTATTGGGTCTCTGTAGGGTGGAAGATTCTGTATAGGTCTGTCAGATCCATTTGGGATATGGTGTTACTTAGGTCCTCAGCTCCCTTGCTAATCCTCTGGGTGTTGGATCTGTCTCTTGGAGATAGTGGGGTATTAAGGTCACCCACTATGATTGTGTTTGCATCTATCTTGTTCCGTAATTCTGTGAGAATTTGCTTGACATATGTAGGGCCTTTTTTGTTCGGTGAGTATACATTTATCACTGTGATGTCTTGATTCTGGATTTTTCCTTGTATTAATATGTAGTGTCCTTCTTTGTCTTTTTGAGTTGATTTTAATGAAAAGTCCAGCTTGTCTGAGATCAGGATGGCTACACCTGCCGTTTTGGTAGGTGTGTTTGCTTGGTAGATCTTGCTCCATCCTTTCATTCGGAGCCTGTTTTTGTCTCTTGCTGTAAGGTGGGTCTCTTGTAGGCAGCAGATGTCAACTTTTTGTTTGCGGATCCATCCTGCCAGTCTGCTCCTCTTTATCGGAGAGTTTAAACCATTTATATTTAAAGAGATCAAGGATAAGGGTGTTTTTTCTCCTTCCATTTTCTTGTTGGGCTGTTTTTTCCTCTTTTTTTTTTTCTTGTCTTTAGTGAGCTGTTCTTTTTGTTGGACTTTGGCTATTGTAGTTTCTTTTTGTTTCTGTCTGTGTGTCTTGTATGATCTCTGTTGGGTGGGGCTCCCCTCTTAGAATTCACTATAGGGCTGGTTTTTTATTCACATACTCCTTTAGCTCCTCTTTGGTGTGGAAAGATCTGGTTTTCCCTTCGAATGTGAACTCCAATTTCCCTGGATATTTGATCCGAGGTTGCATATTTTTAGCCTGAAGTACTTGGATGGTGTTCTTCCACTCACTTCGTGCTTGGTAAGTTTGTGTGGATAGGTCAGCTGTTATTCAAATCCTCTTCCCATTGTAGAAAATTTCTTTCTTCGCTTTGGCTGAATTCAGAATTTGCTCTTTAATCTTGAGGTCTGAAGTCTTGAATATTATGTGCCTTGGGGTGGCTTTTCTGGGATCTGGCCTGCCAGGTGTCCTATAGGCTTCAGTTACCTGGATGGGATCCCCTGTGAGATTGGGGAAGTTTTCTGCAATAACGTTATTGAAAACATGTTTAAGCCCTCTGCTCTGGTATTCGGCTCCTTCTTCTATTCCAATTATGTGCAGATTATATCTCTTGTCTTTGTCCATTAGTTCCTGGATTAGTCTGCCCTGAAGCTTCACCATTTCTTGTAGTGTGGTCATTTTCTGGTTGTTGTTGGCTGCTTCATCGTCCAGGTGAGAGATTCTGGTTTCCATATGGTCAATTCTTTGTGTTATGGCTTCAATTGCGGAGTTTATGGATATCATAGAGCTATTTATGGTTGTCAGGTCAGCTCTGATCGTGGACATTTCTTCCTTTAAAGAGTTGTATTTTAAATCTATTTTTTCATGCATTTCAATTCTCAGGATGTTAAGATTTTCTTTAAAGGAGGCTTGCATTGTATCCATTTTTGCTTCCATTTCTTTCTTTGCTACCTGGGTGTTCTTCAAGATTTCCGCTCTAAACTCCTGGAATTGTTTTCTGATTTCATTTCTGACGCTTTCCATCATTCCTGTTAACATGGCCTCATTTGGTTCTTTATTCTCCATCTCCTCTTCAGTCGTGTTGCTTTTTGGAGCTGGCGAGTTGGCTTGCTCTTTGATGAACTGTGTTATGTTTCTTTGTGATTTGTGCATCTGGAGATCTGTGGGTGGCTTCTCAGGTTTGGTTTGTAGCTCTGCCCTCCCTCCTGTGTAGGCATGTCTACCAGAGCAGGTGCTGCCCCTGTGGCCCCGCCCACCTGTGCGGGGTACACCTACCAGAGCGGGCGCTGTTGCCGGGGGCCCCACCCACCTGTGTGTGGTGTGCCCCCTACAACAGGTGCTGGCTCTGTGGCCCTGTCCACTTTAGCGGGGTACGCCTCCCAGAGCGAGCCCCGGGTTGTTGGGTTGTGTTTGCGCCCTCCTGCGCGTCTGTTGTGGGGGGCAGTATGTGTGGGGCCCAGTGGGATCAACTGTCCGGGTGCGGATTGGTGCCCTTAGACCTCGCCTCTGCTGCGAGGGGGTGTGTGATCAGGCCCAGGTGTCCCTGCTGTGCTGGTATTGCCCACCAGCGCCTGTGATTTTAGTTGTAAGAGTCCATGAGGTCCAGGCACCTCGGGTGGGGCTTGCACTGCCGGCCATCCCCTGGCCCCTGTTGGGCAGGGGGCAGGGCCGATTTGCCCCGTTCAGGATCCTGTGTGGCCTTGGGGCTGCTCTGCCCTTCCCCTGTTAAACTGACTTCCCAGCGCCTGATGGGAGCTTCCCGCCTGATTTGGGGGTTCTTTGTTCCCTCGGGGTGGGGAGAGGGAGGGAGGGAGATCTAGCTTCTTTGTAGGGCTTGGGTCTCTGATAGCTGGTCTCCCATTGGGTGAGGGGGTAATGGAGGACTCACTGATCCTGGATTGTGTGTGTGTCCCGCGCAGCCGTTGGTCCTTCAGGGGGTGGCGAAGTGTTGTGGTGACGTCCCCGGTTCCCCACTTCTGCCGTGCTGGGTTCCCCAGCCACCGTCCGTCCGAACCCGGTGTGGACCCGAACTTCTCGTCACTGCCATCGTATGTCTTGGTCCACACCCTCCCTAGTGACCGTGGGGTCTCCCGTTGTCTGGATTCTGCGCTCCAGGCAGCCTGTCTGCCGATCACCAGGTTCCCTTTTCCCATCCTGACCCTGTTTGGGCCAGGGTTGGCTGGTGGGGGGAGGGTGCCCCGGAGATTCTCCGGCTCCGTGTAGGTTTTCGGCTCTTCTTTTTTACTCCTTTGTGTTTTCCTGTGTATCTCCACTGCTTCTGGATGCTGGTTTTGCTGGGTTCTTGATCTACTTCTGACTTGTTGATGGTTAACTGGAGATCAGAATCCCACAGACTTCCTGCCCAGGCTGGCTTTGAACTGTGATCCTCAGATCTCAGCCTCCTGAATAGCTAGAAATACAGGTGTAAGCCATCAGCACCCTGCTTTTTCTTTCTTTCTTTCCTTCCTCCCTCCCTCCTTCTTTCCTTTTCCTTTTTTTTAGTACTAAGGTCTAAACTTAGGGCCTCACATCTTCTAGAAGGGCTCTACCACTTGAGCTACAACCAGAGCCCAAGAGACCTTAAATATGAAAGATTGTAAGCAGCAACTTAAAAGATGCTTTTCTTTTTCTGTGCCCTTTGATCTGAACTATTTTTTGCTGCCTCCCTTTTGCAATCACCTTGTTTGAAGATGAAAAGATTCAGATAACCATTTTGTGTAGAAGCCAAACTTCCACTCAAACAAGCAATGTTTTCTTGAACAGTCAAAAAAATCAAAAAGGTGAACCAAACAATACTCTCCCCAACCCAATTTTCCCTGTTTAACTTGAAGCCAATGGCTGAAGATGAACTGAAGTGCAGTCTTCTCATAACTGCTGTGTAATAAATCTCCTTTCTCTGTCTTTCACTGTGTCTCTTTATTTGGCCTATGAGGACAAGTGGCTGGACCTAACTTGAGACTCCTGAACTTTGGACCTGCCTGGGGTCTAAAAACCTGGTTTCAAAAGACTGAAGCTAATGGGGACAACA
Source organism: Perognathus longimembris pacificus (assembly GCF_023159225.1). Classification (NCBI taxonomy): domain Eukaryota; kingdom Metazoa; phylum Chordata; class Mammalia; order Rodentia; family Heteromyidae; genus Perognathus; species Perognathus longimembris. The sequence continues at coordinate 50,517,700 of NC_063161.1, forward strand.
AGGTCTAGAGAGTTGGGTCTAAGTGTCCAGGTATGGGCAATCAAGTGCTCAGAAGAAATGTCTGCATATCTATGCAGGAGGAAAAGCTGAGGGTGAACAAGGACACAGATAATCACAGATAGGTAGCAGAGACCAGATCAGAGAAATGTCTACAAACTGTAAAGAAGCAGTATTCATTTGTGAGTCTGTTGTCAGTTCTCGAGACTTGCTCACCTGTATGTGAACTTACTCCTCGGGTCTCCATTGATAGGGTGTCAGACCTTGTAAGTGGAATCTGCAGCCTCCGGGGAAGGGGAAGGTTTGGGCTCAATTGTGTCTTCCTAGCTATGTGGCCTTGGAGCTGACCTCTGTGAGCCTCAGCTTCTTTATCTGTCAATGAGGGGATCAACAGCATCATGGGACCTAAGCATTGAAGCTGGTGTGCCCATGTGCTTAGACACTGGTACACATGACAAAAAATCCCATAGTGCAGTTGTCCCTGTGACAGCTGGTCACCCAGACCTCGCCATACTCATGGGCTCTTTGTTCCAGTGAGGGCCCAGGAAATTAGGACTTGGGACAGCTCCTCCCTTGATTTGTCCCTCTTTTCAAGATATTACAGGACATTGCCAGAGGGATTTTTACAGGACCTTACATCCCCCCTGTTTGTTCCCCTCTTCCCCATCCCACGGTTCTGGCTGCTGTGTTGTGTGCACCCAACAACCTCCCCTCATTTCTTCTTTTCTGTCCCTCTGCATCGTGTCATTCCCCATGTGCCTCCTGAACTTTCTGGGCCTGTGAAACTGGATCTGCAAAAAATGGTTTCCCTACTTCTTGTCCCGGTTCTCGGTGATGTACAACACGCAGATGGCAGGCGGGAGCTGTTCAGCCACCTGCAGGAGTTCCCTGGCCCCGCGGGGAAGCTCTTCCTGCTGGAGCTGGGCTGCGGCATGGGAACCAACTTCAAGTTCTACCCGCCCGGGTGCAGGGTGACCTGCGTCAACCCCAACCCCAACTTCGAGAAGTTCCTGTTCCAGAGCCTCGCGGAGATCCGCCACCTGCAGTTCGAGCGCTTCGTGGTGGTGGCCAAAGAGGACATGTGAGAGGTGGCCGACAGCTCTGTGGATGTGGTGGTCTGCACGCTGATGCTGTGCTCCCGTGCAACCCCGAGCAGATCCTCCCCGAGGTGCGCAGAGTGCTGTGACCGGTGAGTGGCGGGGTGGCACTGGGCAGGACAGAGCATCCGCCGCCCGAAAACCCCCTGTGGACTCCAATACAGCTCCCAGAGGCTAAGCTTGGGCAAGTCACTTGCTTTGTTTATTTAACCATCATGTATCCCACAGATGTGTTGAGTTATGACAGTGCTCACCCCTGGGATGCTAGCTACTCAGGAGGCTGAGATGTGAGGATCACAGCTCAAAGCCAGCCTGAATAGGAAAGTTTGTGAGACTCTTCTCTGCAATTAACCCCCCAGAAGCTGGAAGTTGAGCTATGTCTCCAGTGGCAGAGCACTAGCCTTGAGCAAAATAGAGCTCAAAAGCCCGAGTTTAAGCCCCAGTACTGCGCGCACATTCTCCACCACCACCACCACACACACAGACACACTTGAAGAATGACAGCTCATAAAAATGGCAAAGCCACAACTAAAACTCAGACACCTCAGCTTCCAGGCCAGAAATCTTCTCATTATGCTGCTCCTCCTGGCATCTAAATCCCCTCCCACCACCCAATCCTACTTTCACAAGATGAGAACAATGGATCCCCTACAGGACATGCCAGAACACTGCCCTTCTCCAACAAATAAGGACCTGTACATACACAGATAGCCATCTTTATTTGTCATGTGCTCTTCAGTTTTTCCTTGGGGGCCCCTAGAGTTATCTACACTCGTTTCCCAGCCCTTTTCCCTAGTGACAGTCCTTACTCATTGTCTCCCAGAAGAAGCAAAGCACTCTGGGAGAGAAAGGGAGGGATGGTGGGATCCATTCCGTAGACACTTTTCAGTGTGTCTTATTATCGCTTTTCATTTTAAAGGTAATTGATCAGTGCAGAAATACAGTGTAAGAAGAGCTCAAAAGTTAAAGAAGAGGTGAACAAATACAGTGGTGGTACTCATTAGACACTATGTTGAATATGAAAATACAACTTGTGGGAACAGGAGGGGAAAAACTGGGAGAGAGCAAAGGAAGGGGTGGCCTTGCCCAAAAAGAAATGTACTCACTACCTGATGTATATAATGGTCATCCCTCTGTGCATCACCTTCATAATAACAATTAATTTTTCAAAAAAAATTAAAGAAAGATGAGGGGATAGGAAAATTATCCCTGTACCTCTCTATACCCCACTTCTTTCCCTGTCCTGTAGTTTGCTACTCACATTTTCTCTCCTTGCTATTTGGGAATTTTTCTACCCCAAGCTTACTTTTATTTTTCAGGTTATATTTGAGCCCAGAGTTCAATATCAAAAGAACATAGTAATATGACCCATTCATACCAGAACTACTTCAGGGTTTCTTTTTTGTTGTTGCTTGCTTTTGTGCTGATCCTAGGGCTTGAACTTAGAGCCTGGGTACTCTCCTTTAGCTTTTTCACTCAGGGCTGGAGCTCTGCTACTTGAGCCACAGCTCCAATTCTTGTTTTTAGTGGTTCATTATAGACAAAATTCTCACGGACTTTCCTACCTGGCATGGCATTGAACTGGGATCCTTAGATCTCAGTCTCCTGAGTACCTAGAAGTACAGATGTGAGCCACGTGTACCCAGCTTTCTATTTGATTTTAAATTATGGGCTTTTTGGTGAATTTTCCCAGATCACTCTTGAACAATATGTTCTTGACTCCTCACCAAAACATTATATTATTGCAGATTACTTTTTAATTTCTATCTTATATGTTCCACTAAATTTTCTTCAATTGGAGGTACCTGTTCTGATTGTTCTAGTTCAATACAATTTTCCTGATATGTGATGGGATAGATAGATAGATAGATAGATAGACAAATAGGATATATCATTTTTGTTTGTTTTTTGTTTGTTTGTTTTTTGCCAGTCCTGGACCTTGGACTCAGGGCCTGAGCACTGTCCCTGGCTTCTTTTTGCTCAAGGCTAGCACTCTGCCACTTGAGCCACAGCACCACTTCTGGCCATTTTCTACATATGTGGTGCTGGGGAATCGAACCCAGGGTTTCATGTATATGAGGCAAGTACTCTTGCCACTAGGCCATATTCCCAGCCACGGATATATCATTTTTAATCAAAGTTATACATGCACATGACTTAGGGACAAACCATAGACCTATGATGAAATGCAACACCTCTCACTCACAATACCTACTTCCTAAGGACAACCACATTTGTTACCCTCTTTAAAGGTTCATAGCTATGTCTCTGTATAACATATTTCTCCTGCTGCTTCTCAACCTCTCATATTTAGACACATATTAGTTACTTTTCACTGCAACAAAAGGCCTGGCATAAACAAGAGAAGGGTTTGCTCATTCTCTATTCCAGAGGTTTTGGTCCGTGGATGCTTGGCTCTGTCTCATCTGGGTACCTGGTAAGGCAGCAGGAACAGGGAGCCTAAGTTGCTCTTCCAGTAGCAGATGGCAAACAGAGAGGAAAAGGAGGTTATGGAAAATGGAGAGGGGAAGGTACAGCTTAAGGTCTTGTTCCCAGGGACCTACTTTTTCCAACTCACACCCCAACCTGGACTTTTGCTCATGTCGCCACATTAGGGATTTATCAAGGGATTGATCCATTGATCAGATCAAACCTCAGCCATTCTAATCATCTCTGGAGGTAGACACACCCGGAGGTGTACTTCACTAATCCTTCGGCACCTCTCATGAAGATTAGCTGTCACAATGGGTTAACCATTAACTTGCCATTCTTACCAGGTACAAGTTTGTCTCTTTTCCCCAACAACCCATAGCCATCATTTTGCTTTCCTCCCTTCTTCCATTCCTGTAGCTTCACAAAAGGATGTTTAGCACACAATCGCATGGTATACTCCACTTACTTACTTTTTGAACCATACAACCAATAAGCCTTCTTACTTTGGTTTTCCTAGGCATGATAAATCACCCCCAGAATCTCCTTTCCTTGTGTAAACCTCTCAGTCTGTTCAAACATGGGCCGCTTTCTATAGGATTCTTTTTTTTTTTGGTCAGTCATGGGGCTTGAACTTGGGGCCTGGGTACTCTCCTTGAGCTCTTTTTGATCAAGGCTGGCACTCCATCCCTTTGAGCCACAGTGCCACTTCCAGTTTTCTGGTAGTTAATGGAGATAAGAATCTCCCAGACTTTCCTGCCAGGCTGGCTTTGAACTGCAATCTTCCGATCTCAGCCTCCTGAGTAGCTAGGATTACAGGCTTGAGCCACAAGTGAGTCTATAGGATTCTTATCTAGAGCTACTTTCCCCAGGTGTCTCCCCTGTTCCCACCTAGTTAGGAGCTCCCAGGCCCCTGCTCATCCTGTCATGTCCGGCACTGTCATGCCGCAACTCCTTTTTGTGTCTCTGCCTCCGGATTCCCTGTCTTCAGCATTCTGTCTCTTTCTTAGCTCACTCCCTAGTTTGGTAGAGCATATTATTTGATTACTTTCTGAGAAATGATGCCTAGGCCGAGAACGTATACAACTATACATCCCTTACTCTCTATTTCATAGTTTGGACAACTGTAGAGTTCTGTGTTTAAAAATGTTTTCCCTCACAGTTTCGAAAGCATCCATCCTCTTCTGGCTGTCAATACTACCACTAAGAAATCTGAAGTCATTCTGATTCTAGTTTTTTTTGTTGTTGTTATTGTTGTTGCTGTTTATTTTGGTACTGGTGAACTCAGGACCTCAAGCTTACTAGGTAGGCAAGCAGTCTACCATTTGAGCCACACTCCCAGCTATTTTTTTTTAAATATATGAAACTTTTCTTTCCAAATTTCTAAGTGTGTGGACTCTTTCCTGTCCCTATGAAATGACTTGAGGGGATCTCTTGGGGATTTAGTGAGCTATTTCAATCTTCATACTCATACCTTTCAGTTCTGAAATGTTCTCTGGGATTGTTTCTTTGATGTTTTTGAGTTTTGGTTGTTTGTGTCTTGTTTTGAGGTATTGTTTTTCTTAAATTTTCTCTTCCTGAAACTCTCCTTTTTTTAATTTTCTTTTTCTTTTTTTTTGTCTAAGGCCAGGAATCAAACTTTGTATCTGATGCTTTCATTTGTTGGCTGGCACTCTACCACCTGAGCCATGCCTCCAACCCCCTGAAACTCTCTTACTCAGAGCCCTGGATGCGGTAAACTGGTTCTTTCTATGATCCTAGCTCTATCTGGCTTTTTAGCTCAAGATACACTGCTGGAGACTCATCCATATTGTTGCCTTTCTCAAGCTTCATTCCTTCTTATTTCAGGTAAGCAATTATTGTATATATAGCATGGCTTGTTTATAAATGCTATTCATGGTATAAATAATTTGGGGTATTTCCAATTTTTGACAATTATGAATAGAACTGGTGTAAACAATTTTGTGCAAGTATTTTATGACATAACTTTTCATTTCTCCAGGATAAATATGTAGAATTTTAAAACAAATCAGAGCTTGGTGTGATGTACAGACTCAGGAAGTAGAGGGAGGAGGATTCTGAGCCTGGACTACATAGCAAGTTCAAGGACAACCAGAAATACAAAGCAGTTGTACCAATTCACTTTCCCACCAGAATCATGTGAGCAATGTAGCTGTTTAGTATATTCATCATGTCTAGATCATGTCAGTACTTCTAAAGAAGGAATAATGGTAGTTTTGCATAGATACAATTTGATTAATAACAAGCACATTTTACATGCTTATTGGTCATTTGTATATCTTATTCTATGATACTTTACCTGTTTTTAAATTGGGTTTTGTGTTCTTATTGTATTCTTTATATATTACACAGCTAATTCAGATATTTGAATTATGAATATTTTCTCTCAGTCTAGGGTTGTGTACTCTCTCTTCTTTGTTCTCCCTGAGACATATTCTCGTGAAAAAAAGAAAAAGCCTGGGACTCACTATGTAGTTTCAGTTGACCTGTAATTCTCAACCCTCCCAACTCCATAACCCAAGAGCTGGGATTAAAATAGGTGTGTGCCACCATATCCTGCTGTGCCATTTATTTTTCCTTTTTTAAAAAAATATAATTTTATTGTTATTATTAAGGTGCTGTGTAGAAAGGCTACCATTTCTTTTCTTTCTCTCTTTTCTTTTTCTTTCTTTCTTTTTTTTTTTTTTTTGCCAGTCCTGGGCCTTCAACTCGGGGCCTGAGCACTGCCCCTGGCTTCTTTTTGCTCAAGGCTAGCACTCTGCCACTTGAGCCACAGGGCCACTTCTGGCCCTTTTCTATATATGTGGTGCTGGGGAATCGAACCCAGGGCTTCACGTATATACGAGGCAAGCACTCTTGCCACTAGGCCATATTCCCAGCCCTCTTTTTCCTTTCTGATGATGTCTTTCAAAAGAAAAAAAATAGTATTTTTATTAAGTCCCACTTATCATTTTTTCTTTTATCCTCCGATTTTGTGTTTTATTTTTTAAAAATCTATATAGTATAAAGATTTTTTCTCTTGTTCTCTTTTACAAGTTTCATATTCTTAGAGATTTTTCTATTGAGGTCTATGATCCTTATCCAGATAATGATTATGGGATATATTAAATTACTACTCTGTTTGCTTGTTTTCTGGTACTAGGATTTGAACTCAGGGCCTTGGACTTGCTTGGCTGGGGTTCCAATACTTGAGCCACTCCTCACACCCAGCTTTGTGCTGCTTATTGTAGGGAGAGAGTCTCGGAGACTTATCGGCATAGACTGGCTCCAAACTGTGGTCCTCTGGATCTCGGGTTCCTGAGTAGCTAGGGTTATGGACATGAGTTGCCAACATCCCTTTATTATAAGGACCATTTGTGGAAAAGCCCGTTCCTTCTCTGCAAGTATGGGTCTGCTTCTAGATCGAATCTTGTTCCTTTGATCCATGTGTTCAATCTTTCACCAATAGTAGAGTGTATCAGTTCACAGCTTGTATTATGTGTAGGATTAGAAGCACAACTTTACACTCCTCTGACATTAAGGTTTGGTGGGAGATTTTCTTCTGAACTAGTTTGGGCCTTCCACAAAGCAGAACCCTCTAGTGTCTCTGCAGAATTCCCCCTCTCTCTCACCCATCAGGTTCGTAAAAACTCTCCTCTCCAATTGGCTGGAACTTGAAATGCCTTTCAGCTTTGCTTGAGCTCTGGAAATGGGTTAGTTTACATCATTCTTAATCTGGTGGAATTTCACCCTTTGCATGTACAGCTCATTATTCAGCATAAACTTCAGACTGCTGAATTCTCTCCCTGGCTTTCCCACAACCAGCTTAAGATTCAGCACTCCTGAGCCCATGTTACAACTTGTTCAACTTTCTAGTTTCTAAATGAGTTCTGCAATCAGCTCCCTTGCTATTTGCTTTATCTGTTGTACATGCTGACAGCTGAAAACACTGCTGTCATTCACATTCAGTCAGTGCTACTGGAACGTTTACCGATGAGTTCCTGAAAAGCAGCCGACTCGGCAAACTCATGCGAGGGAAACCACGGTGCTTCAACAGGAGAAGTGGAGTTCAGCTCACAACACTACAAAACTTTACCCTGGATGCACAGAAGACCAGCACCTGAAGAAAACAAATGATTACGAAATGGTTAAGAAATACATAAAGACTACAATAAAGAAGCCAGGTGATGGTAGCTCACACCTATAATCTTAGCTACTTAGGAGGCTGAAATTCAAGGATGGCAGCTCAAAGCCAGTCCTGGCAGGTGAGACTATGAGACTTATCTCCAATTAACCAGCAAAAATTAAAAAAAAAAGTCAGAAGCGGAGTTGTGGCTCAAGTGGTAGAGTACTAGCTTTGAGTGAAAAAGCCAAGCAGGAGCTTGAGGCCCTGAGTTCAAGTCCAAGTACTAGAACCAGAGGGGGGGAAAAGGCTCAATGGTTAGGGACAGATGATCATATAACATAATATTCTATGAAATAAACTCCAAGAAAAGGAAACAAGAGACATTCTTTAGTTGCCACTGTTGCTTCTTTTTTCTTTGCCTTTTGTCTTGTTTGTTAGTTTGTATAGGAGGGTAAGGAAGGGCACATAAAAGGTGAAACAAGGATGAGCAAATACAACAATAATACTCACTAGACACTATGTGAAAAATGAACTGGATATCTTCTGGGTGGGGTACGGTGGGAAAGACTAGGAGAAAAGAAAGGAAAAGGAGACATGGTTCAAAAAGAATTGTTACGGGGCTGGGAATATGGCCTAGTGGCAAGGGTGCTTGCCTCATATACATGAAGCCCTGGGTTCGATATCCCAGCATCACATATATATATAGAAAATGGCCAGAAGTGGCGCTGTGGCTCAAGTGACAGAGTGCTAGCCCTGAGTCCAAGGCCCAGGACTGGCAAAAAAAAAAAAAAAAAGAAAGAACAAAAAGAATTGTTACTGATTGTATCTGATTCGTGTAACTGTAACCCTCTGTGTACCAACTATACAATAGCAATCTTTTTTTTTTTTTTTTTTTTTTTTGGTGCAGGTCCTGGGGCTGGAATTCGGGGCTTAATTAAGCACTGTGTGTGAGTTGTTGTTGTTGTTGTTGTTGTTGTTGTTGTTGTTGTTTTGCCAGTCCTGGGCCTTGAATTCAGGGCCTGAGCACTGTCCCTTGAACTCAGAGATGAAGCATTGTCCCTGGCTTCTTTTTGCTCAAGGCTAGCAGTCTGCCGCTTGAGCCACAGTGCCAATTCTGGCCGTTTTCTATATATGTGGTACTGGGGAATTGAACTCAGGGCTTCATGTATATGAGTCAAGCACTCTTGCCACTAGGCCATGTTCCCAACCCCAACAATCTTTTTAAAAAGGAAAAAAAAAAGCATTTTTTCTTTTAGGGAAATAAAAGGTAATAGTTTATTTGTGGCCGTGGGTATAGGGCATGAGGGCTGAGCAGCTCCTGAGGTATTGGAAAGCAGCAAGGAAGGTGACTTGAAATTCTGTAGAGCATTTTTAACACCTGGTATGGAGGTGGTGGGTGATGAGTTGAGGCAGCTGGCAGATGTTTGAGGAGTATGTGGTTGCTGGTTTTTTTTTTTCTTTGTGCTGGTACTGAGACTTGAACTCAGGGCTTTGAGAGACTGCTTGACATTTTGCTCAAGGCTGGTGTTCGACCACTTAAGCTACAGCTCCATTTCCAACATTTTGTTGATTAATTGGAGATATGGGCCTTTTGGTTTTGGTTTTGGTTTCTGTCCAGGCTGACTTAGAACCATGATCCTTAGATATCAGCCTCTTGAGTGGCTAGGATTACAGGCATGTGCCACCAATACTCAACTTGTTTTGGTTTGTTTGTAGAGGTTTGTTTGTTTTTCTCAGTACTGGGGTTTGAACTCAGGGCCTTATAACTTGCCTGCCTTTACTCTTGTTCAGCGGGAACTCTATCACTTGGGGCATAACCCCCCCCCCCCCCATACAAACTGTTTTGCTGGTTAAGTGAGATAAAGTCTTGCAGACTGTTTCTTCCCACACTGACTTTGAATCTCAGTTCTCTGGCTCTCTGCCTCTGGAGAAACTGAGCATGAGCCGCCCCGGGCAGCACAAGTACTACCTGTCTTCCTATGTGGCTCAGTTATGCCATGTGCTGTTAGTTTTCTGCCTTCTGTCATGTTTCTCACAGCCAACATTATGCTTAAGTAAACATGAAACTTAGATTAGGCTCACATAATTCTGTGATACATCAATCATGTTGAAACCGGTTCCCATCTCTAAAACCACAGACGGGTGGAATTTGTATGTAAATAGAGAAACTTCACTCTACTTCCCCAGGGTTCAGAAGGGAACAGAGGCAACATTGAACATTGAACAGCTCCACTTCTGGCTTTTGGGGAGGGTAATTAGAAATAAAAGTCTCTAGGCTTTTCCTGACCTGGCTGGCTTTGAACTATGACCCTCAGATCTCAGCCTCCTAAATAGCTAGGATTACAGGCGTGGGCCAGCAGCTCCCAGCAGAAAATAGTCTTAGTCGGAACAGGACCTTCCTCTTTGAGACCTCATAAGACCTGGAATGTTCTAGCACTGGCTGCTTCCTCAGCCACCAAGACAGTTAGCTGCCCAGAGGCCCAGGAACTGACTCCTCCTGCCTCTCTGGGTACACTATGAGACAAAAAGGAATGGCCTCAAGGGCCTCAACATCCCACAGGTCCAAGGAGGAGAGGACAGATACATTGGTTATTTGAATAGAGAGACTTCAATGTAAAGAAGTATCAACTGGGCAGAGCTCTGTTAACTGGGTAAGTAGAAGAGTAAAAGAAAACAAACTCGTAAATTACCATGGGGTTAGCAAACATAGCAACCATAACTAGAGCTAAGAGAACAAAAGGAAAGTCTAGCGGTTATTGAAATTTAACAGGGGGTCCCCCTGAAACTCAGATCTGAGGGAGAAGCCACAGCTGTGGGCCTAGTATGTCTGAAAGGACTGACTCTCCAGGTGTTGGAAATGTGTCATGTGAATGCAGGCAAGCGTCTATTTCCCTAGAGGGAGCAACCAACAAGAAAGCTCACAGAGCCGGGCACTGGGCTCACGCCCAGTCCCACCAGAAGTGGGACTGGGGCTCAAAGTGGCTCAGAGTGCTAGCCTTGAGTAAAAAGAGGCTCAGGGACAGCACCCAGGCCCTGAGTTCAAGCTCCATGACAAAAATTAAAAGCCCACAGAGAAGACTTGAGCTCACAGGTGCCCTCTGGCACCCCCTATCTGAGACTAGTGGGAGAAAATTTCATGAGGACTGGCCACAAAGTATCTCCTTAGGAAGTGTTTAATTACAAAGGTAGAGGGGCTATTCCCCTTGGAGACTCCTCTGACACCATCTCAATCAAGCCATCAAGTTACTGACAGCAGTAATAGAACACACTGACAAGGCGAACTGCCCTACAGGACACTGGTGGGAAGAAAGCAGAATCACTTCTGTGATTTCCTCGTACCACCCCCACCCCCACCCCTGAATAACCAATCATGAAGGAATGTGGGACAAGCCTTGGTTGGGGGACAATACAAAATACTTGACTTCTCCTCCAAAGTGTCAAGATCCTGAAAACCAAAACTGGGGATCTGTTCCAGGTTAGAGTGAGGGAGGGAGGGAAAGGGAGGGAGGGAGGAAGGGAGGGAAAGGTGGGAGAGAGAGGGAGAGAGAGAGAGAGAGAGAGAGAGGAATATAAATAGCCAGGTGTCCTTACCCTGAGGCTCCAACTACTACCTTGATTTACAAACACTCCCATCCTACCCTCTCTCCTCATTCCCTGTAACCCATGCCAGATCTGGGCCTTGGACTAACACCCCTCCTCCCTCCCTCTCTCCCTTTCTCTGGCTGTTCCCAATCCCCATGATGTCTCACAATTAGTTGCTTTCTTATCAATCCCCACAAGGTCACACTAGCCTTCCCACGAACCCACCACTAGAACACTAGCTGGTAGTGGTAGTGAGCCTCTAGCTTAGGCTGGAGGCTTCCTCTCCAAGTTTTCTCCCAAATAAACCTGTGCTGGTGCTGACCTGTCTTTTTGGTCTATTCCTACGTGTGTGTGTGTGTGTGTGTGTGTGTGTGTGTGTGTGTGTGTGTGTGTGTGCATGCATGCACACACACGCTGGGGCTTGAATTTATGGCCTGGGCACTGTTTCTGAGCTTCTTAAGGCTAGCACCCTACAACTTGAGCCCCAGCTCCACTTACAGATTTATTTTTTTTTAATTGAAGATGAGAGTCTCATAGACTTTCCTGCCCAGGTGAGCTTCAACCTGTGATCCTTAGACCTCAGCCTACTGAGTAGCTAGGATTACAAGCATGAGTCACTGGCACCTGGCTCATCTCCACATCTTTTGAACTTAACACTATCAAGACTTGATTGCCAGAGACTCGGGAGGCTGAATCAGAAAGAAGTTCAACATCAGCCTGGTTTAGAGTGAGCACCACTATCTCAAAACAAAAAGGACGGAGTATGTAGCTGACTGTTAGAGCACTAGCCTAGCATGTAAGAGGTCCTGGGTCCAACTTCCAGTAATTAAAAACTAATAAACAAGACAAAACAATCATGGGCTGGGAATGCAGCTCAATGTTGGAGTACTTGCCTAGCAAGTACAAGGTCCTTTGGTCCCCAGACTACACACACACACACACACACACACACACGCATGCACACACTCAGAAATGCAGCAATACATGATCCTGAACCAGATGCTTTTACTATATAGGATATTATTGGGACAACTGTTAAAACATAGATGGGGGTGGGGATTAGACAGCAGTAACACATTGATATTAAGTTCCTGATTTTAATGACTACATTACTGTTTGTAGGGAATATAAATTGAAGCACTTAAGGGTTAGGAACCATCAGGCTAGCACATTCCTCTCAAATAGTTCATAAAAAGAGAACATTTTGTACTATTCCTACAACTTTCCCCTATGTTAGAAATGACTCCAAAAAGAAGACACACAAAGTTGATATCACATGTGAAAATGGAACCAGTAACTTGAGGGGATGGAGGAGGGGATATTGGAAGAGATGGGAAAGAACAGCGGAAGGGGTGACATTGTAATATCACCCTCAAGATGCATTATAGTAATAGACTGACATGTCCAGTGGGGGGGGGGGAAACATGTCAACTAGAACCCCAGACTCTGACTTTGTGTTTATCTAACTCAAAACAAAGGCTACAGGCATCTTGGGCAGCTAAACCTGTTCACCTTGACTGACAGGGACAGGGCTGGGCAAAGACCTCTCTGACCATAGGTTCAGACTCGAGGCTTGGGCAGAGGAGCACTGGACTGAGGCTGCAGACCAATGATTCCTGGAGGACACTTAGCCCTAAACCCTCAGGGAGGGGGTCAAAAACCTGTGAGGCCTCTGGTGCATGGGATGGGAGGAGAAGCAAATCTGGATTTTTTTTTCACCACCCCACTGTGACCAAGACCTTCCCCTCAGGCCCTTAGTGCTCAGAGAAGATAGAGATCGGGGAGACAGGAGGAGAGAGGGAAATGAAGAGAGCTGAGCCTTGGATTGCTAATATCGTCCCATTGTGTTGATGATGAGTACGCATCTGTTGATGTGACTAGGTCATCAAATCCTCCTGTCCTGGGCCTGCTCTGTGTCATTGATGTTGCCTCCCCCACAGGGATAGGCAAAGACTAACTGTTGTGTAGCCACTGGAGCCAGAAGTGGGCTTGGTCAAGACATTGAGCTATGTCCAGCCACTTATGTTCCCCAGAAAAGCTACTGCTCTGTCTTTTGCATGGTGTAACAGGTTTGATATTCCCCAGGACCATTCTGAAAGGAACTCACTGTCTGTTGATGCATATCCTCCTTCCATGATGCTCTAAGCTGCCCTTGTGCAAATTCAACCCATATCACCCTTACTACCCACTGCCTCCGAGTGCCCGATAGGGGCTGATCCACAGCAGGTGATCAGTGAACGCTGTGTTTCTCTATGTTCGTGTGGGCGTGGGTGCATTGCTTTGAGGAGGTAGAGAAGCCCCACAGCATAAGGTGCCCTCCATTTCTTTCAACTTAAAAAAGACTCTGAAGAGCCTGTTCGTACACAAATAAATAAATAAATAAATATTAAAGGCTGTTTACACAAGGTGATATCTAGACTAGCATGTCCAGTTACCGAGAAATAGCCACAGTTATTTGTACAAAGTCAGAGAAACAATGGTTGGTCCCTAGATCTAAGACGCTAAGCACTGGGTATGTGTAGTATGGCTGAAATTGAGGATTGCAAGGCACAGAGGCTCTCCATCCTCACCCCACCCCATCCTCATGCCCACGGGCAAATGAGCTCTGTCCACTGAACGGACATCCTTTGCAGCCCCCAGGGAACAGCAGGTCTCAGTGTAATCCTGGGTGTCGCTAAAGGATTGATGATAGTAAGTTCCACTCTTCATGTTCAGTGAATCCTAGGGAATGATAGTGAGGATTGCATACTCAAGTCCTGATCAGAGACTTCAAGACCGAGATAAAACATGGCACTCTCGGAGGCAGAGCTCTGAGCTGGCAGGCTGGATTCAGGAGCTCAGATGCACAATGAAGGAGTCCCAGGCTGGACCAGCCTAGGGCTAGAGTCCCTGCCCCACCCCCAGCAGCCTCAGTAGTAGATATGAATCCAATATCTTTCAGACACGCCAGAGCCCTTCTCAGGCTGCTTTATCTGAAAAGCCTCTGCACACCACAGAGCTTGTGTCAGCTCTCAGGGTGCTTGCTGCAGCCCTGGGGCCTTGGCTTCCTAGCTCCCAGGTCCTGTCTTAGCATCACAATCAGGTGGCAGCCAGGCATGTTCCTATTCCTGCGTGGGTCCAGCATCTGACCCCCGGGTGAACTCCTGCCCTCCCCGACTTGAGCCTGACTCATACTTCCAGAATGGGAACCCGAGGATCCTGCTGCCCAGCCGTAGCTGACTCATGGCTGGTCCCGGAGCGAGCTAGGGAAGGGGCTCTGATGGCTGTTAAATCTCAGAGAGGACACACCTGTCATTTCCTGAGCACCTACCGCCTGCACCAAGCACACCGACAGAGTCCCGTGCTGTAATGACCCTGTGGGGGAATTCTGCCTTAAGAAAGGAAGGAAAGGTAACTGAGGAAAGATAGCACATGGTGAGTCTGGGGGCCAATCTGCAGACACTGGGCTACTCGCCCACGCTCTGCACCCTTCCTGGAGCCAGCTAGCACTGCCTCTGAGAATTCCCACGTCTTTATTCAAAATTATTGAGTTGCTTTCTCCCCTCTATTTCCTGGCTTCTCCCTCCCAAATGGAGTCCCACATGACTGTGACCCCACCTCAGCTAGAGGGCAGGGCTAGGATGGACTCAGATCCCCTGGGCAGCCAGCCCTGTGCCCAGCAGGTACTTCAGGAGAGGCCTCCTTTCTCTCCCAGCCCTCAGCCCTGTGGTAGGTGGGCAGGTGAGGCCAGGGTGAACGCAAACTCTTGATTCCTGTGGTTTCAGACACCTGCTGAGTCAGGCCTGAGTGACTCGGGGGACTCATGGTGTCTGAGGCCTGATTTTGTATATCTTTCAAAGCTTACAAATCACTAAGTACTTCACCTTTCAGCCGGCCCCACCTCAGCCACAAAGGACACTCTTTACACACCCACACACACACATACAGCTTCTGTGGCCCTTGTGACAGCCAACTCACACTGGCCTTGGTGGCACCACAGAGACTGCTGAGGGTCTCACACGTGTCATGAAAGCACAGGCATACACGGGGAACTTCGGCCAGCAGCCAGGCCCTCATGAGTGTGTGCCAGTGTGCCCCGTGCAAGGACCCACTGCTCCCCATGTGTCTTCATACTGTTTTAGTGCTCCCCCAGGGCCTAGGCACAGAGGAGCTCAGGCTCCTCACCAGAAGTTCCACGCACACACATCTGCAGGAGCCTGTAGGCCACCCACACCATCCACATGCCTACATGGACTCCACATCCACACAGACACATCCTGCTTCTGGGACACACTCAAATCACGTACATGCTATGTCTGTTTGCACGCACACACACACACACACTTGTGCTCACCCCTAGATCTTCACAAGTCAAAGATCTTCACAAATCAGTGAGCAGGTTGGGGGCGGGGGTGGGTGTGGGTGGGAGACAGTGCAGCTGCAATCCCCAGACTCACCTCCAGAGGCCGCTGTCTGGTGTGCTGGCCCAGGCTGGACTTCCAATGTGGGCAGAAGCAGCCTGTGACACTGTCCATGCCCTCCTCCCCCACCCCTGCCCGAGGGGGCACCACAGTGCTGAATGCCCCCCTGTTCCTTGAGGAAAGAGGAGCAGGACATCCCGAGGGCCCTGGATTCCTGCAGGGTGCAGGATGACCTCCTACCCAAATGAGAGGGAAGTCTGATCAGCTAAGAACGCAGGGGAATAAGGCAGAAAGAACTGGAGGACACCAGAATGAAGGGAGAAAGGCAGGATGAAGGTGGAGGGCAGTGGAGCACAAGAGACAGATGGAAGGGTTGGCATGAGGGGGAAAGAAGGAGTGATTCTAGGAGGGAAAGGAGATGAGAAGAGGGAAATCATGGGGGAGTAGAGGGGCAGGCAGGGACTGTGTAGTATGGGGCGGGCATAGGGAGGGATGCAGGGGGAGGGCACTGGCCCTCACAGGCATGGGAAAAGTGAGGAACCACTCACTAACCCTCCCCCAACCCCTCCACACACCCAGCTCCCATGTCCTGCCCTCTCAGCCCCCAATCAGAACAGACAGGGCCAGGGCTCTGCTTCTCTGGGCCCTTCCCTTCTCCACACCCAGGATCTCCAGGTCCCTGCACTTGGGGGAGCCAGCAGGCAGGAAGAGGCCTCACTGGCCCCACAGGGGAGGACAAGTACTGGTGACATACAATGGAGCCCCTGGCTGCATGGAGGGTCCCTTCTCCTTTCCTTAAGTTGGCAGGACCCCCTCCACTAGACTGTATTAGCAAGAATACCCGTGGGGCGTCCTGTGTGGGCACCTTGTCAGCCTGGCTCACCCTCTGTCTAACACCCATACAGGCTCAGCTTGTACCACGTACCTGGCAGACAGGTGGGGAGACGGGGAGACACCAGAGGGCAAGTGCTTCTCACCCCCACCACGGTGTGGCCTCTGAGATGGGTGCCCTGGCCTCCGTCACAGCAAGGAGTGGCTCAGCACTGCTGGGCGAGTCTGAAAGTCTTCATGTCTTCATCTTGCAGACAGGAGCAGGAGGCTTGGGGACTGATGCCCTCTTCCTGGGGCATGCTAATTATCAATGCTGAACCTTTTTCTGAATTCTGCCTAGTCTGTAACCTCTCTGCAGACCATCTTGGCCAAATGATTGTCCTCAGCATCACGTACAGAGCTCAACACTCAGGAGGTGTTTCAGACATATTGTTGAATGGTTATTAGGCTCTAATGATTTCCTCAGTGGTGTGTGTCTGGCTCCCTTCTCCATCTCCCAGGACCAAGGAGTAGCTCACTGGGGGAGGTAGAGCTGGCAGTCTGTGCTCCTCAATCCCTCACACACACCTAGGGCTCCCCTCTCTCATCACGAGGCCCGCCTCCTTCGTGGAGTTCACAAGCAGAGCCAGGCCCACCTTAGGCCACAGCCCCAAGGATTATCTGTGAGAGAGCCCAGGGGAGAGGGTGTCCATGCCAAGGTCCCTGGGACCCCTGTCCCCTAGGACAGTACCTGGCCAATGGGTGGCCTAGGGGGGCCTGAGACATGTCCACCTGCTTGCTGATCCCTCTACAGAGCCACACAGAGGCCCCAAAGGATGACATCACCTCTGCTCAACAGTAGCAAGAGTATAATGCCTATGAGCCCTGCCCTTGGGAAACTTCCAGATTGGGAAATGAGGAGAGCCTGACACCCAGGGCCAGGAAGACACAGACACAAAGTCAGGCCCTGCCACAGATTGACAGTCACTAGAGGTGGGGCGAAACCCCCAACTGTGTTGCTGGCATGCCCTCCTTCAATGTTATCAATGCTAAGACTCCACACCAAGCAATACTGGCTGTACCTCTGGGAATAGGGCTGGTCCTTATTCTACATATTGGATACAGAGACTCAGAGCTCTAGCCCTTTGTGCATTATCATACAGCTCATGAGAGTTGGAATTCAAATCCAGCTCCTCCTTTTCTGAAGCCCATGGTCTTTCTATCCCATGGCTGCTCCCCAAACCCGAGGTGAGGAGTTGTTATTGCTCTTCACCCAGAAGACCCCCACTGCCAACAATATAAGCCCTTGCAGCTGAGACCCTGCCCACCCACACCCACCACACCCTAGGTGTCAACCTTACCTTTCCCAAGTTAACTTCCCTGATCTTTGCAGCAGTGCTTTCTTCCAAGATGCCACCGCCTGCCCCATTTCACAGATAAGAAAACAGAGGGTGAAGAATGTTAGGTAACTAGCCCAAGGTCACACAGCTGGGAAGCAGTTGAGCCTGATTAGAACCCCAGTCATTAGCGCATCAAATAATAAACCATTAATTTGTGCTACAGACAATTAGGGAATGGGAATTAACAGGGCAGGTTGCTAATGGTGCAAAGGAGAGAAAATCTAGCAGGCTCCGGGACAGACAAGGGCAACTGGGGTGTGGAAAATGGGTCAGGTCTGTCTGGGGAACTTGAGAAGAGGAAGCATGAGAAAAATGTGGAGAAGAGCAAAGAGAGGGAGGGGAAGAGGGGCTTGCCAAAATTGGAGAGATGCTGGGACATAGCAGGAAGAGCTGTGCCCTCTAGACCTGCTCTGGGACCTTGGGCAAGGTCCTTCCTTCTCTTGCTGCCTTGTCTGTCATTGAAGAGCAGATGAGCCTGAATGATTCATCTCTGGAGTCCCCCTTGATTCTGATCCCCTAGAACTATCATTGGATGTTGCTACTGCATCATCAAACAGACTCTGCTAGCAGACCCCTGGCAAGGGGGACAGGCTGAAGGGCCAAGGAGTGACAGGAGCCCAAAGTCAACACTGGGCAAGGAATCTGAGGATTAGACCCAGGCATGCATCTCTCCCCTCTGTGATTTTTTGACATGATAATCTTGTGTGGGCCCGCCATGCTGGGTCCAGTCCTTTGGGAGCTGGAACATGATGGATGAGTCAGGGTAGCACGTATGCTTCCAGGGAAAGAAGGAAATGCAGGTACCATGGGCTAAAATCCAAGGCCCCAGTTTATCCTCAGAGAGAGGAGAAGAAAGTGGGGTTCTTAGAGAAGATGCATGGAAAACTGCCTAGGGGCAATTAGGTAGGGGCATTTGGAATGGAAAATATAGTCTAACCAATTGGAAAAGAGTTAAAAAATGGTCTACAATCAAGACATCACTGTACTGGAATATAAATACAAACCAGATCATCAGAAAATGGGACAATCATCCCTCAAGGGCCCGCCATGGCTCTATACAGACACTGCGGACAGCTCAGAGTCCATGGGAGCAGAAAGCAGGCATCAGTATGTGTGTCTAGGCACACAGGTGCTATCTCTGCAGGAAATAGGTTCTCCCTCTCCCAGTAATGCTATGCAGCTCTGGAAGTCAGAATGTCTTGCTATCACACCTTGCTTTCTCTTGCTATATTTCTGATGGGTTTATTTCCTTTCAACTCCAAGAGATTTGTCAGCCCAAAACAGGACCATCCATTCCATGTGGTTCTTGCCACCTTCTGGAATATGAACACTGCTCTGTGTGTGTGCACATGCATGTGCTTATGTGTGAGTACTAGGGCTTGCACTCGGAGCCTGAGCACTTTTCTCTCAAGACTGACACTCTACCACTTGGGCCACAGCTCTACTTCCAGCTTTTTGCTGGTTAATGAAAAATAAGAGTCTCACAAACTTTCCTTGCCTGGGCTGGCTTTGAATTATGACCCCTAGATCTCAGCCTCTGTGTAGTGAGGATTTCAGGCTTGAGCCACCAGCACCTGGCATCAACACTGCTCTGGTAGAGCTCCAGAGCCCTGTTCCACTCAGCACTGAAGGCAGGAGGGGACACCCAAGAGCCAGAAGCCACCAGCCTCTCAGAATCTCAAGACTTATCCCTGATTCAGGAGCTCAAGCGTGATACCACTCTTCCATACATGGTCTGTAAAAGGCTGGCCTGAGTTTCCATGTCCTGTAAGGCCAGTGCAAAGATGATCTAAGAACAGCCTGCAGAACTCTAAGCACACAGCAGAGCAAGTCTCAAATCCCGTGACAAGCGTTGTGCTTATTAACACCCATCCTGATGTTAACTGCTATCCCTTTCCCTTTATCACCATCTAGTTTTCAAGTTTTTCTTGGTGTCTAATCTCAAGGCTTCATGCCATCTTTACTGGAGTTTGGGGATGGAGGAGGAAGAGGAGGAGGAGGAGGAAGAGGAGAAGAAGGAGGAGGAAGCTGAGCTGGCTAGTTGGAAGAGACACCTCCTGCAAGAAGACAGGGCCGCCAGGAGGGAGATTACAGAGGCGCCGGGCCCAGGGCTGTGACATGCACCTGCCACAGCTCCAGGGAGATCGGGGGCCTGCCAACTTACCCCGCCCCATGATCTCATGGCTGCATCTGCCAAGCCCTGGCTTAGAGAGCTGTGCTGACAACAGGACCTGGGAACAGAGCCCAAGGATAGGAAGGCGGGAAAGCTGCTGAGATCCCGCCACAGAACCATCCCCAGGAGACTCAGGCACAGTGGTCCTCTGGCCTAAACCCATGATCTTTATGTGCCCCTCCCCCAGCCTCCCTGGAGCTTCCCATGGCCTCGTGGCTGAACCCTCTCTGTGGGAGATGGTGGATGTCTCCCTGCAGACCCTGGGCAGATGCCTCTGTGTTGGGGCACTGGCAGATGTTGGGCAGGTGATGGATGGGCAAAGCCTCTCATTCCTCAGGCAAGCATGTATATAAATGCCAGTTATAAAATGACTACAAATCTCCAAATAGGTGCCTCTCCCCAGTTATGGGGCATCTGTAAAGGCGGGACAAACCAGGAGTCAATCTCAGCCCCAAAGTTCCACACCAGACTTCTGCATCTTGCCCTTTGCTAACCAATTCCCAGATATGTTTCCTCCAAATAATTCTCCTATCAGCCCCCCAAATGGGAGGTCAGACCATCAGGGGCTTCCTTCCTCATATCCATGCCCTGCCCCTTCCAACTCAGATCTGCCTCATGGTCCACTGCTCCCACAGGCATGACGGGGGTGGGAGGGGGCTCTGCCCACCTCTCCTGCCCCCCCCCTCCAAGCTCCTCAGCTCTCATGCTGAGAGCCATCTCAGCTCCCACATGGGAGGGATCCCACCCAGATGCTTAGGTGCTGAGGCTAAAGCCCTGGAAGCAGCCTAGCAATGTGATGGGCTTCTGGGGGGAACCCATTGCCTCTGAGGGAGGCAATGGGCTATATGAGCATCCTTGAGCCCTATCCTCAGCCCTGACTCCAGGAAGCTTCTCTACCTCCTCTTCCTCCTCCTCTTCCATCTCTCTCTCTTCCCCCATCTCTCCCCATCTCTCACCACTCTCCCTTTCTCTCTCCTCTCTCCCTTTCTCTCTCCTCTCCCTCCACCCCTCTCTCTTTCACAATAACCCACAGAGAAGACACTGGATGGCCCACATCCCAAAAACTCCCCAGAAAGGAGGGCCATACCTCAGGTGGTACCAGGTGGGCTGGGAAAGCATGTGGCTAGACAATCCCCACCCTAAAACACAAAGGCAAATGCCCAGGGTAGCAGGTCACAGAGAACGGCTTCTGGGGGGTAGGAACCCTAGGGATTGGCAGCCTCAAAACAAAACAAAAAAAAAGATGCCATTGTGATACCAGCTGTCTGCCACTCCCTTGCGGCCCCTACTTGAGGAAAGCCTGGCCCGCCCCAAACCATCCCACCCTCCTCTGCTTCTAGAAGCCTTCCCCAACAGACCCCACCCAACTCTTAGCACGGCTTCCTCCGCGTCCCCTCGGCACTTAGAACCAAAGCCACCTTGTGCTCATTTGCCCTTGTTTATGTGTGACTTTGCAAACGTTCTCACAAAACTACCACTTTGCCACTTGTGAGAGTCCCCAGTGTTAATTAAACCCATTTTGCTAGAGGATTAGTCTCTGCCCTTAAGGAGTGCCAAGGAAGACTCTGGAATCTAAGCCACATCTCTCTCGCTGTGTATTTCCCCCTCTTGATAATCAAGCAATCTCACTTCACGGATGAAACTTCCCAGTGAACAGCTGCTGCTCTTGCTTTGACTGTCAGGAGGCTCTGGATCGGATCTTGCCAGGGCAGGAATTTCTAGGGGGGTATCAGGGAGAGATCACTTCTTCTCAAAGGGAAGCTTGGGTGTACGGCAAACCCTTACAAGACCAAGTTCCCTCTTCACAGCTTTGAGAACCGGCCTGTTTGCCAATGCTGTGTCCTACTTACATTCACAGGACTATGAAAATAAACTGACCTATAATGAAATCTCAGCTCAGCTGCTTCCTGATGGTGTGGACTTAACTACTCTATACCCCAACTTCACTGCCTGTAAGATGAGCACAATAATAGGAACTCCATGAGAGCAGGGTGAAGATTGGAGCTGATAAATGCAATCACTCAGGAGGCAGACTGTTGTTTGCTGACTCAGGGCCCCAGAATCTCCCACCTCCAGCCCACCAGGGGGCCCAGCAAGGCCTTTGCTTAGTGTGCTGCTGAAAGAGACTGTGAGAGAGGGGAGAAAGAGACTACCTTGGCTTTCAAGGTGTGTGTGTGTGTGTGTGTGTGTGAGTGTGTGTGTGTGTGTGAGTGTGTGTGTGTGTGTGCCAGCACAAAATAAGCCCCAATACTGGGGCTTAAATGCAGGGCCTTGAGCTATCATTTGGCTGTTGTGTTCAAGGCTAGTTCTCTACCACTTGAGCCTCTTCAACTTCTGGTTTTTGCTGGCTAGTTGGAGATAAGGATCTCTTGGATTTGTCTTCCCAGGCTAACTTTGAACTGTGATCCTCAGATCTCAGCCTCCCGAGTAGCTAGGATTTCAGGGCATGCGCTCCTGATGGCAAGCTAAGGTCTGCTGTTGTACAAAGTGTTTTCTGATGCCCTCGCCCACCCATAGTTTGTCTGGCTAAGGGTCCAGGGTCATGAGGAAAGGACAGGGCCCTTGGTCCAGGCACAGATTGGAAGGGCCATGTCTGGGAGGCCTTGTAGCCCTCCAGGTGCAGTTCTACTCCCTACCTTTTTACTCCTGGATGCCAAGCTCAGGCCTTATCCAGGAGCTGCTGAAGGTGAGTGGAGAGGAAGGGATACACCTCTGGCTGGATCCACTTCCTTCATTTTTGGGAGTCCAGCTACTCCAGGATGGCACATACAGGCATGGGTTCCGTGGTGAAGCAGAGAAGCACAGTGCTCTACTGCCCCTGCCTATAAACCACAAGTCAGCCATCACTTGGTCTGCAATCTCAACTCATGTTACAAAGTACAGTTTACCAGAGACCTACACACGTGCCTTAATCAAACAGGACTTTGTAATATACCAGGGATAGTTTTCTATCCTCATGACCCTCTCTTTAACCTAGTCACAGTCCAAGAAATCATATCATGCTGGGCACTGGTGGCTCATGCCTGTAATCCTAACTACTCAAGAGGCTGAGATCTGAGGATCACGATTCAAAGCTAGCCTGGGCAGAAAAGTCCATGAGACTCTTATCTCCAATAAACTACTCAGAAAAGGCTGGAAGTGGTGCTGTGGCTCTAGTGGTAAAGCACTAGCTTTGAGCAAAAACTCAAGGACAGTTCCCAGGCCTGGAGCTCAAACTCCAGGACCAGCACACGCGCGCACACACACACACACACACACACACACACACACACACAAAATGAAATCCTGTTCTAAGTGATATTGATGTTTTGTAGCCTTAAGCTGGCAAAAGAATGACTTCTCCCACCAGGACAGGGACACTGAGTCAGCAGGCAGGAGAGCTGGTGCATTTTGCTCCTTTCTCCCTCCCTCCACCCCTCATGGGTGGGGAGACTCAGCTGAGGACACAGGAAGAGCTTGCCTTCTTTGCAGCGAGCACTCGCCACACACTCTCCCCATCCTCCCAGAAGCCAGGACGCCCCCAGCCTTCCCGTTTCACACACAGATGGTGAAGGACCAAGAAGACTTTGGAAAGATGGATTGTGGGGTTGCTCTGAGCCTGGCCATGTTCTGAGTGCATCCTCTGTACTCAGAACAACCCCAGCAGCAAGCATTAGCACACCCTTACTCTGCAGGGGACACCACTGGCCACTGGCTCGAGGACTCACAGCTCCTTGAACTTGGAAAGCCTTTAGCAAATCCTTCTGAATCAGGCAGCAGCGTCCTGGGCTCCTCCACCCATCCAGGTAAACTTTCATAGAAGGAAGCCTGGAGGTAGGAGACAACTAGGGGATGGTGCAGGACAAAGCTGTAAGAGTAAAAGCAAAGGCCTACGAGCTTGCAGAGAGGCAATGACCATTCCCCAGCTATTCCTTCACAGGCCAGAGGCCCTGAGGACCAAACTTGAGCATTGGCGTACAAGTGAGGCTTTTCCAGTGGCCTGGAAAAGTTCTCTCTATGTGGAGACCATGAACTCTGGTGGTTCTAGCCCTCCCCGCAACCCCTTAGCATTTCCAGAACATCTAGGACACAGAGAGGCCTCTTCAGAAGGCATGTCTCAGCTCACAGCAGCCAGAGGCCCTGAGCGTGGGGCAAGGGGAGGGCAGACCCCTGTGTGAGGTGCCCAGGTTCCTCTGTGTTGCCTGCCAGGGCCCAAAGCACCTTGCGAGGAAGGGCAACTGGGAGACTCCTCAGCTACTATCCAACCCTGCTGCTGAGACAGGGCAGGGCCCAGGAATGCCACCTGCTAGCTGAAATTCCTGCCCACACGGGCACTCCAGGGCCGCGGGGGAGGGGCGGGAGCCGTGCTTCCCCCCACCCCCACCGACAGCCAGCAGGAAATGTGTTGAGCTGGTCAACATCTCCCTGGCCACGGGGGCCAGTGCCCTTGTGGCTCCCAAATGACGGGGCAGGAGCCAGGTCATTAGGCAAGGAGACTGTCATTAGAGCAGGTGATGCCACCACGCACAGACAATGGCAAACAGTCATTAGCGGCTGTGTCACAGGGTGAGGCAGTGCTAGCTGGGGGCAGGGACGGCACTGGGGCAGAGAGTCTGCATATCTTCATACCCACCACCCAGGCTAACACACACGCACACACACACACACACACACACACACACGGGAGGATGTAGACACACTCAAACATCCACAGTCACACACTTCCCAAACACATGAATAGACACACATAGCTCTACAGTAGCTGGAGATGTGAGTGGCTGTGTTTGGCCATGATGTGTTCACTCATTCACACACAAGGGTGGGAGTAGACACATGTTCACACTCTTACCCTTGTACATTCATTCACCCAGAGTATGAGTGGACACACACACAAGTATTACATACCCACACAGGTGAGTATTCACACTTAGCTACCCACATGGAGTATGAATAGGCACACACTGGAGCCATGATTGGACACAAATGCACACTCTCCCTCTTCCCTCCCTCCCTCCCTCCCTGCCTCCTTCTCTCTTCCCCCTCTTTTTCACAAACACACTCACACACACACACACACACACACACACACACACACACGGTTGAACAGACACAATGTCCAAGAAGTATAGAGGGTCTGAGATCCCCTGTGCCCACCAAAGGGATTCTTGGATTCTTCTAGAACCAGGCAGTCCAACACATGTACCCGCCCCAACCATGGGCTAGATACTTGAGGGCCTTCACGTACCCTTTCCCTTCACCCCTGCTTCAAAGGAACCAGCAACCAAGCTAGAAAAACCAAGCAAAGCACAGAAGCAGCCAAGGCTACTAGGGCCTTGGGGGCAGAGCTCCTGTCAGCTTTAACCCTGCAATTCCTTCACATCAGCAACCCAAAAGCCAGCTCCAACCCTGCCTTTCTTATAATAGGCTGTGGTAGCATTCCTGACCTCCATGGTGGGGAGGCTGGGGATTGGAGGCTGAGAAGCAACTGAACCTGAGACTCTGCCCCAGTTTGGCTTCTCTTCCATCCTCCCCCATAGGCTGTGGTCTGTCTGGCCAGCTGCAGGCTGGAGGTGGAAAGTCAGGCAAACAAGGAGTGGGCAGAGCTTATCACCAGACAGGGAAGGCGGCTGGCAGTCCTCTGGGTCAATCGCTTGCTTATACTCATCAGCTGGGTCTATTTGTCTCCTGATGATGCAGTAATGTGTCATCGTGAAGTCAGAGGCTTTCAAGCCACATGGTTTTGCTATGCACTGTGGCTCCCATCTGCGATCCTTGCTACTCAGGAGGCTGAGACCTGAGGATCACCGTTCAGAGCCAACCTAGGCAGACAAATCTAAGAGACTCTTATCACCAATTCATCAGCAGAAAGCCGGAAGTGGAGGTAGGGTTCAAGGAATAGAGACCAACTTGAGCTAAATAGTTAGGCAAGAGTACTAGGTCCTAAATTCAAGCCTCAATACTGGCACACACAGGCATGCACAGGAGTACACACACACACACACACACATACACACACACAGTACCATTTTGTTTATTTGCTATTTATTTATATAAATTCTGTTTCATTTTTGTTTCTATACTACAACTGTAAAGTACAGGAGCTGGAAGCCAGGGTCTCACTTGGCTAAAGTCAAGGTGTCTGCAGGACTGTGTTCCTTGCTCCTTCCGGAGGCTCTAAGAGGCAGTCTGTCTCCTTGCATTTCCTGGCTTCTCAAAGCTACCAGCTCTCTATCCATCTTCAAGGTCAGCATGGAGAGCCACCGAGTCTTCCTCCTGTCACATCAGCCTCTGCCTCCTTTCACATTTAAATGTGATAACACTGGGTCCAGATAATCCAGGCTAATCTCCCCATCTCTAGATTCTCCCTTTATCAACTCTGCCATGACTAGGCCTCAGACATCTTTGGGCTCTATTATTTTGCCTATTTTGCACACAAAGGGTGACCTTGGACAAGTTACAAGATACAGAGTGTGCCTAAAAATCCAAGCACTCAGGAGGCGAAGGTAGGCAGATCACAAGTTTGAAGCCTGCCTTGGTTACACAGTGGAATATTATCTCAAAAAGAAAGAAAGAAAGAGAGAGAGAGAGAAAGAAAGAAAGAGGAAGGAAGGAAGGAAGGAAGGAAGGAAGGAAGGAAGGAAGGAAGGAAGGAAGGAAGGAAGGAAGGAAGGAAAGAAGGAAAGAAAGAAAGAAGGAAGGAAAGAAAGAAGGAAAGAAAGAAAGAAAGAAAGAAAGAAAGAAAGAAAGAAAGAAAGAAAGAAAGAAAGAAAGAAAGAAAGAAAGAAAGCTGAACATGAGTGGCTTACGCCTGTAATCCTAGCTAACCAGGGGAGCTGAGACCTGAAGATTGCCAGCACTAGCAGGATAGTTTGTGAGACTCTAATCTCCAGTTAATCAGCAAAAAGCCGTAAGTTCAAGAGCTAGAGTTCCAGCTTTGAGAGGAAAAGAAAGGTGCTGAAGGACAAAAACAAAAACCAACATACAGAACCTCAGCACCAATGGCCCACTGCAAATAGCTCCAATGACACAAGTGGTCCAAGGAATTTGGAAGGCCACATGAATATGCAGTGTGCTGGGCCTCACACCCACCTGGCCTCCATCAACAATCACCTCTCTCCCTTAGGCTTCATGAGGATGGATGAGGGGAGCAGTGTGCAGAAGGAAAAAGGAGGGAGGACCTCAGAGAGTAATGAGGGGATCCATTGGGCTTGGGCAAGAAGTAAGGACTGTGACAAGGATTGGGACTCCTTGGGCCTGGGTAGTGGAAAGGCCCGGCTGTAAAAGAAGTTTCTCTGACTAGAAGGATACATATACTCACAGTGAGATGAGACACAGGGGGTGGTGGGGTGCTCCAGTTTGTTCTTGCCTTCCTCTCCCTCATCTACTGCCACTAGTTTGAAGGCCCTGGAGGGCCTGGGGGCGGGCAGGAGGCCCCAGATCAGCCTGCTATTACTTGGGTTAAAGTGCAGACTGTAGAGCGATGACCCAGGAAGATAGTCCCTACATAGAGGAAACACTTGCTAGAAAACAGTCATTAGTCCCAAATCCTGCCCAGCAGTTTTCCCACTCAAGTGGGAGGCAACCCAGGGAGGAGCTAAGGTCATCAGATCCCCATCACCCAGTCCCGGTCCAGCCAGCATGGCCCATCTGAGATAGCCAGGCCCGAGTCCACCTGCACCCATGGGCTAGGCCCCCCAACCTGCATCTGTTAGCTATTTGTATAGTCCTGTGCCAATACTGAGTGTGAAGTCAGGGCTGTCCCTTATCTTTTTCACTCAAGATTGACACTCTACCACTTCAGTCACAATTTCACCTCCAGTTTTGGGATGGTTACTTGGAGATTAAAACATCTCATTGGCTTTTCTGCTCAGGCTGGCTTTGATCTGTGGTCTTCTGAACGTAGCCTTCTGCATAGCTCAGATTACAGGAGTAAGCCACAGCACCCAGTTCTATGTCCACTCTTCACTTTGCCTCACCTTACCACCTCAACCCCAGCCCCTCTCCTACCCTCCCTGCTTCCTCCAGAACTCAGAGCTCAACCCAGGGACGAAGCTCCTACACAGCACAAGGGAGAAATGTGACTTAGGGGCTTGGGTACTGAATTATGGGTATGAATGGTGGTGGCAGATAATAACAGTGCCTTGGCCTGTGTGGCAATGCCACCGAGACTGCATCGATGGCACTTACAAGCCTGGGTACTTATATAAGTTATGGGGGCACAGGAAAAGTGCTCCTCCTCTTTCTCCCTGAGACACGGTGGACAGGGCTGGCCCCAGGCTGTCCTAGGGCCTTCTCTATCTTGCTGCATTGGGGGATCCCCCGCCCCCAACAGATTCTGAAGGAAGGCAGTCAAAAGACTCAGTAGGTCCTTGATAAGCAGGTGCTGAATACATAGCGTTCAACCATCAAGCCCCTGCTGTATGGCAGGCACTGTGCTCAGCACTGAGAATACAGAGACGCATGTAGCATGGGGCAGATGAGGCCCCAGCTCTCCAGATGTGTCCTGGGAGCCTTCCTGACCAGCACTCCTGGACAAGTGAGATGTTCTTGCTCCGTGGCCCGCTTGAAGACTTGGCTCCCTGACCTCCCAGGGTTGGCTGGCCTGTCACCTAGAGTCAGGCGGGCTGCTGCCACCCTGTCAGGTACACAGGTCTTTCAGCAGGGAACCCAATGTGGTTTCGGTCTATTATCAAGCCAGATAAAGACAGTAGCTGGAGCTTGAGGGAGCGATTTGGGCTCCCAAATAAACATCCCTACATGCCCTACCACTCCCCCAGCCTCCTTTGTCAGCTGCCTGTCTTCCAGTAGCTCTTTGTTCCTCTGAAAGAAGCCCTGGGGTGGGGGTGAGAGGCAACTCCTAAATAGCTGTGTGCTGTGCCAGGAAGGAAAGGGCGAGGAGGCTGGAACCAGCTGGGCAGGGGTGGCTAGAAGCAGGGGCTGGCTGGAGAGAGGTTCCAGAGCCCAGAAATCACTTGTGTTAGGAGCAGCAAGAGGCAGGCTCAGCCCCTGAGACTGGAGGATGGAAACCTCTGTCACAGCACAGCCCCGCCTTCCTCGTCTTTGTATTTAGCCCACTGCTTGGCACAAAGCTGGTGCTCAAGAGAGACCCTGAAAGATTTCCTGAGTGGATAGCCAGAAGATGGGGTGGAAAAGGTTACTAGATTTCCCAGGGACCCTAGTTCCAGACATGGAGGCTTGCGGGGGGGGGGGGGGAGTAGGGAAGAGAGAAGCAGAGGAGAGACAAGGTCTTCACACTCTAATGAGAGAAGGCCAAGAGAGGTTAAGTAATAGAGTAATACTGTGTTAATTCAACAACTATTTATTGCATCCTTACTCTGCCAGTGACAGTCAAACCATGACAAACCAAAGTCCTTGTCATTATAGAGGTTGCTAGTGACAGCTCTCTCACTCAGCAGACAAGGGTGGGGGGCCTCCTGGGGAGACTTCCTGTAGGGAGGGGCAGGGAGCCAATGGGGGCCATTACTGTAGGCTGATGTGGAGGCTCAGAGGCCCTGAGTGTTCGCAGTATGAGCAATGAAGGCTGTAGGAACCTTCCTCACCATCTGATGGTGGACGTGAGTGGGCACGGTGCGGTGGCACAGGGGATGGGCACAGAGGCCCCTCGGGGAACCCCATTGCCTCCTGGGAGAAGCAGCAGACCCGAGAGAATGTGCTATTTTCCTAGGAAGCCTGGCAGCCCAGGCTGCTCCAGGCCCTCCCTGGAGGGGCGGCAACAGCCTGCTCTCCTGCCGGCTTCCCTTTGTGCAATCCTTCTTCCTGCTCCTCTCCACCCAGAGGCAGGCCTGGCAAGCCACTGGCATGGGCCCAGCACCCACACAACTAGCCATGGGCTGGGTTTCCTGGAGAGGCAGGGCCAGAGGCAGCCTGGACCAGGAGACACTGAAGTCAGTGCTTGATACCTGTGTCCTGCCTCAAAAGGACCGGGCCTGGGGGCCTCTGACTTGCTCCCTCCCTGCCTGGTGCTCACCTCTCTACACCCTGGACCTGAGGGGCCTTTGCTATTGTGGGGAGACTGTGTCAGTTTCTCTATCATTTGTAGGAAGTAGGGCTCCATCTTTTTAGCTATGAAGGGACTTGTCAGACCCCTTTCTCCCCCCCCCCCCCCCACGGTAGAGGGAAACCAAAGATGTGGGATACAGGAAGATAGAGCCTCTAGGAGTTGGCTGCTGGTGGTCTACATGGCACCCCAAGTGAAAAACCCCATACCACCCCACCATAAGATGGGTACCCCACATCCTAACCCTCCACAGCATTCGAATGCCCTGGGTGGCGCATCCTTCATTGGAGCCCAGTAGGGTAAGAGTTCTGTGTGTGGGGATGGCTTAACTTGTTCCAGAAGAAACTAGTCACCAGCCCCTTCTGTGTACAAGACACTGGATCACCCCAGAACCCCAGCCCCAACTCTGTCCCAGCACTCCCAGGGCTCAGCCAGAGAGGCAGACACACACATCAACAACCAACAATAAATAATTACAAATTGGGCTAAGTGCCCTGAAGATGGGAAAGTGTAATTAGCTTGTGTGTGCCTCCCCCGGCCCTCAAGGCCTGCCCTCATTACAGAACACCTGAGCGGCCTGCGCACCTCAGCTGCTTGGCGGAGTGCCGAGGGCCAGGGTTCACCCTGGAGGCCAGGGCCTGACATAGTAGAAAGTGGGGGACAAACACTGAAGCAGAGGCACACCTCTTGATCCAAACTAGAAAAAAGGAAGTTAACCAAAACAATGATTATCCAATATTACTCAAGTGTGTGCGTGCGTGCGTGTGTGTGTGTGTGTGTGTGTGTGTGTGTGTGTGTGTTGGTACTGGGTCTTGAACTCAGGGCCTGGGTGCTTCTGTTTTTGCTCAAGGCTTGGACTCTACCACTTGAACCATACCTCCACTTCCAGCTTCTTGCTAATTCATTGGGAATAAGACTCCTGGACTTGCCTGCCTCCTGGCCCATCTCAGATGCCTCCCTCCTCTGCAGGCCAGAGCTGACCACGAAAGTGTGGCTACACATGACGATGGCCGTGTTCTGCATTTGTGCTGTAAAACACAGACATGTATCCCATTCCATTGTGGGGAAATAAGGCTGGAAACAGAGGGAGAGGAAGTCTGATGGGGCTTCTGAGAAGCAGTGAGAAGGCAAGGCAGAGCTGGGCCCGGAAGGGAAGAGGCACAGAATAGGGCTTGACATTCTCAGGGACCTTCTGTCTCCAAAACCATGGAGAAGCACTGAAGGAAAACAGCTCTTTTTATTCATGCTGGTACTGGGGCTTGAACTTAGAGCCTGGAGGCTATCCTTTTGATCATTTTTTCAAAGCTGCTTATCTACCATTTGAGCCATAGCTCCACTTCTGGCTTTTTGGTGGTTAATTGGGGATAAGAATCTCATGGACTTTCCTGCCCAGGTTGGCTTCAAACCTCAATCCTCAGCCTTCTGAGTAGGATTACAGGTGGGAGCCACCAGTGCCCAGCTCAAAAGGTTTCAGTGAAGCTTCCATGGGCCACAAAGGAAGCTACGAGTCCCTGAGCTTTCCAGCATCTCACACTCCAGCAATGCGGTCTCTCATCATTGTTACCATCCCACACAAACACGAGGCTACTCTGGGCTTGGAGCACCTCTCCCCTCTCCCGGCCTATCAGCTCTTCCTCCTCCCCAGGCCTTGGCCCCATGTCCCCTCTGGCAAGGTGTCTCAGACACCTCCACCTGGGTTGGTGCTTCCTTCGTGAGTTCAGAGCCTGTCTGGCTTGGCTGGAGGAGAAGGCCTTGTCTCCCCATGGTCACGTGATCACTGTTGCTGACAGTTTCCTCATTCTAGGCCTTGGCCCTTCCCAGATCTATACTTAGCTCCCTACTTCCCAGCTCTGGATCCTCAGAAAGTCCTATCACCCAGCCACAGGCCCCATTCCCAGGATTGGGGATCTTGGCAGGACTTCTGCAGCCATGGGACAGCCCTGCTCCAGGGAATATCCGAGAGAAAGGAGGCCAGACATGGGCCAGCCAATGATCATAGATGTGGACAACAGAGACCCACTTAAGAGAAGCAGTGAGAGGCGGACGGAACTTGAGCACGTCATCCAGGGGGACTCCCTGGAGAAGAAGGACTCTTTCCCATGGTGCCCTGAAGTGAGGCTAAGATTCTCTCCTGAACTCCAGAAGCCCTGGCTCCCCATAACTCCATCCTGTCAAAGCCAGAGCAGGCTAGTGTGTTCTCACTGGAACATTCATCCAGCAGGCATGTCTTGCTATCCTGCCTTATGAAGCCTGCCACTCCACAGACCAGGCCTCAGGCCAGATGGGAGCCAGGCAGAGGAGGCAGTGAAACTATGACACAAGGATGCCATTCCCATCAGCCATCCAGGTGGGGGGTCAGCCTGGATGCTTCTCTTCCCGCAGGGCTGAGGAACAGGACAGCCCAACCAGGCCTCTGAGTAGCAGGAGCCTGAGAGGGACAGCAGACAGGAGGCAAGACAGGGAGTCCACCATCCCCAGGAATAAAGTGATGAATGAAAGCCAGAAGAGACAGAACCAGGGGCCCAGGGGGAGGACTGTGGAAGAAGAAATGGGAGAATGAAGGAGAAAGCACCCTTTGTGTGACCACTAGTTCTAGGAGGCTCTGGGCATCCACTCAGATCTCCTCTTTACCCCTCACCTCTGGCCAGCCCTTCACTCTTCTCTGCCCTCTGCCTCCTGGCTAAACAGGATTGTGCCTTGTTCTCAGAGACCTGGGGACCAGGAACAAAATGCCATGCAGGCTGGTCTCACCTGAAGCTCCATGCAAGTGTGTTAGTGCATCCAAGAGGGAGCTGGAGACCACCCTAGGTTCTCAAACATCTGAGAGAGACTGAACATATCACACATATGCTCTCTCTCCCCCATCCCTTATCCTCCACTCACACAAACTTCCGGCTTCAGGCGCAGTACCCTAGGGGTGCGGCTCCTCGCTAAGGCCAGGAGAGGGTCACTCTTGGGGTGTTCTGCGAGGGTGGAGGTCCTCACTAGTGGGGAAGAGGAGCTTCCAGTCAGAGACAGTAGCCTGTTTCAGATAACGCCCTCCCACCCCCACTCCTAAGGGGTAGAGGCATATGGGAGGTTCTGGGGAAGGGAAGAGGGCATGGACAAATAAGGAGAAGGGAGATGGAGGCAGGGCTGGGCAGTCCACAGAGTTTTGTTTATTTTGGGCTTTTCTGCTGCTCTTCCTGTTTGGCAGCCCGAGCTATGAAGGTCAAAGACGCCTTTACAACCACACTGCTGGGCAGGAGCAGAGGCAGCAGGAAGGCCCTATATCTCTGCCAGGCCCAGGCTGGCCCATTCTCCAATCTCTTATGGAAACCATGACCCCCCTACCCAATGAAGGTCACTAAGTATTCAAGCCTCAGAAATTAGCCCCCAAATGCCAGCCAGCCTAGGAACCGGAAACTCGGTAATTCACTGGCCAGTAGAAGCCAGAAAGAAATGGCAAATGGCAGAGGTGAGAGTTAGGCAACCAGCTAAGAGGTGGAGGACCACACGAGTGAGGCCCAACAATGAGAAGCAGGCAGCTTCTTATTCTATCCCCTGCCTTTCCTGGGGATCTTAGAACTCAGAACTCTCAGGAAAAGAACTCCTACTCCATCTGTGGGCGTCCAGGCCCATCACTGACCAATATTACCCTGAGACCAGGCATGCCACTTCCTTCAGAGTCTCCCTCAAATAAGCGGTTGTAGTGGGGGCAGAGGGAACATTCAGGGCATGCCTGACGTAGGCAGCTGTTTTGACTACACTAGCAGAGCCCAGATGCCATTGCCTGCCCCCTCTTCTCCCCTCCTCATGAAACATTCAAGGGTAACCAGGGGAGGGGAGGGCCTGGTTGCTCTATCTGACCACATGCCATTGGGGATACCAGGCCAGGGGAGAGGTGGCAGGCAGCCGTTGGGTGGGGGAGGCAGTACATGGCAAAAGTGGAATAAGCCAGTCACCCAAGAGGACCTGGCCACCCACCCCAGCAGCAGATCTTGGGGTTGAGTATCAAGGTGGATCACAGGACTCCCCCCACCCCCCAGAAGGTTGTGACCTTGTGAGCTAGAAGCATTCAAATATGGGAAACGGGGGTGGGCTGAGGACCCAGGCCAAGGTGGGTGATGAGATTGAGAAAGTGGCCCCCTTTCAGGATTTCTGCCTTTTATCCTGGACCATCTGAATTTCTCCGGACAAGCTCCTCTCTCTGCCCAAGGGTGGCATGCCAGGCACAGAAGGATACACACACAGCCAGCCACCTAAGCCATCAGGCCTGAGAGAAGCAAGGCAGGGCCTAGGGACTGTGGAAAAGTGAGAGACACTCCTCAAGCTAGGGACCTTCTTAGTCCATGAAGCTGTCTTCTACTTCCTCTGCATATTTCCTATAAAAGAAGTCAAACAAACTAGAGAAAGCAAGGGAGGAGGGTTGGGACAGGGGCAAGTCAGGTAGCAGGATGTGTTCTCATACACAAAGAGCAAAGCTTGTGGCTATCTCAACTCAGGCAAGTGCCTTACACCGAAGCAGGCTCCTTCCAGTAGGTTCCCTGCTAAGTTTAGTAACCTGCTCCACATCACAGCAGTGGTGAGGCACCAAGCTGAGCCTTGAACCCAATTTTGCTTTTCCAAAATGTGTGGGGCAGGACAGGGCTGTTGGTTTTGACCATCTATTTCTTGCAGTTCCTGAGACAGTGGAGTACATATAGCCGATCCTCAATAATGAGACAAGGCAGGCAGGCAGGCAGGCAGGAAAGAAGGAAGGAAGGAAGGAAGGAAGGAAGGAAGGAAGGAAGGAAGGAAGGAAGGAAGGAAGGAAGGAAGGAAGGAAGGAAGATGAGCCAAAGAGACTCTTTGGCTACAAGAAAATAAGTAATAAAAGTGTTGTTTTCCTGTGCCAGGCTGGCATGGTGCCCAGGACAGCTGCCCTGCACTCAGGAGCTCAGGGCTGCGCTTGCCTCATCTTTTCCAGAAGTATGTGAGCCTGATACGTCACCCGTCAGGTATGTGGTGAGGTCTGAAGCCACAAGCTCTCTCTTTCCTTGCTTCTAAATCTGCTTTCTTGTTGCCTCCCATGCCTGACCCACACAGCAAGTCAGCTTTGGTCCCCTTCTCTGAGATTCAGGCTTGGCTTGGTTATGGGGGGGTGGGGGGGAGGAGGGGACTATGGCCAGGCCCCATCAGCAAGGCAGATACCCTTCCCTCCCAAACACACACCAGCCCGGGAGTCCAAAGGTGTGTGGTGCTGGGGGAGGGGCGGGAGCCTCACGTCATCTAACAGGTTGGTCGGGCTGGGAGGCGTCCCGCCCTCCTGCAGCTAATGAGCACTGTACAACAGGTGTTTGTGCCTCAGTCCCCAGCTTGTCCTGGCTGTGACAGGAGGTAGCTGCCTGCCACCTCTCCAAGGCTTGCTCGGTCACCCCAGGGCCCTCCCGCTCCCAGGCCGGGGGGCCACCATGGCCTGCCGCTCCTGCGTTGTTGGCTTCAGCAGCCTCAGTGGCTGCGAAGTGACTCCTGTGGGCGGCCCCCGGCCTGGGACCTCAGGATGGGACAGTTTTGGAGCCCATGGACCCAGCTTCAGTTCATGCAGCCTCACAGGCTGCCGGCCAGCTGGTATGATGCCCAAGGTGACCGTCAACTCTAGCCTACTTGTACCCCTGGATCTCAAGGTGGACCCAGCCATCCAAGAGCAGAAGAACCAGGAGAAAGAGGAGATGAAGGTCCTCAATGACAAATTTGCCTCCCTGATTGGCAAGGTAAGCAGGGGGACAGAGGTGGCAAAACAGAAGGGCTGCCAGGCCCGGGCAGGTGGCTGAACTCTGTATTTCTCTGAGCATCACTCATCAAGCCCCACCCCTGATGCCAGCCAATGGGGAGGCAGCTTGGCAAAGCCAGCAGGCTAACTCTGAGTACAGAGATGAAGAGGGATGTCCTGATGCATCCCCTGGTTTCTGGGGGAGAAAGAGACTCCCAAGAGTGTTTAGATACAAACCTGCTGCATGGCCTGTGAGTACCCTACCCCCCAGTGGACCCATGGAAAAAGCCAAGGGAATGCCTCCCACAAAAAGGGCTCGTGGAGGCGTGGTCTGCCTTCCTATCTCCAGGGCAGTTGGATGGAGGCGATGACACGGAGGCTTGTTCTCCTGTCTGTTCCTCAAGCCCTGGCCCAGCTGCATCTCTCAAGGCAGCCCCACTGAGCTTCCCAGGCAGCAAGCTGAATAGGCAGGAGGACCATGGAGGAATTCAGGGCTGCTGGAAGGAGACTCGCTGAGGCTGTGGTGGGTTAAGATGCAGCTGTGGCATCAGGAGATAGGAATGCAAGAGATGAAGACTTCAAGGTAGAACCAAGCAGCCAGCGGGGCCTCCTGCTATCCCACCTTAGTAGATGAAGAAGCCCCTGGTCCCCTGGCCCCCATACTTCCTAGACTCTGTTTGTCTGGGGCTCTTCTGTGTATCTCTGGTCCCAGGGCAAGAGTCCTGATTTCCACCCAAACCTACTCCCCATTTACCTTCTCCAAGAAATTCCTTGGGTCCCGCAATCCCAAGGTCCTCCCAGGTCCTCCAAGGTTCTGTCCTGCCCAACAATGATAATCAGGAGAGTGACTGCTGTGTTGATTGTTTGCTATTACCTCGACTTCCCTCAAGAACCTTATGAAAGATGATGTTTGAGGGCAGAAAGTGTGGCTCAAGTGGTAGAGTGTCTGTAAAACAAGCAAGAAGCCCCGAGTTCAAGCTCTAGTACCAGAAGGAAAAGGGGAAGGGGGAGACAATTAGCACCCATATTACAGAGAAGGGAAACTTTACCTTCCCTACTCTCCCCGTAAACAGAAGCCTGAGCCTTCCATCCTGACTCAGTCCTTGTATCTCCATCTCAGGGTCTGCATTCCTCTGGTTGTGGCTGGCCTCCTAGTGAGGGAGCAGCTGGCAGAGAGGATGGGGAAAGCAGCCGGCAGACCCCATGCCTTCCCAGGCATTCCCCGGCTCCGGCCAGGAGTTACAGATGAGGCTGTTAAGTTTTCCCTGCAACACTGGCTGGGCCAGGCCTGGCCCAGTGCCATGGCGCTCTGTGCCACTGGGTCTCAGTTGGGAAGTTGGATGAGGATAGCCCAGATATCATTACTGCAGAGCTATTGCTTCCCAGAGTATGCAGATGGGAAAACGGAGGCCCAGAGAGTCTACGGGCCTTGCTCAAGGTCACACAGACAGAGAGACAGACAGACAGACAGACACACATACATACACACAGAGCACAACGCAGTTTAGATTAGACACAAAGCCAGTGGTCTCTGAAGCAGGACTCTTTTTTTATTGGGCTGGTCCTGGGGCTTGAACTCAGGACCTGGGCACTGCCCTTGAGCTCTTTTGCTCAAGGCTAGCACTCTACCACTTTGAGCCACAGCTCCACTTCTGGTTTTTGATGGTTAATTAGAGATAAGAGTCTCCCAGGAACTTTCCTGCCCAGGCTGGCTTCCAACTGCAATCCTCAGATCTCAGCCTTCTGAGTAGCTAGGATTACAGGTGTGAGCCACTGGTGTATTTCCCGCCACCATTTCTGTGCAGAGATGGGAGCTTCCTGGCCCACAGCTGGGCTGCCCAGATGGAGAGCTGCTGAGAGGAGGGACGATGGCAACCCAGGCAGAGCATCTTTTCCCACAGTGGGGGCACAGAGTCCCACTGTGGGATTGGTTTTCCTACCCTTGGGAGGCAGGGCTCTGCAGAGATACCTCCTCACCAACCAAACCTGGTTAATCCCTTAAAAGGAGTGCTTCACTGAGCTATGTAATTTGGCTCAGATGGGTGGCTTTTCTCCCTGGAATGCCAGTGCTGATGTCACCCTGGGCCTCTGCCGTGGGCAAAGGGTGGCAGCCAGTGGGTGTGGGCACAGGGAGGGGGTGCTCAGGGAGGGGGTCCTGTGCACAGGGCCAAGGTGGTATCCTGCAAGAACCTTGACAGAACTGGACCCCCCCTCCAAACCCTCAGTTTGGGCTGTGAGATAGGGTGCCCTTTGCAGTGTGATACGTTAAGTGTGTGTGTGGGGGGGTGTCTTTAATTGCTGAGGGTCTGTCCCCAAGGAGCCCTGTCTCCTAGGAAAGCTGGAGAGGCCAGTTAGATGCTGATAGTGGTTGCAAGAACAAGCTCGGCAGCACCATTCCTGAGCTTCAGTCCTGGCTCAGCCGCTGGCTGGCTGTGTGATCTCAGGCAAATGACTTCACCTCTCTGTGTCTCCATGCACAGAGATGTAATGGGCCCCTCAGTCCCTGAGTTCAAGCCCTATAACCACCACCACCACCAAGAAAAAATTCCATGGAATGTATCCCTTAAGTTAGTAGATAGGCTGTAAAGCAGTGCTGTTTCTTCTATTTGTTGGCTGTGTTTGCTTGGACAAGTTCTGCTCTGCGGGGGGCCTTGAACTCCTGCCAATGGCAGGTCTGTCAAAGCAGAGTCCTGAGAGGAGGAACTGAGGAGAGGTGGCAGCAGGAAAGGCTGGGGGTGGGGAGAGGCAGAGCCCACAGCATCCAGCAGGGGTGCTCTTGGGACCTCTCACCTACCCACACAGCAGAGGGGGAGGAGGTGGACAGGAAGTGTCCGAGGTTGGCCTCAGGAGGCTGTGGAGAGGGGAGCAGAGAACAGTGGGAATGTCTGGGAACAGAGAGGTGGAGACAACGCCTTCCCCTGGGCCTGGAGCATCTCTGGACGTCCCTTGAATCGTCCCCTCTAGAGCCTTCCAAGGGACTCAGAGCCTTAGTTGAAGGCCAGGAATCCGGTGTCCTTCCCAAAGACTGGAGGCTGCCTATCTGGAGAGGGTGGAGTGGAGGAGAAAAGCCTCCAGGTGAGAACCCTTGGAAAGGATGGAGGGAAAGCTACATGCCTGAAACAGCAGCCAGGCCTTGGGTGGAAGGTGCCGTTCCAAGGCAATCCCTAACTCCAGCCAGGAGTCCCAGCTCTGGCTGCTTAGTTTGCCCTTACAACCTTCTGGACTTCAGTTTCCTCATCTGTGAAATGGGAAGGCCTATGGATCAGGTGTAGGATCACCGAGTCTCTCCTGGAGCTGACAGGCAGGCAGGGGTCAGCCAAACCCAGGAGGAGGGCTGGGAGGGGAGAGCTCAGCCACCTCCATGGGTTGAAGGCTACTGCCTGGCACCTCTCAGTGCGGGGATTATGGGCCCTCCCTAGGCTTTTGTTCCAAGAGGGAGGAGTCTTTCTGCAGGAACGGTCCTGGGTGAGGGACAAGTTTCCACTGCCACCCACTGAGACAAGAGACCGCCCCAACTGACTGGGATACAGGGGCTACCTTCGCCCTCCCGCGCCCCAAGACCACAAGTGCCCTCAGGTTGAAGTAGCAAACCAAATGCACATCACTTCCCAGCAGGCCAAGGGCAAACGTGGAGCACTAAGGTTATGTTAAAGGAAGGACTTCCTGGTGGGAAGGTTTTCCTGTTGCTCATGGGTGGAGGAAAGAGCCCCGTGTCTCTCCTCTCACCCCACCCTCAGTGTAAACACAGAAGAGAACTCCTGCTTGTCAGAACAGAGGGAAGGTGGAGTGAATAGATACCTCCCCCTGCCCCCCCCCCATGCTCTCTCTCACACAAAAGCAGAGCAGAAACCCTACTGAGCTCCAGCCCCGCTGAACCTGTTTGGCTGTGACAACAGCAAACCAGGAGGTTTAAGGCAGAACAGTGTACAGATGAGAGTGACAACGCTCCAATGCCATGGTCATCTAGGGCTCCTGCTGGTCTGAGTGGCGCTAGATGCCAAAAGGAAGCTTGCCAAGGTGTCTCAGAACAAAAAGGAAACTGTGAGCCAGATGCTGAAACTGAGGACTGTGGTTCGAAGTCAGCCCAGGCAGGAAAGTCCACGAGACTCTTTTTAATTTATTTTTATTTTTTGCCAGTCCTGGGGCTTGGACTCAGGGCCTGAGCACTGTCCCTGGCTTCTTTTTGCTCAAGACTAGCACTCTACCACTTGAGCCACGGTGCCACTTCCGGGTTTTTCTATATATGTGGTGCTGAGGAATCGAACCTAGGACTTCATGTATACGAGGCGAGCACTTTACCACTAGGCCACATTCCCAGCCCTCCACAAGACTCTTATCACCAATCAAAAAGCCAGAAGTGGAGCTGTGGCTCAAATGGTAGAGCACTAGCCTTGAGCACAGAAGCCCCAGGACTAGCATAATAAAAGGAAACTGCAGGGCTGGGGATATAGCCTAGTGGCAAGAGTGCCTGCCTCTGATACACGAGGCCCTAGGTTCGATTCCCCAGCACCACATATACAGAAAACGGCCAGAAGCGGCGCTGTGGCTCAAGTGGCAGAGTGCTAGCCTTGAGCGGGAAGAAGCCAGGGACAGTGCTCAGGCCCTGAGTCCAAGGCCCAGGACTGGCCAAAAAAAAAAAAAAAAGAAGGAAACTGCAGGTGCTTGTGGAATCCCCCAAGACTAGAGGGAGAGCCAGACACCAGTGGCTCATGCCAATAATCCCAACTCAGCCTCTCAGGAGGCTGAGAGCTGAGGATTGTGTTCAAAGCCAGCCCAGGCAGGAAAGTCTAGGGTCCTTTTATCTCCAATTAAGTAGCTAAAAGCCAAGAGCTGTGACTCAAGTGATTCACCACCAGCCTTGAGCAAAATAGCTAAGGGACCCAGGCCTGGCACTGAGTCCAAGGCCCAGTACTGGCACAAAAAAATAAGGAAATAAAAATAAAGAATGAAGGGGGAAGGTACCATGCAGGCACAGGGTGCATGGTAGCCATCAGAGGGGCCTGCATGGGGAGTGTGGCCTTTGCTTCCTGCATGGGCCTGGGTGCCACCTGACCCCAGTTATCATCCCACCCTCCATCACCCTCTTTATTTATTTTATTTTATTTTATTTTATTTATCCAGTCCTGGAGCTTGGACTCAGGTCCTGAGCACTGTCCCTGGCTTCTTTTTGCTCAAGGCTAGCACTCTGCCACTTGAGTCACAGCGCCACTTCTGGCGGTTTTCTATATATGTGGTGCTGGGGAATTGAACCCAGGGCTTCATGTATACGAGGCAAGCACTCTTGCCACTAGGCCATATTCCCAGCATCACCCTCTTTAAAGGGAGCCAAAAGGCTGCTAGCAGCTGGGCTGGGGGTGGCCTGTCTATTTGTTTGAGACCATAGGGAACATCACGGACCGAAAGTTACAGCATCCCCAGGACAAGAGCGTCCCTGGCCATCCAGAAGCAGACACTCCTTCCATCTCAGGGCCTCCCCATGTTCTGGGACCCCAAGAGAGGGGTAGATGGGTCAGTCTGGTGAGGAGGGTGGTGGTCAGAATGAAATACGTGAGAAGCAGGCCAGACTAGAACCTTGGTACCAGAAGGAAGGCTGATTTGCCAGGAGCTTCCTTCAGGAAGGAAGCAGATAGACTGGATGGAGGGAAAGAGGATGCTCAGGTAGGCTGGGTGTGGAAGAGGGAAGGGGATACACTGGATTGGACTGGGTTAGTTGGGGGAAGGATGGGACCCTGGAGGGGTATTGGTGGCTAGGTTTCTAGCAACTCAGAAGACAGAGCTGAGGAACATAGTTCAGAGCCAGCCCAGGCAGGAAAACCTATGAGATTCTTATTTCCAATAATCATCCCAAAGCCCAAAGTGGAGCTGTGGTTCAAGTGGTAGAGCAAAAGCCTTGAACACAAAGAACACAAAGCTCAGGGACAGTATGCAAGCCATGAGTTCAAGCCCCAGGAATGTCACCAAAACCAATGACAACAACAACAAAAAGTGACCTTTACTGCCTGCTGGTGGCCAATCTTTGGTCCAGCAGGAGGTGTGTAGGAAGCAGAGCTTGAGGAGAACAGAAGACATTGGAGCCCTCTCGATCCTGGCCCTGCCTGGAGGCAGAACCTACTCAGACAGGGCAACTGGGTTCTGAGACCCCAGGGGCCTCACAAAGGACCAGAGACACACGTGTGGTGTTCATTCAAAGAACCTAATGCAAACTGTGTAGATTCAGGTCTTGTCTGGGGGACTTTTGTGTCCTAACTTTGTGTCCTAATTTTGTGTCCTTGGGCAGTTCTTTCAGCTCTTTACCTCTGTTCCCTCATCTGTAAAATGTGCTCAGGAGAACACCTGCCCCTGGGGGCATGGCCGGCATCTAATGAGTTAAAGACAAGCGCTCTGAACTAGGCCTGGCACGAAACAGACACAGCACAAACTGTGGGCATTTAACTATTCCAAGTACATCTTAGCTCCTGCCCCCAACAGCCTTCACAGGAAGGCGGGTGCTGTCACCCCCATATTCTAGCTAGGGTAACTGAGGCTCAGAGAGGCTGCAAGTCTGGGATTGTCCAGAAGATTAGCATTCACGTTCCAAGCAGGCTCCACCTGGCCTAGTTGCCAAGTGTTTGCTGAAACCAAGCTTGCTGCAGAGGGTGGGGCCTACAGGCCTCTGACACCTCGTGGTCTTAAGGGTCTCGCAGCCCAGCACCAGGTAGCCAGCCGCCCTTGGCTGCCACGTTTCACAACTGGCTCCCCCTCCCTCATTGGGCAGCCCTGCCCTCCCTTTGCCCCTCCTCCATTCTCTCCTTATCTCAGCATCTCCGGCTCGATCAGTAACCCGAGGTGCGCGCTGCGTGCAGTCTGCCCAGGTGGATGAACATCAATGAGCCACCACGTCCTAGAGACACCCCCCCGGAGGTGCAGCCATCTGCCTGGGCCCCCTGATACTGACGCTGATGCTGGCGATGGGGCCGCCCCGGACCCACTCAGCACCCTCCTGCTCTCCCAGGTGCAAGCGCTGGAGCAGCGCAACCAGCTGCTGGAGACCCGCTGGAGCTTCCTCCAGAACCAGGACTCCACCACCTTTGACCTGGGCCACCACTACGAGGCATTCCAGGGCCGGCTGCAGGACGAGCTGCGCAAAGTGAGCCAGGAGCGGGGACAGCTGGAGGCCAACCTGCTTCAGGTGCTGGAGAAGGTGGAGGAGTTTCGAATCCGGTAGGTGGTACCCAGGGACTCAGCCACGACAGAGAAAAGGGAAAGAAGCCATGGGACATTTGTCATCTTGAGACTATCTATTGAGGGTGTCACATAGACCAGATGCCATCCTAAATACTGGGGTATGGCTGCTCCCTTCTCAGGAGTGACCCCTACAGCATTGTCAATCTCAGGTTGGCTCCCAGTTAAACCCTGTGGTTACTGGCCCTCAGGAGCCCCCTGCAGAGCCTGGAAGCAGCCTGCTTGTGGCCATGTTGGGTGGGATGGAACTTCATGCCATGCCATTAGAAGAGCTGAAGATGTGCTTCTGCCTTGCACATGACTTTGGGTTTTGATCTCAGCTGACTGGAGAGAGAAGCAGCCAGGTGCAGGCCAGGAATGGACAGGGTGGGGTTTATTTGAATAAGGACACATATTGTCCCTGATGGGGACTATGTGCTAGGCATTGGAGGCACCTGGAAACCAAGGCTATAAAA
Source organism: Perognathus longimembris pacificus (assembly GCF_023159225.1). Taxonomy (NCBI): domain Eukaryota; kingdom Metazoa; phylum Chordata; class Mammalia; order Rodentia; family Heteromyidae; genus Perognathus; species Perognathus longimembris. The sequence goes on from NC_063161.1 coordinate 50,561,119, forward strand.
GAAACATAGCCCCTTCCTGGAAGATGCTGAGCAGAGAGCAGGTAGGCTGTGTTGACCAGTGGTTCTGAGTCCTGTCCTGGGCATTTATACCAGGTGTTAGTCCTCTACTCCACCCTCACTAGCTCTGTAGCTATGACAAGGGAGTTCGTTGCTTCCTAGCTATACCTTAGTTTCTTCCTGTATGAAATGGAATGACACACACCCCAGCTAGTAGGAGGAATCAGTGGAGAGTTTAGCAAGTAGGGCCTAGCAGCAGTAAAATGGCAGCTCCCTGTCCCCTAGAAGGCTCAAGTTAACAAAGGTTAGTTGAACTGAACTGGTCCATCTTGATGGACAGAAAAGGCATTTGGGTGGCTCAGAGAAGAGGGTGAGCCTCTGTGAACAGGCAGCAGGCAGGGATTCCAGGACAGGGAGACTGCGGCAGAGCAGAGGAGCTGTGCCCCTGTGTCCTCTTCTGGGTTCTTGTCTTCTGAGGAGTCCCCAGCTAGGGTGAGGGGAGGACTGAGCACAGGTCCCCTGCTTGTATCCTTCTTGTGGTGGATCCTTACCCAAGCCTTGGCAGTTGGAGGTAAGGCCTATATTCTATAGCGCAGCCAGGCAGGCTGGAGGATGGGGTACAACTTGCCCAGGTATCTGGGGCCCTTTCCCCAAGCCCTGATCTCCTGGGCTCTAGGAAACACACAGGGTGTCTGATTGTCCATTTTGGGCTGGTCAGCTGCATACCACCCGACAATGATGTTAAGTTGGTTCACCAGAATCCCCAGCCTGGTTCACTCACTCTTAGTAGCTCTTTGGCCCTCTGAGGATCAGATAATGGCAGAACTGGGTGTGTGTGCGCACGTGCTGGGGGTGGGGGTGGGGGTCTTGGGTCCTTTTATGGCAACAAACAGAGGCCTGGCGAGGGCAGGGCTTGGGGCTTGTTGGCAGGCACACAGCCATGCATGCTAAACCCATCCCCACCAGGTAAGGCTGCTCACCAGCCCAGCTAGACGGCGTCCACGCAGCAGTTCGATAAGAGTTCTGTGCAATCACAGCTTGTTGTTTTCAGCTGGCCTGCTGCCTGGTTTCTGTCCACTCTGCCTGACTTGCTAGGTTAGGCCCTGGGCTTCTCTTCCTTCTGTGCATAGGGAGTCCACACAGCAGAGCACTGGAACAAATGGCAAGATTCTTAGGTCTGCAGGCCAGATCCAGAGAGCTGCGGCTTGGTTGTGCAAAGCCTAGGGGCCCCTAGGAGGGAACTGTAGACACCGGGTGGAGCCCTGATGGGGAGGAGCTATACCCTGCCTCTGCAAGGCGATGAGATCAGCCTTGCTCCCTGAAATAAACAAGTGGTAGTGGGAGGGGTGCAGGAGTGTGACAAGCTGAAAAGGGCCTGAGGAGGGGTTTGGGAGCTGGCAGGCTGGTAGAGGATTGGGGGGAAGAGGCATAGAGACTCAGGTGTTACCTGTGAGGATCGGGGCTTCTAAGGGTGGGCAGATAGTAGGGGCATCCCTGATCTGGCTAGTCCAATGCAGAGGCCCAGCAAGGGGAAGCAACATGCCCAAGCCCACACAGCAACTTTGGGAGGCTGTATACAGGTGGGTGGTGGGTGGGAACATGGGGTGGAAGGGTGGAAGGGGACTGAAATCCAATCAGATGCTAAGCATACCAGGCTGTGTGGGCTGAGGCAGGTCCCACACGGCTGAGGAAGGGGCTTTTCTAAGTCACACAAAAGGCTATGGATGAACAGCAGTAGTAAGTAACCTTAGACCAGCCCAGACTGGAACCCAACATCAGGCCTCTGCCCAGAAGTCTTATTGTGCCACTAGCCTATGGCTCAGACTTTGGTCCACCTCAAGGGCCCCTGGCTGGGCCAGGGCAGATCCAAGCCTGGGAAAGATGACATGAGGAGGCTTCCTTCAGTCCTCACACTCCTGAGTGGGTCCCCTGATTCCCATTCCCACCCCTGCATTCTTCCTCAGATCTCCCAGTGGGGTTCTTCTGCGTGGGTCTGCAAGGAACACCCTAGAAACATAGGCTTCCTTCTCTAACAAAGGACATATTTGTGGGGTGGGTGGCTGCTCAGCCAAGGCCTAGTGCCCCTCTTAAAGCTTTTCAGAGGATCAAGCTAAACATAAATTGGGAAACAGGCACCATGCACTTAGAAATTACTTAGTGGGCCAAGTAACAGAGATCTCTGAGGGAGTGGGAGGCAGAAAGGCTACCCAGAGGATGGGAAGTCCAGTGAGGAGATACCAAGGGGCTGAGCACCTGCAGGTCCCAGTCTGGCTGCGTCCTCAACTGTGCTACCCAGAGGAGGGGGAGGGGACGAGAGGAGCGCCCACCCACCTAGGTGTGAAGGGCAGCCAGCAAGGGGTCCCTAGCCCAGTTCCCAGAGAAAGGCACTCTTCAGCCCCAAGTCCCATGGGAAGCCTGTTCAGGTCAGCCTATCTCTGAGGTCTGGGGAGGGGTGTGCAGGGAGCCTCCCCCCCACCCCTCCCCCCCACCCCTCCCCCCCAGGCTTCCCGAGGCTTCCGACTGCTATGGGCCACAGATCCTGACACATTGCCATTGTCCGAGGCATAGGACGAGTTCCCCAGGACACCAACACTTGAGCCCCCTGCTTTACCAGCACACCACAGACACCCCCAAGACTTTCTCTGAGCCCCCCACTTCCTCATCTGTGGAAAGGAACCCATAGGACTTGCCAAGCAGGGGACTGTGAGGTCCCAGGAGAGGGTATAGGCGAGCACCCAGCCCACTCCCCATCACTTTCAACTCTGATGGGACATCAGGGACATGTTGTTCTCCCTGGCCCAACTCCTCTGTGGAACCCCTATGATATGCACCCTCATAACCCATTTTATTTTATTTTTTAAATTTTATTTATTAATTAAATTTTGTTGACAAGGTGTTGTGCAGTTACATAATAGGGCAGTGTGTACATTTCTTGTGATATCTTACACCCTTCATACCCCATTTTAGAAGCAAAAGGTGGTGTGAGCAGCTGGCACTCTGTGATTCAGGGACCCATGTGTCCATAAGCTCTCGCTGCCCATATGTCTCCTGCCTTTAGCCCTTTGGTGGGCTGGGGGATGAGAACCTCTGAGGAGGTGCATCCAGTCAGCTGACAGGCCCTACTGTGGGGTCAGGGACTAGCCAGGCAGGTAGGGGGGCTGGAATTAGCACCAGTAAGTCAGGTATTCCCTAGAGAGGAGAGGAGAGGCAGACCCCATGCTAGGAGGGCCACAGCAGGCTGAGGTAGGAAGCCTGAGGTTGGTACATGCTCTCCCACCTGAGGGTCCAAGACAAACGAGTGTGTATGTACAAAGGTTTAAGCTCAGGACCACTTGGTCCACACCTCCACTTGCAAGCTTTCAGCTGGTTCATTGGAAATAAGTCTCTTGGATTTCTCTGACCAGGCTGGCCTCACCTAAAGCCTCAGATCTCAGCCCCTTGAGTAGCTAGGCTTACAGGTGTGAGTCACCAGCACCTGCTTTGGCAAAGGTGGGAGAGAGCTATGATCAGGGACCCGAGGACCCAGGTCCCCATCCATGGGTGGGGGAGGGTTTGTGGGAACCCTGAGTAAGGAAGAAGCAAACACTTGTAGTGTTGACAACACACAATGTATCATTTCTGCCTGCCACTCAGAGATCCTTCCCTTATTCCAAAGATACCCCTTAGAGACAAGGAAGCCAAGAGAAGAGGGGTGATCTTACTTGCCTCTTCCTATTCTCCTTTGCAGGGTGCATGATGGGTAGCCTCCCCCTGTCTAGACAAGCAGAGGGAGTGGGAGGTGAGGCTGCAAGGAAGGGGGCTGGGTGGGGGGGAAGGTGTGAGCAGGATACTCTGAGAGGACCTGATGCATGCCTGAACCTCAGATTCTCCAGGAAGAGGTAAGGGGATAGAAGAGAACAAGGAGCCAGGGCAAAAGGAAGGGCTGCCATCAGAGAGAGGTTTCAAAGAGGACACTGATAGGCTAGGAGCCAGGAGGTGGGTGGGGACTGCTAGGAGGAGCTGTCAGTCATGGGAGGGAGGGAGGACCCATGAGCCAGTGTCATGGAGAGAGGGTATTTGTCATGGAAGATCAGTGTCTCCCTGGCACAGGCCCTGGGTAGGTATGCAGCGGCCTGAGCCACCCAAAGAGAGCTAAACAAACCCCAAGTTCCCACCACCTCTGTTGATCAACCCCTTTCCTCAACTCCACAGGTACGAGGATGAGATCTCCAAGCGCACAGATCTGGAGTTCACATTCGTCCAGCTGAAGAAGGTAGAGTGGCCAGCCCACTTCCTCTAAGGGCCCTTACCCTCTTTTCCTTAGGAGAGCCTACTTCCCCTTGTGCCCACGCCCAGCCCTCATAAAGCTTAAGTCTCGGGAACAAGAAAAAACAAGGCACAGAGCTCTGCCTATTCCCCAGCCTGCCTTTGGTCTCAGGCCCCGAGCCAGATCTCCTCCAAGACGCCCCCTTCCCACCCACCCCCATTCATATTTGGGAAGCTAAGCCCAGCCTCCCACTCCTGCCCTGGGACTCTGCCATTCCCTGGCTGTCTCTCACTTCTGCCCCCAACCTCAGGATCTGGATGCTGAGTGCCTTCGACGGACTGAGCTGGAAACAAAGCTGAGAGGCCTGCAGAGTTTTGTGGAGCTGATGAAAACTATCTATGAGCAGGTGAGTTGGGGCCAGCATCCCACTGAGCCAGAGCAGACCAACAAGTGGCACAGGGGAGGGAAGGGAGCTGTGGAAACTTCCAGTCTTCACCAGCTGCAGCCACAAACCTAACAACCCCCTGAGCCCCTCTCTGTCCCCGTATCTTCCACTTTGTCCTCATTTTGTGAAACATGGGAAGGAGCTCTCAGTCTGCTCTCCCTGGAAGCACTGTAGCTTTGGCTGGAGTACTGAGGGCACACGAGGGACATTAGGCAAAGGTCTGGGGGCTGGCCTTCACCCAGGCTCCTTTAGTCATCATTCTTTGGTGAGTTTTTTGGGGGGTGGGGTGGGGGTGGGGTTGGTTATGGGGATTGAACTCAGGGCCTGGGTGCTGTCCCTGAGGTTTTTCCCTCAAGGCTAATGTTCTACCACTTTGAGCCACAGTTCCACTTCTTGTTCTCTGGTGGTTAATTGGAGATAAGAGTCTCATGAACTTTCCTGCCTAAGCTGGCTTTGAACCACAATCCTCAGATCTTAGCCTCCTGAGTAGCTAGGAGTAGTAGTACCCTGCTTAAATCACCACTCTTATAGAACTGATCACTCTCTTAGCCCCGGGTCCAGCTCTGACATGCATACATTTTGCCCCTCTCCACGGCAAGCTGAGGCAGAGCAGACTTCCAGCCCATCCTCTGCGCCACCCCCCTCCAATGATCCAGTAAAGGCAGCAGCAAAGCCCCCAAACGTGAATTCACTTCCCTCCTGAATCCTCTGCTGAGTGGACAATGGCCTGACAAGCTCTATGGTGCTGCGGGTACTGCCATCAAGTGAGCCCTTCGCTGGGTCCTGCACCCGATTTCTCAACCCACTGTGGTAGCTAGGGCAGAAAAGTCTGTGAGACCCTTAATTTCAATTAACCAGCAAAAAGTCAGAAGTGGAGACGTGGCTCCAGGGGTACAGTACCAGCCTTGAGGGGGAAAAAAGCCAAGTGAGAATGAAAGGCCCTGAGTTCAAGCCCCAGTACCAACACACACACACACACACACACACACACACACACACACACACACACGATCCTTCCACAAATCCCAAGCACCTTCTGGCAGCCTTAGCATGCCTGGGCTCTCTGCGTGGCAGACCTGTCTGTAGCCATCGGCACAGCAAAGAGAACAGCCCCACACTTAGGGGCAGCCTGCAGGCAGCCTCCTGGCCATCCACACTGGCTGTACTACCAAGCATCCTGTCCTGACGCAGCCTGGCCAGGCTGGGGTGCTGCCCAGAGCTTGAGAAGTGGTTCGGTGCTACTCTGCATACATTCTCAGAGAACTGGTGGAGGCCAGACAGGCAGGCATCAGAGACCAGCGCTGCAGAGTCTGTGCTCATGGACACTCGAAGCTAGCAGAGCTGGCAGAGCCAGGATAGAGGGTGGTAAGAGCCAGGTCACACACAAATCAGCCAGGTGATCCTGCTGGAGGAAGAGGAAGTCTGGGGACTTCTCCAAGAAAGTACAAGCAAGCAGAGGCCCAGCCCAAAGAGCTGCACAAAGCCTGAGGCGGGAGTGAGCTTGGTGGCAGAAAGAAAATGAGAAAGCCAGACTGAACAGGGTGGGAGCTGTGAGTCCGGGAAACAACCCAGGGGGGGCTTGGGCTCTGAGGTAAGAGTTTTAACCTCGGGCTGGGGATATGGCCTAGTGGCAAGAGTGCTTGCCTAGTGTACATGAGGCCCTGGGTTCAATTCCCCAACACCACATATACAGAAAACAACCAGAAGTGGCGCTGTGGCTCAAGTGGCAGAGTGCTAGCCTTGAGCAAAAAAGAAGCCAGGGACAGTGCTCAGGCCCTGAGTCCAAGCCCCAGGATTGGCCAAAAAAAAAAAAAAAAAAAAGAGTTTTGACCTCAGATAAAGGTGACCGGCATCAAGGGCTACTTGCCAGGGGCAGTGCACAGGGAACTCTGGCTACAATGTGTGCTGTTATGACAATTGGACAGAGGTGACAATAAAGGAAGGCAGGGCGAGTGCTCCATGTCCCTGGGGATTGGTTCTGGGAGCCCCGTAGACACTCAGAGCCTGTTACACAGAACAGAGTGGCATGTTTCTCACATATGACCTATGTACCTCCTCCAAATACTGTACGTCATCCCTAGATTTCTGGTAATACCTAATGCAGTGCAAAGGCTGGAGAAGTAGTAGTGGTGACACTGCATTGTCTGGGGGGTAGAGAGGAGAATAATGACAAGAAAAAGTCAGATGAGCAAGTGCTTTAACAGTGATTGATTTTGCAAGTCTCAGTGTGGAAGTCCATGGGATATGTGTTTTATTTCTCTCCATTTGCCACTGATGGCTAAGATGGCAACTCTAGACTCTTTGCTATAAAGATTTACCACAAGCTGGATACCAATGGGTCATGCTTTGTAATCTTAGCTACTCAAGAGGCTGAGATCTGAAGATCATGGTTCAAAGCCATCCCAGGCAGAAAAGTGTGTCAGACTCTTATCTCCAGTTAACCAACAGAAGTAGAAATGTGTCTCAAGTGCTGGAGTTCAGCCTTGAGAAAAAAAAAAAAAGCCCAGGAATAGTATCCAGACCCCTAAGTTCAAGCCTTAATACCAACATACATGCACAAAAAATTCACTACAGGGCTGGGAATATGGCCTAGTGGCAAGAGTGCTTGCCTCATATACATGAAGCCCTGGGTTCAATTCCCCAGCACCTTGAGCAAAAAGAAGCCAGGGACAGTACTCGGGCCTTGAGTCCAAGCCCCAGGACTGGCTAAATAAATAAATAAATAAACAAAATAAAAAAAAATTCACTACAAATATCAGTCACCTATGTAATTTATTGGTTTTCTAATAGCCATATTTTACATCAGAAGCCAGTCTAGATTTGTGGCTAAGTGATGAAGTACTTCCCTAGCGTGCATGAGGCTCCAAGTTCTACCACTGAAAAAATTATAATTATTTATATATCTGTAATTTATAGATTTGTTATATTTATTTATATATAAAATTTAACAATCTATTTCAATCAAATATATCCAAAATATGATTATCTCATTTTATAATCATACTTAAATTTAATAGGCTATTTTACTTTGTTTTTCCTTTTTTGGTCAGTTGTGGGGTTGAACCCAGGGCCTGGATGCTATCTCTGAACTATTTTATTTTATTGCTCAAGGCTTAGTGCTCTACCACTTTGAGCCATAGCACTGCTGCCAGTTTTTGAGTGGTTAATTTGAGATAGGAGTCTAACAGGGACTTTTCTGCCCAAGCTGGTTTCAAACTGTGATCCTCAGCTAGGATGACAGGCATGTGCCACTGGCCCATGTCTTGCTATTTTACTTTTTCCTCATATTAACTCTTCACAATCTGCTCTACCACTTGAGCCACAGCTCCACTTCTGGTTTTTTGGGGTGACAGACTAGAGATAAGAGTCTCATGGACTTTCCTGCCTGGCTGGCTTCAAACCGCGGAACTGTATTCCACTCTTCCAGATTCTTAGTTGAGACTGGTCACACCCCAAGTGCTCATTAGCCTCCTGTGTCCATGGCCACCCCTCTGGACAGAGCAGCTCAGGGCAAAGGTCGCCCGCTACTAACTCTGGCTGTCTCAGAAAACCAGAGAGGAGCCTGGATAGCCCCACGAGAGATGGACACCAGATTCCAATTTAAAAAGCCTAGCTGTGGAAGCCCATTCTGTGTCCCAGAAAGCAGCCTTTCTCCCTCCCTAACACACACAACACACAGTGCTTTCCCACCACACAGCCCTTCCTAGCCAGCTGGGCAGAACCCCATGGCCGTAAGCCAGCCCCCTCAAGGGACACGTGGAGCCCAGATGCAGTGCCTTTATCCAGAACTTGGCCTGCCCCACCCATAAGCCCTGGTTGCAGGGATTAGCAGCGGAATCTGCTGATGACCTCCTTCAGCCCACTGCCCCAGGGCCGCCTGCCCAGCTGGCTGCCTAAACAGCTTTGGCAGGAAATCAGCTGCTCTGACCCCAAGTCCAGGTGTCATTGTTGTGACCATTTATTTGCAACAATAATATCCTTCACTACTATTTATTAAGTGTTTACTATCGTCCGGACACTTAATTAAAGGCTTTCCAGAACTAATCTCAATTAATCCCCACAACAACCCTGTGAATTAGGGATAAGGATTAAATGTAGGAACACTGCCTTTAGAGCAGGTTGGATCTGAGTCCTGGCTCGGCGCTATGTGAACTGGACAGGTTTTTTTCATCTCTCCATGCCATCATTTCTCCACTTGTAAAAAGGGAGGAATAATAGCTCCACTTCACCCTACAACTGTGAGGATTTAATTTTTAACAGGTCCTCCAGCACTTAGAACAGTATTGGTCAGAGTGGTAAGCATTTAACAAGCATTAACTGGTTTCAATTCTGTAATTACATCTAGTTTACAGATTAGAAAACTGAAGTTTTAGAACCTTGACCACGGTTACCTAATGTGAGCAAGCTACATCAGACACATAGATGGACACATTCATGCCTTTCCGCAGTTTGAATAGCAATCAATTCAGAGCCACACCAACTTTTTTTCTGGACACGAATTCACTAAGTATTACTGATTTCACTTGATAGTCATGACCCATCGGCATATTGGATCTTTTATTCCATCCCTAATTGCTAACATTAGCTCCCAGCTCACATATTATACTCCCCAGTGATAGATTACAGGATGGCTGGTTCTTCTATACGGGTGTGGTATACCATGCACCCATGCTTTCTTGATGTCATTCGATGGTAACTGTATTTTTAGAGTTAAGTTACTGAGCAGTCTGTCTCATGCTTTGTGCTGGGTAGATGGTGGTCGTTTGTGTGCACACATAAGACAACAGAATCACCCTGCTTCAGCATTTTTACTAAAAAAAAATAAATAAAAGGAGCAAATTGCTGCGTTAAGTAATGGAGTCACTCATGCAAGGCACTCATCCTGCCCACAGTTGCTCTAACACTGTAGAGATGCTCAGGAGCAGGGCTCTGCCTGATCTTCTTGCTGAACAAATACGTGCTGATGCTAGTCGGAGTCCAGTGCCCTGAGTGCTGTTTACTAAGCCGCACTGAGTTATTCCTGAGCAGCGAGGTCTACCCGCCAGCGGCCACACCGCAGCCTCCTTGTGCCCTGGCTCCCAAGGGAAGCTGGACTGCAGTGTCATTCTTGTCAGCCTTGGGGTGCTGAGGGCCCACCCCAGCCTAGCATCTCTACCCCACACAGGCACGCATTGTTATGTCCTCTGTTCCCAGCGGGGAACAGCGTGTTTGGACAGATCTACGGATGTTCGGAACACCCCCATTTCCTGCTTCTCTTTATTACACTCCTACCTAGCCTGGGTTTTGAGCTCAGGACCTGGGCAGGGTCCCTGAGCTTTTTTACTCAGGGCTGGTGTTCTACCACTGGAGCCGCATTTCTACTTGTGGGTAACTGGAGGTAAGAGTCTCATGGACTTTCCTGTGTGGGGCTGGCTTTGAACCACAATGCTCAGATCTCAGCCTCCTGAGTAGCTGGGATTGGAGGTGTGAGCCAAGGGATGCTCAGCTCATTTGATGATCAGTAGTGCCCCCCTCAACAGCGGCCCTCCCTCCACCCCCTGGACAGCGGGCCACTGAGCCTGGGATCCTGCCAGTTTCACTGCAGAGGATGCTGCCCAGGAAGGGATTTCAGAATGTCTGCCACTCCTCTCCCAGGAGGTGCTGGTAGGCAAAGGGCCTGGCAGATGAGCGGTCAGGAAGGGTGACCTTCTGCTCTGCTCATGTAGCCATCTGACCCCACCTGGTCAGAGCTATAACAATGCCCCTCATGGACCCTCAGCAGGAAAAGTTCAAACTATAAAGAATCCTACAAGCCAGACGAGGCTGTGCTTTCAATGAGAAAACACTGGAAGGGAAAACAGAGCACAAGACAGAGAAGTGGAGGGCATAGACAAATGAAAAGAGCCATATGGAGCCAGGTGCTGGTGGCTAAAGACTCAGGAGGCTGAGATCTGAAGATCAGGGTTCAAAGTCCACCCCAGTAGGAAAGTCCTTGAGACTATTATCTTCCAATTAACAACCAAAAAGCCAGAAGTGGAGCTGTGGCTCAAGTGGTAGAGCACTAGCCTTGAGTTAAAAAGCTAAAGGACAGAGCCAGGCCCTGAATTCAAGCCCAGTACCAGCATGCACACATACGCAAACACATACACACACACATACCCACACACACACGCGCACGTCATATGGACCATTACAATGTGCAGACTCATTTGGATCCTGGCTCAGAGTTTGTTTTGTTCTCCCTATAATGACCTTCTTGTTTTAATTTTTAAATGTATTTTTAACTGACAAACATTTTTAAAAACACATGTAAGTGGTATATTTTATTATGTTTCAATACATTATGCAAACATTTTGACCATTTTAAACATATCTAGCTCCTCAAACATTTATTTTTATGTATTTACTTATTTCTATATTTTATTTTTTAATTGTTACTATAAAGGTGATGCACAGAGGGTTAACAGTTACATAAGTCAGTTAGAGTACATTTCTTTTTGGACAGTGTCACCCTTTCTCTCACTGTCTCCCGTACTTTCCCTCCCATTCACACCCACAAGTCTGTATAGTTCATTTGCAACCTAGTATCTAGTGAGGACCACTGCTCATTTGTTTACCCTTTGTCCTTCAATTTCTGTGCCCCTCCCTATCCTCCTACAGACAGATAAATGGACAAACAAGACAAAAAGAAAACAAAAACACCTCTTGTTTCCAGTTCCTGGAGTTCATTTCGATAAATGTTATTTTATATGATCAGAGATGGTTCAGTTATAAAGGGTGACAAGGCCTTCAGCCCCTGGGAGTTCTGACTGACACGCAAAAGATGGATTGCAAATGCCAGCGAGCACGATGCAGTCCACACCCTACACCTGCAGAACATTCCACGGTGCCACCCCACATCTGCCTACCTAGCGGAGACACCCTGGCCAACTCAATCACACTGCACAGTGCTGGCAACACACACACACACACACACACACACACACACACACACACACAAACACACACACACACACTGCCCTGCCTGTTTGTTTGTGCCCATTCAGGGGAAGCAGCCTAGACTCAGGGCCACACTGCAAACACTATTTCTACCTCCTCCCTCCACACCCTTTGGCCTTTACCAGGGAAGACTGGCAGGCTGGAGACGTAGCAATCCACCTGGGGATAGAAAGATGGAGAAGAAAGAAGCCTCCAGCTCCTGCCTTAGCTGTCCCCACTTCAGGAGCTGAGTGGGAGCAGAGGAGACAGGAGCTGCCCCTTGCAATTGTGTCCACCTCCACCTGTGCCTCAGTGTCCCCTCTGCCACTCGGGCAGATAAACAGGCCAGAAGGAGGCTCCCACAGAGAGCTGTGAGGATTTTGAGCAAGCTGGCACCATGGAAGAGAAGCAGGCCATGCGCTCCCCTTTTGCTTCTGGCAGGCTGTACCCCATATTCAACGAGGCAGGCCGGAAAGCGTGGGGGAGGGAGATGGGCTAGCCAGCCTCTATCTACCCTCACCCTGCCCATCACCATGCTTGGTGCTCCATTCCGACATGTAGTGGTTACACTGAGCTAGAGAAAAACAGGGCTCTGCCAGGCCCAGCTCTGAGGGCTCATAGGTCTTTCCTCCATCTGCCAGGAGGAGGGGGGCCAGGCCTGGGAGGGGCAGAGAAAATGGGGGATCAGGCAGAGCCTGAGGGACAAAGGGAAAATGGTGGGGCTAAGAGGCCCGGTGGCCTCCCCCCCACCCTATCCCCCCACCCTGAGCCTGTCTGTTTGTCTGCTTGAACCAGGAGATGAAGGACCTGGCAGCCCAAGTGAAGGACGTGTCGGTGACCGTCGACCTGGACAGCCGCTGCCACATCGACCTGAGCGGCATTGTGGAGGAGGTGAAGGCCCAGTATGACGCCATCGCGGCTCGCAGCCTGGAGGAGGCCGAGGCGTACTCCCGCAGCCAGGTAGGAGAGACGCAGGACAAGGAAGGGACAACGGCTATTGACCTTCAGGTGACCTTGAGGAAAGCAAGCACCTAACAGCTAAAGGGAAGCCACCGTCTTTGCCCTCCTGGAGATTTCCCTGTGCTGTCACCTAGGCCAGGTGTGGGTGCAGCTGCAGGGCTTGCCTCTAGCTGTGATCCAGGATCAGGTTGGGCATCAGGGAGAGGGAGGAGGACCCAGGAGGACCACGAAGGAGGTAGGAAGTGTTTGTGGGAAGGAGGGGCTGGGAAGAGGGTCGGGAGGAGACACCCCTCACCTTGACCTCCGCCATGACCCGGCAGCTGGAGGAGCGGGCGGCCCGCTCTGCGGAGTTCGGGAACAGTCTCCAGAGCAGCCGCTGCGAGATCGCCGACCTCAACGTGCGCATCCAGAAGCTGCGGTCGCAGATCCTCTCCGTTAAGAGCCATGTGAGTAATCGCAGCAGCCGCCAGGTCAGCAGAGAACTCACACCCTTACACGCCAGTGCACGCCAATGCACACGACCCCCGACCCAGGGACGCTGAGCTTCCCAGGGCTCCCAGGCCTCAGTTTCCTAATCCAATGCATAGCAGAAAAGCAGAGACAGCTGAGGTTGTGGAGAGTGGGGACTGTGTGAGCCAACTGGCCAGGGGTGATGGCATGTCTCTCTCTCACACACACACATGCACCTGCACACACACCAGGCATGCTCAGAGCCCTCGCCTCCAGTCTAGCCCCCCGCCACCCCCCCACCACACACACTGCCATAAGAAAGAGGGGAGGGGAGAACTAAGTCCCAGCCCACAGCCAAGACAAGACTCCAGAGCAAGCGCTGCTTTGTGAGCACAACCAGACTTCCCTGTCTCCTGGGGAAAGTGTCTCTTTAGGTCTAACTGAACTCCCTCTTGCTGCGTGGAAACCCATTACCACACCAAGGAATCCCATTGTGTCCCCTCCATACCCACCTCTCCCCCCAACACACACACTACCAGGCACACATCTGGCCTGGCCTGGCCTCCCTCCCTCCCGCCCACCATGACCCCCTTCTCCCTGCAGTGTCTGAAGCTTGAGGAGAATATCAAGGCAGCCGAGGAGCAGGGGGAGCTGGCTTTCCAGGACGCGAAGGGCAAGCTGGCAGAGCTGGAGGCCGCCCTGCAGCGGGCCAAGCAGGACATGGCGCGGCAGCTGCGCGAGTACCAGGAGCTCATGAACGTCAAGCTGGCGCTGGACATCGAGATCGCCACCTACCGCAAGCTGGTGGAGGGCGAGGAGAGCCGGTGAGAGGGGCGGGAGGGCCTGGAGAGAGGGAAGGCTGGAGGCCCGAGCTCCCCCAGCGTCTGCCACTCCCCTGGGGCACCACGCAGGGAGTCTGGCACACCTTCCTGCCAGACCCAGCTCAGCTGCTTTCTGGAACCTCGGCTTCCTTCATTACAGTCTCAGTTTCTCCATTGAGAAGAGGGGCTGAGCGTAAACACGGCTCAGCTGTGGTAGGAAAGCCATACACAAACAACTCCCTGGTGATGTGAGTTCATTTCTGCAGAGAAAAGAAAGGACAGAGGCAGAGAGAGCTGCTGTCTGTGGCCTTGGCCTCACCATAGAACTACCGCAGGGCTAGAAATGACAACCAAGAATCACCTGTCCCCTGCCAGACCCCCCCAAGTCCCCATACCAAAGTTGCTAAAGCCACAGGTCCCCTTTACATTGTCCACCCCCTCCCCAGGATGGACCTGCCCTCAGCCACTGTGGTCAGCGCCGTGCAGTCCAGAGCCAGAGCCGGTGAGTTACTTGCCCAGGGCCTGCTGGTAGAGAGGGGTATGGGGTTAATAAGGGTTCGTGACCCCTGAAGCACCATTTAAGTGGCTCTCAATCCTCCAGCCCCTTCCTTCCCCTGCCCCTTTGTGTCCCCTGTAGTTGCCTCCAAGCCCAGCTTCACCAGGTCTACTTCCAGGAAGAGGAAGACTCGCAGAGGCCCCGTGATCCAAATCACAGAAATGTCAGAGAAGTACCTCGCACAGGAGTCTGAGGCCTCCCAATAATCAGGCAGCTGGACCTCCCCTCCCCCGAGAAACCCCGGGTTACTCCCACTGCAGCAGGAGGGACTTATGCTAGACTCCAGAAAATGGCTTGGAGCTGCTAGGTTGGGAGGGGAGACAAAACTTGATACTGAACTAAAAGAAGGGTTCTAACTGGAGACCCTCCTACTCATAGATGGCCAGAGGCAGGGAGCAGTACCAGATTCACTCCCGATCAATGTCTTCATCTCTTCTTTCAACCTTCTGGCCACAGGTGTTCCTGGCTGGGCACATGGGGACGTGGGGTCAGTCTCTGTCCACCTCCTCCCACGTAGGGCTCAGACCCAGGCACTCTGACTCTTTTGCCCAATGCTTGCCCTGAACCATTATCTTAGGCCTGACTTTGCCTCTGCCCAGGGTTTCGAGGCCAATGTCCTCCCTTCCCACCCAGGCCATGGGCTGAGCTGAAGGAGACACTCAGGGCCTACAGATCAGGAATTCTTGGGGATCTGCGGGCTGAGGACCTGCTAGCTTTCCTGAACTTGGGCCCTCCCCAAACACCTGACAGTATTAGGGGGTCAGGGGAGAAGAGGTCTGGGTGTCTGAGACCTGAGCATAGACCTCAGGTCAAGCCGGACATCCATCTGCACCCTGCTCTCCTCCTGTGGGCACACCCCCCCCAGGAGATCCCAGTCAGAACTGGAAAGACCGCCCCCCAAACCAGCTCCCCAGACCCCTCCAGAAGCTACTCTGTCTTTCATCTGCTCAAGAGCACTGGAAGACAGATAGCAGTCTGAGAACAAAGGAGAATTGTCCCTCCTTCCATGACCTTGCCATGCTGGGGTCTGGTCCCAGCTAGGGTTCTGGGTGCCATGTCTCCAGCCCTTGGCCTGGTACTGCAGGCCCTGGACATTCTGCCAGGAAACCCCAGGCCCTTTGCCCTTGAACCCCATTTTCCAAGGCTCTTCTTTGCATACCCTAGAGACCCAGGACATCTCATCCTGTGGGCTTCCTGCTCCTTCTGGCCCCTTCCTCCGTCCCTTCCTCCTCCCCCTGCCTCCAGGAGGCCATGAAGAAGGTACGGTCCAGACGGGTCTGAGAGCTTCTGAGCCCTTGTGCTGTGCTAGGGAGCCTCGAGCACAGTCTTCAAGAGACTCAATCCCACAAAGACAAACTGCATCCAACAAGAAAATCTGACAGGCAATTTCCTGTTGTTTTTTCCTCGTGGCCCTCACCTCTGAGCTTAGAAGGGTGCCCTAAAGTGCAGCCTTGCACCCCACAAGCCACCTTCGCTCCCTCTCCCATCTCCTCCACTACCAGCCCCTGCCTCTCTTCCTTTAATAGCCTGTCTGATCTGTTCATCTCATTTTCTAAGACAGGGTGTCCTAAGGCCTTGGCCCTCCAGGCCTGCAAGGGGCGCTAATGGGCTGCTGACACCCTCTGCCATATAACTAACTCCACATGAACTCATCCTTGAAGTCCCCCTAAAAGAGTATTTACTGCTGTTTCCTCTCTCTCCTCTCTCTCGGGGCTATTTATTGGTTTCCATGGGAGCAAATCCTCAGTGGGAATATGAGATATAGAAAGTATATATTATTTTTTTCATAACTTATGTGGCTTTTAACTTATTGCTTCCCTTCCTGTTTCTGCATAATCGATGCTGTATGTAGTATCTGGATTCTAGAGAACGCATATCCCAGTCACGTTGTGCATGACGGGCTGACCCTCTCGGGGAAGTGCCCCTTCTCCCTGCCGAGGGGCAAATAAAGTGTTGTGATTTGTCTATGGATAAAGTTGTGTGTCTGTTTTCATCTCCCTTGGGGTGAGCCCAGTGGGGTTGGTCACCAGATATTATGAACTCTCTGGTGTGAGGGGAAAGAAGTGTGGGGACTTGGCTATACGCTCAGGCCAGGCTCAGGCTGGGACATCTTACCATGCTCCGGGTGGATCCAAACGACCTCCATCTGGGGTCCCGAGGTCTCCTGACATGTCCAGGTTGCACATGGGCTGCCTCAGCAGGCATGCACAACGAGATTTCCCAGCTGGGGACAGTTTTCTCCCCCAGCATTCTGCCCGACCTTGGGGTTGGCAAAGCTCAGGATCTATTTGGATAGGTACAGGCCTAATCCTGTCCAATCAAACTCTCCATCAACAAATAAGGACCGCAGACCTTCTGCAAGCCCCACCCTGAGCCTACCTCCCACTGCAGGGGCCCAAAGTCAGGTTCTGAGACCAGAGAGCTCTCACCAATGCATGGATGACAGGTTGGAGGGAAAGCTGATAGGGCTGGGTTTGGCATAGCTACCTAGCACTGTGAGACCTGGGGCCCGAGAGCCTCCATTTCACCCTCAGGGGCCATTGCTGGAGCATGCAGCCCTCCCACCTGCCCCAGAGGTGTCTGAGGATCTGATGAAAGGGCTGTGGTCGTCCTTATCACAAAGGATGCATCTCCGGCTACTGGCTTTCTGCCCAGCTCAACTAATGTATAGGTGATGTCATTATTGTTAGATGCTTAGGATTATAGACAACTGACTAGAAGATAGCCTGGGGCTGGATTGCGAGGGGCACAGCACAGCCAAGCCCCCCTGAAGTTCACAGCCTTCGTTTATCTTTTCTCCTGGGGACCCTGATAGACAAACTCTGTCCTCAAAATGCAGGACAGAAGACCTGAAAAGCCCTATGCCCACCCCAGAGAGCACAAAACAGAGACAGAAATTTGTTACCTTTCTTTTCTCTTTTATTAACGTTCGAGTATTTGAATTTCGGAAGCATATGAAGTTCACAGTGAAAACAGTTTGTACTGTGCTTGTTATTCCTTCTTTTTACTTTCTTTGAGTCTTTGAATAGTTTTCCAATTTTACTTTGTTTTTTCTTTTGCTGTACAGGAAAGTGCTCTACCACTCGAACCACACACCCAGTCCTTTGGATTTTTGCTCCTGAAAATAGAGCCTGTTGCCTGGGTTGGCCTTTTGATCCTCTTATATCTACCTCCTTAGAACCTGCCTTTGCAGGCCTGGCCTACCACACTCAGCTCATTTTCTAATTTCTTGAGTTGAATGCTTCAGTTTTGCTCTTCTTTTCCTATGTGAATTTCTTTGGAGATCATAAATTCCTCTATAGGTATCATTTTGACTGCTTTCTTTCTTTCTTTTTTTTTTTTTTTTTGGCCAGTCCTGGGCCTTGGACTCAGGGCCTGAGCACTGTCCATGGCTTCCTTTTGCTCAAGGCTAGCACTCTGCCACTTGAGCCACTGCACCACTTCTGGCCGTTTTCTGTATATGTGGTGCTGGGGAATCGAACCCAGGCCCTCATGTATACGAGGCAAGCTCTCTTGCCACTAGGCCATATCCCCAGCCCCTTTGACTGCTTTCTATGTGGTTAAAATGATGCTATTATTTGACTCATAGTTCTTTTCTTTTTATTAGCATATATTAACTGTACAAAGGGGTTTCACCATGACATTTCCATACATGCATATAATCTACTTTGATCAAATTCATCCCATTACTCTTTTTTTAATCCCTCTCCTCCCACTTTTGACTCATAAGTGCTTGAGAAATCTGTGACCCACCTGTGGGTCATTCCTTTGACAAGCATTTATTGAACACATACTTGCTTTTGCCTGGCCCTGCTCCAGATGCTTAGAAGTATACTGCACTCAACCTCTCACCCTGGAGCTTGGCTGGATATAAGCCAATTGGACACAGGGATTGGGCCCAGCAGGTGTATGTGGTCATCAGTTGCTAGGTGCAGGATAAAGGAGCAAAAGATGAAAGGATGTAAGGCAAAGCCATCATAGAGCATGTTCTGAGCCTCTGCTCTATACTACTTCCTGGGACGGGTACAGCGGAGAGGGGGCACAATGAGGGGAAGTAAAGGGTAAAATGTGCCCTTCCCTTCCTGTCAAGAGGTGCTGGCCTGCCTGCTGCAAGATGGCCAGGATCCAGCTCATGGTCTTTGTTATGCCCTTATCCCCTAGTTGTGATTGGCCAGTGCACCTATGGGGCCTTTGGGGAGTTAGAACCACCCTGCAGATGCTTCCAGACTACACAGGGAGGACAAAGAGGCCAAGATCTGTCTGTGTCCTTGAGCAGAGCCTTCCACTGGGGCCTGGAACCCCACTGACCCAGGCAGATTCAACAGGGAGATCACAGAGGTCTTGTTAACTTCACACCTACAGCACGGTCGGTCCTCACAAGCGAGCAGGAGTCGGCACCAGTAGCTTATGCCTAGCTATTCAGGAGGCTGATATCCTAGGATCATGATTCCAATCTAGGGCAGAAGAGTCCCTGAGATACTTATCTCTAATTAACCAGCAAAAAAAATCTAACTAAGTAAATAAAGCCAGAAGTGGAACTGTGGCTCAAGTAGTAGAGCACCAGCCTTTAAGCGAAAAAGCCAAGAATGACAAAAGCAGAAAAACTTCTAAACCTTTCAGACAAACAAGAAGACATATTGTGAAGACCTCCTGAGACAGAGGGTCTGGGAAGGACCAGGAAATACACAGAAGGCTGCAAGCTAGCTAGAGGGCGATGAGGTGTTTGTCCTGACCCATGTCACAGATCCAAGGAAGGCAATGTTTTGGAGTTTGCTAGAACCTGGGAAAGGGTGCTTCACAGAGCACTTCCCAAGCTTGAATCTCCTCATGCTTGAAATCCTAAGTGCTTCAGGCCAGGACATTTGTGGAGATGTTCTTAACTCTAGTCACCAAGATGTCCTGTCCCCACCAGTGAATTTATTGGGCTCCTCTGGAGGCCTCAGAAATGGTGACTGGAACTCAAGGCAAATCCTGCCTCTGGTGGAGAGGTCTCAGGCACCCTTTGTGGGGAAGCTTTCAAAAGATAATGCAGGATCAGAATAAAAAATAATAATATAAAAGGAGTTAACACCATGCCAGGCACAAAGTAAGTGCTGAATATAGATAACAGCAAAGACTCACTCCCATCCCCATGATGCTGAAAGAACCTTGCCTCTGGCACAAGTAGCCTGCCTTTGGGAGTGGCTAAGTGCCCCCCAGCAGTCCTCAGCAGTGCTGACTGACTGCCCAGACCCCATTCCACTGGGAAAAGGTCTGGGCTGCCCCACCAGTCTACCACAGCCACCACTGCCCTCTGCTGGCCACAGTAGGAATAGCAAGTCCCAGGAGCCCTAACCACCGGGAAGGGAAGTGAGAAGAAGGAAAGCAGGTGGAAGCTGTTCTTAGTGCTGAACTCAGATCTCAGATCCTCTCACAAACCTGGCCCAGCTTTCAGAGACCCCGCCCCCCAGAGCTGAGCCTCAGTGCTGGGACACAGGCTGAGTCCTCCCTCTCCTCCCCTAGCCACCTTCCACTGAGTGGCGACCACAGTTCCCAGTCTTCACCCCATCCCCACCTCCACTTCCTCCCTCCACCACAACTACTTCCTTCTCATCGTTCAAATCTAGATCCACACCAGGACCCTAGAAGCCTTCTCTGAAAGTCCATCCAATGGGAATCACACTTCCATTAGTTTATCCCTATCAGAGTGTGTGCTGTGTGACCCCAAGTCTCCCTTCCCTGGTGTGGGAGTGGACATCCAATCAGGGAAAGAGAAACCACGCTAGGGCTTTATTGCACAGGCAATAAGACCAGTCGTGAGGCCAGAGGAGGCCCTCCTACCAGACCCAGCAGCCAGCCAGTCAGACCCAGGGCCTGGTTCTTGAAGGCAGGAGGCCGAGGGTGGGAGGATCTCTTCTTCCACTGGGAACAGTTGGGTGGTTGCTCTAGCCAGGTGGCCAAGCCCTCATGGTCTCCAGAAGTTTGGCACAAGTGCCCCAGATAGTCTTCTTCCCGAGCCTCTGTTCAGAAACAATAGGTGCTTCATGAGGAGGTACAGTACCTGCCTAAGGAGCTCCAGGCCCAAACAAAACAAAAACCATGGATACCTCCCCTCCCCTCCTTGTGTACATGCATGCATGTGTGTGTACGTGCGCATGCATGTGTATGTGCTCACGCATACACATACATGCGCATGCGTGTGCACATACACATGCATTCCAGTCCTGGGACTGAGCTCAGGATCTGGGTGTGTCCCTGAGCTTTTTTTGCTCAAAGCTAGCACTCTTGCCACTTGAGCCACAGAGCCACTTCCAGTTTTCTGGGGTTAACTGGAGATAAGAGTCTCATGGACTTTCCTGCCCAGGCTGGTTTTGAGCCGCAGTTCTCAGCCTCCTGAGTAGCTAGGATTACGGGTGCCTGGCCTGCCATCTCACATTTTTATTTTTTCAAGGAGAAACTTATCCTTCCACACCCCTACTAGGGCATGTGGATTTGATGGATGTCATCATAGCCACTCAATTTTGGTCCTATTAGAAAAAGGGTGCCTGGACTTTTCTCCTCCTTCCCGGCCAGGTCCCCCAGGACGTACCAGCACCACTGCACTGAAGCCAACTCCTCACTTGGAGCTCCTGCCATGAAAAGAGGGGTGCCCCTCGTGAACACACACCCAGACTCAAATGATAAACATGCACAGATGCCTGCAATGTACCAGGGTCCCTGGGAAGCCACAGTGAACAAGTGAAAGAGAAGACATGAAACAAAGATACTGGTGTAAAACATGGAGCTGACCAGCTGGCAAGACCCGCTGGGAGGAAGGAAGCCAGGCACGAGCCACTCCACTACGCAGAAGGCTGAGATCCGAGGATCACTGTTTGAAACCAGCCTGGAGTAGGAAAAATCCGTGAGACTTGTATCTCCAATTAATCACCAAAAAATCCAGAAGTGGAGCTGTGGCTCAAGTGGTAGAGTGCCAACCCTGAGTGACCATGTTAAAGGAACAGCACTTCGAACCAGAGTTCAAGCCCCAGTAGTGGCACAAACAAACAAACAAAGTACTAGGAAAATTGGTATAGGGTAGAGAGGAGTCACGCCATAGGGAGGTCAGGGGGCAGGTCAGTGAAAACCAGCCTCAGGGAAGGAGCAAGCCCAGCGGAGGAGAAGCAAAGGCCCAGGGGCAGGCAGGGGTCCTCACAGGGTTGAAAGCCTTAAGGAGTGAAGAGGGAGGGAGGGAAGGAGGGAAGCAATCCGGGCAGCAGCTGCTGGGGGTGAGGGTGGGGGTGGGGGGCACTGCACTGCTGGTTGTACCAGGCCACATAAGGCTCCACAGGCCACAGGCTCCATCTTGGACTGAATGGGAAGAATGCTGGGGGACAGTGTGTGTGTGTAAGGTGGGGGGGGGGCGGGGGCTGCAGCCTGTACTATCATATGGAAGGGGCAGAGAGCCAGAACAGCAGTGTGGTTCTACTGCTTACAGAACTGTGCAGCAGCTGTGGCTTGCCACCCACCCCGTCCCGGCACAAAGGAACAATTCACTCTGCCTTACTGGAAGGACGCACTGGTCAGCGGGTCACTCCGGCCTCCTGAGGCTCACCAAGGGCCTCAACCCCCCCCCCCCCAACCCACAGCCCTCTAGAGGAAGAAGGGGCGCTTCTCTAAGGGAGGTGGGGAGCCAAGCATAGGCCACCTTTCTCCCCAGCAATCTCTCTGTCTCTCTCCTCTTCTCTCCCCCCTCCCTCCTCTCTCCTCCCGCCCTCTGCCCCCTCCTCCCCCCTTCCTCCCCATTTCTCTGCTGGTAGGTATCTCTCAGTTTCAGCCCTGCCCTCATCCCAGCAGCTCCCTATCACCCACAGGCCGAGAGCGCCCCCTGCTGTCCCCGTCTCCATCTATACCTGAGTGCATCTAGATCCTGGGTCCTGGGCTCTGTGTGGACAGTGCCAGGCAGAGCGGCCAGGCGGAAGCTTAGGCTTCAAGGCTTTGACGCTGAAAGCTGTCAAGTCCTGGGAAGTTCCTAGGGATAGGCTCAGGACAACCTCAGCCTTGCTGTCTAATTCTTGTGAACCATGTGGGAGGCTGAGCATGTCCACCTCGGGCACCCTTCTGTTCCTCTGGGGGTCAGAAGAGGAGGGACTGGCACACAGATAAGCCGGCACAGCAGAGCTGTGTCCTCCCAGCCCTGAGATAACCCCCTTTCCCTGGTATGGGCTCTCTGAGCATTTCCTTAGGTACTAGAGATCGAGCCTTGAAAGAGGCAGGTGTGGGGGTTCAGGATCTGGGGCTCCCTAGTCCAGTCCAGGATGGGCCCTTCACCCTGCTTGGGAGCTGAAGAAACCCTCATCTGCCCTTGCCCTCAGTCTTGACCTCTTTCCTCCCAAATTTCCTTTTTTTTTGTATGCTGGTCTTGGAGCTTGAACTCAGAGCCTGGGTGCTGTCCCTGAGCTTTTTTTGCTCAAGGCTAGCGCTCTACCATTTGGGCCACAGCACCCCTCTGGCTTTTTATTGGTGTTTAATTGGAAAATCTCAAAGACTTCCTACCTGGGCTGGCTTTAAACCTGAACCAAGACCTTCAGATGTCAGCTAGGACCTTCAGATGTCAGATGTATAGCTAGGATTAAAGGCATGAGCCACCGTCACCCAGCTCCACTACCCTGTCCTATGTCCCACGTGACATGGGGCTGGTGGCCCTGACATGCAGATTTCACACACGTGCTAGACAGAGGAGAGAGGGTGGGCCAGCCAAGAGGGAGCTCAGCCTCTGGGGACCACGTGACATGGGGGTGTGGCTCTGTGGAGCTCAGCCACTGGAGAGGACCACATGACATGGGGTGGGGCTCTGTGTGGCTCTGATGCTTGCACGCACACACCCTGCACATGGGTCTGCCCTGAGGTAACCAGTGCATGGATGCACATGTGTGCACATTACACATGCACGTGTAGGTCATATGCATACCTGGACATCCATGTGCATGTCTGTGCAGGTGTCCTGCAGACACATGAAGGTATAGGCTGACTGTCACATACACCCCTTAGTCAGTGCTCACGCGCACACACATCCATAGGAGCCAGGGTGAAGCAAGACTGAAGTCAGGCAGAGCTGTTTGGAGGCCGGCTTTGGCCTTCCTAGTCTCTTGCTCTGTGACTTTGTGCCATTTTGAGAGTCTGGAAATGGGAATAAGGATGCTTGCCGGCAGGGTCTTGAGGAATAAAGTGGTGAGCACAGGGGCCAGGCCCTGGGTGGTGTCAGCTGGCAACACTCCCGGGGCCTGTGTGTGACCAACCCCCACAGTAAGGAGATCCCCAGCTGCAAATGAAGCGATGAAGCCCCTGAGCCTAGATAACCCTGGCACAGATGCCCATGCATGTGCACACACGCGCACACACACACACACACACACACACACACACACACTGCTGCCTATGTGTCCACGGTTTGTTTGCTGAGGCTGCTTACCTGGGAGCTGAGCTCAGGGCACGTGGCCCACTCAGAGCCCAGCCCTCCCAGTAGCCTGTCCCGGTTGGGACAGGGCCTGCATTCCTGCTGCCTGCTCAATCCCCACATTTGAGGGGTACCTTAGGGACCCTCCGGGCCACCATGGATAGGCTTTGCCTGACTGCACTGAGTTGAGGATACTTTATGGGAGCTGCTTCTGAAACCAGAGAGCCTAAGGTCCTTCTGAGGTCTCTCCAGTCTGTCTGACAGCTCCTCTTCAACTCCATCTTCCCAGAAACCATTGCTGCTGAAACTGTCTCCCACAGGGCAGGGGGCCTGTGTCCCATCACCCCCTCACAGGCTTGCTCTCCCCGTGGATTCCTAGAAGAGTTGTTCCCTCTCCCAGGATGCCAAGTTTCCCTAGAAAACCACCTTGTCCAGCTACCCCCACAGCCACCCCAGGGCCTGGGCCCAAAGGGAGAGAGGTATCCCCTACTCAATGTCCATGGAGAGACCAGTGTGGCTAAGGAGCTCACACTAAAGGCCACTAGGATCCCGGGCCAGACACCAGGCCTAGATGGTTTCGAGGTCACCTCTTGAAGTAAAGCTTTCAGTCGCCACACTTGCAACCTAGCGGACACTGAGCGCTGATCTAGAACCCCTCCTCACTCCACTCCTGACTAGGCAGAAATTAGTGCCCTGCTTAGAAGATAATGAGCCTTTTTTTTTTTTTTTTTTTTTTTTGGTCAGTTGTGGAGCTTGAACTCTGGGCTAGGCGTTTTTCCCGAGCTCTTCAGCGCTGTATGTTCTACCACTTGGGCCACAGTACTACTTCTGGTTTTCTGGTGGTTAATTGGAGGGAAGAGTCTCACAGACTTCTGCCAGAACTAGCTTTGAACCACGATCCTCAGATCTCAGCCTCCTGAGTAGTTAGGATTACAGGCGTGAGCCACCGGTGCTGAGCAGACAAGGACCCTTTCATTGGTCCCCTAACTAAACTAGTCAAAAAAAAAATTATTGTCACCTAATTAGGCCCTTTTCCCTTCCATGTCCTTCCCAAATGGGGCAGGAGCACCTCACTTCATGTTTGGAGGTGCAATAGGCAGCACAGGCATCCTCCAGAGGATAGGGGCTACAAATGATGAATGTAAGCAGCCCCCTCACTGTACAGAGGAAGAATCTGAGGCCCAGGCAGAGGAAGGGCCTTGCTCTAAGCTGCACCCTTTCATAATCAGCAGCTGGGACCCCCTGATCCAGGTGGATCTCTCACTGAGCTCTTGTCCCTGTGGCTTGGGACTGCCCAACTGGTGAGAAGGGAGGGAGGAAGGAAGGGAGGCCACACTCGTCCACACCAGGAGGACTTCCATAGTCAAAAAAAGAACTTCAGGGTTGCTTCTGGAATTTCCAGGGCAGGCTATCGTGAGATAAGAGTGTCACCAGTGTGGCCACTGCCAGGCCTGGACCAGGGAAAGGCAACCCTGAACACACGCTGAGACCCACACATCTCTCCCTACCACCGGCAACATGAGGAAGTCAGGGGACAGAGAGTCAGGGGACCTAGTGCTCCTATTTCTGCCACTAAACTCAAGTGAGCCTCGGTTGAGCCTCGATTTCCCCCTCTTTCCTTTTCTTTCTGTCGTGTTCGTCCGTTTATCTGTCTTTGGGAGGGTCAGAGGGGGGGACACAGGAATGAAGGGGTGGAGGTGAATTACTGCAGCCTGGTGCTCACTGGACAGACATTAGGCGGGAACTGGCACGACTTGGGTGGGGGGAATGGT
This sequence comes from Perognathus longimembris pacificus, assembly GCF_023159225.1. Taxonomy (NCBI): domain Eukaryota; kingdom Metazoa; phylum Chordata; class Mammalia; order Rodentia; family Heteromyidae; genus Perognathus; species Perognathus longimembris. The sequence continues at coordinate 50,586,735 of NC_063161.1, forward strand.
GGGAGGGGGAACCTGGGAGCAAGGGGCTCCTTAGCTGACCTCCGCAACTGTCACCACTCGGTCTGCACATTTTAATTAAAAAAAATCAAATAATTAAAAAGACCCAGAGCCTTGTGAGGGTCCGGCCAGGGGTTGCCCTCTCCCCCGCGCGCGCCCACTCCCCGGCGGGCGCTGACGCCAGGCTCCCCGGGCGGGGCTCGGAAGCGTCCGTTCCCGCAGCGCCAGCACCCGGTGGATCGGGGCCCGCGGGCCGGCGTGCCCGGGCAGGGAGCGGGCCGGGCCGGGACTGGACTGGACGCGGGCGGCGCCGCCACATCTGAGCCCCGCCGCATTCCCCGGCCGCCCCGCCCTGGGCTGGGACTCGAGCCGCCCGAAGCCGGTGGGGCGACGCCCTCTGCCGGCCTCCCGGGGCTACTGCAGGCCTGGGAGAAGGCGGGCGGTGCAGGTGGGGAGGGGGTGGGGAGGGGGTGGGGAGGGGGGGGTCCTCAAGATCTACAGCCTCCCAGAGCTGCCCACCGCCCCACCACCCCCATCAGACACGCAGCAGCAAACAAGTCCTGCCTGTCCCCGGGGTGGGGGTGGGGGGCGAGCTAGGGATTCTGAAGGGGGCGAGGCCAGGGACTTGGAGTTCCCTCCACCCTCTGACCTGCCCAGGCTCTAAAGCCATCCCACCTTGCAGTTCGCTCCCCACTGCCGCCCGGCCTTGTACACAGCCTTGGCCATGCAAAGTAGTTTCTAGTTTCTGGAAGCTCCTTGTCCAGGAGAAGGGCAGCCTGCCGGGGGAGGTGGGGGGGATAAGAGCCCCTTCTGCCCCACTCCAAGCCCACCTGCCCTTGGCCCTGGATCTCCACGCCTCAGCCCACAGCCCATCTGTAAAGTCCTTTGGTCCTCCTGGCACCCGCTCAGAGACCCCTAAGATTTAGAATCAGACATCTGCTCTGAGCAGACACTGGGCTTTCTGCTCTGTCAAGCTTGGTTCACATGCGTGACCCATCTTCCCCCAGCATGATATGTGCCCTGCCTCCCACAAACGTGCGCACGCGCACGCACACAGTGCCTCTCAGTTCTTCCTGGTCCAGTTTTCCCTTCTGGGCCCCTGACTGCTGGTGGCTGTGCTTCAGAACAGTGGGGTAGAGTCTGCCATGGCCCGCCAGAGCCTGCTATTCCCCACAGCAAGGAACCAGGGGAGCAGCATTGACTCCAGTCCCGGCCACCACACAGGGCTGTGTGACCCAGGGGTTCGAGTGTCTATCTCTAGACTTCAGTTCTCAAGCGTAGAATTGCTTAATTTAGTCTTTGCAGCAGCCCCTGTAGGGGACTCTTGGGCAGGTGGCTTCACAGAAAGGGCTTTATCCAGAACCTCATGGTGGAGGGAGCCCAGAACCAGCTCTGGAGCCCAGGATCCTGCCTATTAGCCCCCCTGCTCCACGGAGCCCTGCCCAGGCTTCTCTCTTCCCCTGCCTCTGGTCTCCACAGCCTCCTGGCCTGACCACTCCGGTGCCTTCTAGGGAGGCTGACACAGCAGCTTGTGCCCTGAGAAGAAAACAAAGCCAACGATGATATGAGAAGAGCCAACGAGCAGAGCCACCCGCCCCCATCCCCCTGTCCAGTGTGCCCTGCCCGGAGCAGCCCGCGGGGATGTCCTCATCTGCCACCTCAGGCAGAAGGACCAAGCCCCCTTGGTACCTGCAGCTTCTCCAGAAATTCTGAAAGCCATGAGGCTCAAGGAATTTCCTGGTTTCTTCTGGGTTTGGAATTGAGACCAGCTAGAGGCTAGCTCTAGTCTCTCATGCTGTTTCAAGCCTCCCATCCCTTGAAGGATGTACACTGCTTAGTGCTTAGGCCTCAGATAAGTTGTTGATCAGGATTACAATTTCTATCCCCATCTCTGGGGTCTGGGGAGACTTGAGGCTTCATTATGAATCCCCTCTGGGGCTAGGCTGCCTCCCACCTTTTTGGCAATGCTGGTGTTTGAACTTGGATTTGTTAGGCAAGTGCTCTACCACTTGAGCAATGCTTCTATCATTCATTCTCCCAGCTTGCTGGCCTGTCTAATCATCTTCTGGGGAGTGTTGCCTGCCCCATACTTTGACTTCAGCTCCATTGGCACCTGCCATTCTCACTGTTTCCTGCTAGTATGGTCCCTAGTGGCTCTGATGGTGCCTGGCACTAGCTGGTGCTTGATAAGTATTTGGTAAGGATTCAAGTAGTCCACCTCTCTCCTCCCCAAGGAGCTCACCACCTCACCGTGTGGAAAGTGTAATAGTGGGAAGCCTGACTGGCCCCGGACTGGCCCTGTTGCCCCCCATTCCCAGTATACACAGAGGGGTCTCCAGTTCCCTGGCCTACAGCCCTTCAAGCCAAGGCCTGTGGCCAGCTGACTCCTCCTGCCATTCTAAGTAGGAACCTCTGGAACAGATGCCATAGGTCCAGCCTACTGGGACTTCGGGGTCACAGCCCTTGATTCTTATTGTTATTTTAATGGAGATGTACAGAAGGGTTACTGTTTCATACATCAGGTAAAGATTGTATTTGGTCATAGTCCTCTAAAGGGAGGCCTCTGACCACATGACCCTTGCCTCTCTTACCTGCTGGTCTTTAAGCCTATGTTAAGCCGTGAAGGACTTCCCAGAGAAGAGAAGACCACAGAGTCTGTTCACAAGTTACCATCCCCTCTAGGTTACTGATGTGGTTTCGGGGTGGAGGGGTGTGTGTGTGCTGAACCAGGATTCAACTAGAAGATGCTAGAATCCAAGAGGCCCAGGCCATGAGAGGCAAATATAGTTTCTGTTGGCCTCGATTCAGAAGACTGAACACAGGGTCATGAACTGGTGAAGAATTGTTCATTCATGCGGTTAGTGAACACCTACTGCACACCGAATATAGTAGGGGGAGAGCGCACTGAATTGAAAAGGCCCAGGCACACCTTGAATCCTAGGATCTCTTTGGACTAGGTATAGCTGACTTCCAAACCCACAAGAAACCAGGAAATTCCTTGAGCCTCATGGCTTTCAGGATTTCTGGAGAAGCTGCTGGTACCGAGTGGGCTTGGTCCTTCTGCCTGAGGTGGCAGATGAGGACAGCCCCGTGGGCTGCTTGGGGCAGGGCACACTGGACAGGGGGATGGGGGGGTGGCTCTGCTCGTTGTCTCTTCTCATATCATCGTTGGCTTTGTTTTCTTCTCAGGGTACAAGCTGCTGTGTCAGCCTCCCTAGAAGGCACCGGGAGTGGTCAGGCCAGTAGGCTGTGGAGACAGGGGGAGGGGAAGGGAGGAGAGGTATGGGCAGGGCCCCGTGGAGCAGGAGGGCTGACAGGCAGGATCCTGGGCTCCAGAGCTGGCTCTGGGCTCCCTCCACCATGAGGTTCTGGATAAAGCCCTTTCTGTGAATCCACCTGCCCAAGAGTCCCCTATAGGGGCTGCTGCGAAGACTAAATTAAGCAATGCTTACAAAGGGATCTGGGAATGTGAAGTCCTCATTTTTATCTCTGAGGCCAAATTCTCTGAGGCCAAATCCACTTGGCCCCCCAAAGACAGGACAATACGAACCACAACGCATTGCAGGGCTAGAGGGAACCGTTGTGGGTGGGCTGGGGCATGGGGGAGGCTAGCTTCCAAGGGAGGAAATAGGGAGTCCTGTAGGAGAGAAATGAGTTGACCGCTCAGGCCCAGAATCCACGGAGCCCCATGGCTGCCACTGCATGGCTAAGCTGTGCAGGCCATCATGCTAGATCCCTGAGTTGCAGAAAGGCCATTTCCCTGGGAGCCCAGCAAGGCCATATGGCCTGAGCCTCTGAGCGTCCGGAAGGGCTGAGCTATAAAGCTACAGATTCTGTGCCCCAGCCCAGCCTTCACCCCCCAAAAGAGGAAACTGAGTTTCAGAAGGAGAAGCTGCCTGGCTAGTGTGCCACAGCCACCCAAATCACTCTTTCTAGCCCCTGCTGTTCCTGTGCATTCTTAGATATTCCCTAGGGTCTGGGGCATGACAGTAGTGTTCCTACAAAGCAAGGGGTTTGGTGTAGCTGGGCTCCATGCCATGCCTGAGACCGCACTGCAGCTTGGGCCTGGCTGCGGGCCCGCCAGCAGGACGGCAGGAAGGCAGAAAGGCAGGAAGGCAGGCCCGTCCTCTCTCCACCTGGCACAGGCATTTGTTACCTAATAAGGTGCTTTCGCCTTCCTTGGAACAGCTTCTGACAGAGCCTTGGTGGGGTGTGGGTGGAAGGGGGTGGGGCCAGCACTACAGTGTCTCTGGGCTGCACCCCACCATCTACCCCACTGCTCCACAGGAACCCCCTATCTGTAAGAGAAAAATCAGTCAGCCTGGGCAACCTTCACAACCCCACGCCGGGCCTGGCAGGCTGATCCCCCTGGGCTTCCCGTACTTGCCCCCATAGGACTGGTCCGTCCCCAAGCTGTTGAAAGCCACAGGGGCACCCTCCATGGCCCGATCGCCCTCCTCCTGGACACATACGGTCGCCCGTACAGACATACCACCAGGCACTTGCTGTCCTGTCCTTGAGGACAAGAAGCTTGTCTTCCCAAGGAGGACGCTGCTCAGCAGGGCCCAGGGCCTCCTTCTTCCCCCAGGAGAAGGCTGACATCTGCGGGTCCTGTCCGTCTGCCCTCCGAGCCAGGCCCAGCTGCTCTGCCACCATTTTCCCAGGGAAAAGCAGTTCTTGGCTCTGAGAGGCCCTGCCTGACTAAGAATATGGGGGATGGGGTGTCCCTAAGTGTACCAACTTGGGAGCAGGGGCCGCACCAGCAGCACTGGTTTCCCTGTACTTGGCTTAGCCCCAATCACAGTGTCTAAGTCTCTGATGTCTGAGGCCAGTGGCACACACCAGCATGTCACTTCAGACAGCTACAGCCCCCATTGGCCCAGGTTCCCACGTGGAAAGCAGAAACCACATAATCTTTCTCCCAGAGCAGCTAAGGGCGTGGGAGGTTGACAAGAGAGACAGTCAGATCCCAATGACCCTCAAGTGGTCTTCAGGAGCTCTCTAGGGAGGTCTAGGCACATAGACCCTTGAGGTCTCTGCCTTGCCCCAACTGACAAACTTGCTTCCTGTCCCTTGTGCCCTGCCTGGAAGCCATCCATCTCTCCAGGTTGCAGCCAAGGCAGAGGAGGATGCCACCACTGGGCTGCTCCAGGAGCCCAGGGCCCTTAGTCACCAGGGACATGTTGGGAACATGAGAACAATAATACCCACGCTGAGCCAGGCTGCTTGGTACCCAGGCCACCATGCCCTGGCCCAGTGTTTGGCTGTGTGTGTCTGCTGTGCAGCCAGGCAGCTAGACCACACCCAGGTGACTCAGGGCTGTGGCATGTGTACACCCAGCCAGTAGGAGAACAAAGCCACCAGCTCAAGGCCTGGGCATCCAGCGTGAGTCATACACACACCCAGGCAGCGCCTCTACCCGTCCTAGCTGGTCCCACCCTGGGGGATCCAATGCCCCCCTCCCAATCCCCTGTGGCAGGGGCCGTGGACAACCCTTCACCTAACTGAGGAGCAGGAGCTAAGCCACTGAATTCTGGGTAAGGGGCTCAGACACAGAGAATGACCCAAACCCATCAGGACACTAAGCTCCTAGCCAATTGGGCAGCAGAGGGCCACAGGCTAGGTTGGGCCACAGACCCAGCTTTGATCCCCACTCCCAAGTCTGAGCCTCAAATGTGTGGGAGTCACGACAAAGGGGCACAGCCAGGCCTTCGTTGTGGTAAGGGCCAAATAAGGCACAGGCTCAGCTTCTCCACCTACACCTTGGAACGAGCCCTGTCAGGAAAAGCAGGCCTCACCCTGCTGAGTCCACTGTCAGCTGCAACTCCAAGGAGAAGCCCAGATTCCCAAACCAGGTCCAGAGCAAGGGAAGGATCCGGGAAGGCCCAGGCTGGAGGACAGGTGTGGTAAAAGGCCCAACATGGCATTCCCTGGCAGGAAGAGGCCAGGGGCCTAGGCCTATCACAGGCCCTACTCAGCTAATACCAAAGGGTCTTGGTGCTAGCAGGGTCCCCAACCAAGGCCACCGATGAGAGCAGCCCAGCCAAAGCAGCAGTGACTACGCAGGACCACCATTACCAAATGCTCCTAAGCTCTTCGTGGCTCCATTGTGTCTAACCTAGTGCGGAAACACTACTTGACCTGATCCAACTCAGCCTGGCCCAGCCTGAACCTACGCCCACTCGGGGCCACCTTGCATTCTCTCTCACAATCACCTCATCTGACACAGTACCAGTCCCAACTCTTCACTGTACCCCCCAACTCTACCTTAAACCAACCTTACTCCAAATTGGAGTGCTTCTCTAAGCCTAAACCTTCCTCCATTTAAAATTTTTTTTTCTAGCTGTGGGGCTTGGACTCAGGGCCTGAGCACTGTCCCTGAGCTTCTTTTTGCTCAAGGCTAGCACTTGGCCACTTGAGCCACAGTGCCACTTCTGGCTTTTTCTATGATTTATTGGAGATAAGCATCTCACAGACTTTCCTGCCCAGGCTGGCTTCAAAACTCAGTCCTCAGATCTCAGCCTCCCAAGTAGCCAGAATTACAGGTTTGAGGCACCAGCACCCGGCCTTTCCTCCATTCTTACAGCCCAACCCTAAACAATTGCAGTCCGAGCCCCAACTCCCAGACCACACTTGTACCCCTAATTCTAGTGTCTGTCTGCCCCACCCCAACCCCATCACATTCCCACAAGCCCTCCCTTCCCCAAAGGACCTTCCCTGGTCTGCACCCAAGTAGCACCCTACACCCTGCCTCTTCCCTCCCTGCTAACCCTATCCTATACTTCCCAAGGCCCAAGCTGCTCACCATCCCCCGTTTTGCCTCGTGGCAATGAGGAGTCGCTGGATAGGGCTGTGTGTGGGAGCTCGGGCCAGGCATGGACCCAGAGCAGTGTGCCCACAAAGGGCAGGGGCTGTGGAGAAGGCATTCTGCCCAGGCAGAGCAGCAGACACCCCACCCCAGTGCCATGCTCCTTTGTGCCAAAGGAGCTTCCCAAAGGTTTTCCTGATTCAGGGCCCTCTTGTGAGGAGTTCAGCACAAGGCAGTACCATTGTCCCTGTCCAGCTAGGAGCCTTGTACAGGCAGCCTCCAGCCCACCCCTCTACCCAGACCATGGGTACTTACATCTTAATGGAGGGGGACAAGCCTGGCTCCTACAATGAGGGTCACTATGCCTGAGGCCGGCACCCCTGCACCCCTTCAACTTCAGCTCACCCCTCTCCTTGTGCCTGCCCTGTCCTCATGGCCTCATAGGCTGGTTGGAGGCCTCTTCTTAGCCAGTCTCAGCATCTGGGAAGAGGATGGGACTGGCTGGCTGGTCTTGGCCTCTGAACCTTCCTCCACTTTCAAGGTGGCTGCCGGGGCTTGTTGAGAGGATGCCCCAGCCTGAGCCTGAAGCTTCCCAGTGCAGATCCTGTTACAAGCTCCCTGGAGGGACTGGCAATATGGCCTAGTGGCAAGAGTGCTTGCTTCGTATACATGAAGCCCTGGGTTTGATTCCCCAGCACTACATATATAGAAAATGGCCAGAGTGGCGCTGTGGCTCAAGTGGCAGAGTGCTAGCCTTGAGCAAAAAGAAGCCAGGGACAGTGCTCAGGACCTGAGTCCAAGGCCCAGGACTGGCAAAAAAATAATAAAAAAAAGACAAGCTCCCTGGAGCCCCTCTAGGGCAGGTACATTGCCCTTTTCTGCCACCTATGAGGCTTGTATAGCCTTCTTCCACCCCTCAGCCCTCCGAAGACTGGGCCATCCTGAGTTGGCCTTGACTTTGGTTTATCATCATCCTATTGGGACCCTCCTGCACCCAGAGTATGCAGCCAAGAGCTGTGCCCCACACCCCATGGGTAGGCTAGGAAGATCCAAGGGGCCTCAACTTGTCACATCTTTCAGTGGAGTATGTGCACACACTCCCTTGGCCCACCTTAGGCCTCACCGAGGCCAGGGCTCAACCTTAGAAGGCTGGTCGGGGGTTACGAGTATTCACTGGAGCCAGGAGGAGGCTGGAGACTCAGGGATGGGTAAGCCAGGCCCAAGGCCAGGTGTCATTGATACTTGGACTCGGGGAGTTAGTTCTTCCAGGCATCCACCCTGATTTCTCACAGTGAAGTCCAAGGAGATTTTCCTGCAAGTCAGCCATTCCCCCTTCCAACGCCAGCCAAGGCTAGGCCCCTGACATTTTTGGAAATGTAAGGGGTCAGGTCTCCCTGGCTCAGGCCCTGTCCACAACTCCAGCCCCTGCTGAGCAGAGGGCTTCGCTCTCCCTGATGCAGTGGGCCATGCAGGCTCTGGGTCCACTGTGGCCCTGACGCCCCTCAAGCACCCCAGCCTGGGGACTTCCCTTCAGTTTCCTCACTAGCCTCCAAGGTCCCATAACCTGCAAGCCAGCACCCACACCCACACCCACCCACACCCCCATGATGCCCATGATGCCCACCACACAGGCCACATACCTCCATGCTTCCAGGTGAGCCCCTATGGTCCCTACCACCAGCCTGCCATCAGAGGGGGCTCCCTCCTCTGAAGTCCAGACCATTCCAGGGGCTCAGATGCCACCTTGTTCCCTGTCCTGCAGCTGTGGGTGTCCTGCACCCTCCAGACTGAACACTCTGGGTACAACTCCACTCCTCGACATGGGACGTGGGAGTCTCTCTCTGACACCTCCATTCTTCCCACCACTGTGTGGAGGCCAGGGGCTGAGCACCCCTCACACCCAGGTCCAGACCTCATGGTAGTCTTGGAGCCCTGGTGTTATTGTCCCCACTTTATTTACAAGGATGTTGGGACTACAAGTGTTTAAGTGATGGCCCAAGTGACAGAGAAGGGAGTCGACCCCAAGCCTCTTTCTGAAGGAATCTGAAGCCCACATGTGCAAAAAGAGGAGATTCAAGTCCTTTTACTCATGTGCTTGTAATGCTACCACAGGGTAGGGGGAACACCTCTCTACAACTCATACCAGCCCGTGGCTCCCATGGGTATGTACATACACGCACACGCACAGACTGCAAGTCACGTGTGGATGCCTGCTGGCCAGTCCCACACCCAACTGCCCACACCCACATTCCCCCAAAGTCTTCCCCCTCCTGGCCTGCTCATCCCACCCAGACCTGCCAGACAGGTTGAGCTGGCTGCCCAGGAGCAATTCCAGTGGCCCCACCCCCACCTAGAGCCAGTGGGCTAGGGTTCCATGGGACAGGAGCGCCCCCAGGTGACAGGCATGGGACAGACAAGGGACAGAAATCCAATCCAGGACCCAAGACCCAAAGAGGAGTCTCCTTGTGCCCCAGCACCCCTGCCCAGCTCCCACTTGTGACATCCCTGAGCCTCCCCTCAGAGGAGGGGAAAAAGGTCAAGCCTGGGCACCTCGTGGGCAAGAGCACACAGTGCGGGGGGAGGGGGGAAGAACAGACACTCAGAGGCAGCTGCCATGCAGATCTGGGCCTTGGACTTGGTTTGGGCTGGGGGCTGGAGGCCAAGGAAGAAGCCAGTGTGATTTTCCTGTTCTGACACTAAGATGAATGTGAGACCAAGGGGCAGGAAGGCAGCTGAAAAGGTCATTGTGGACATGCCAGGTTGGAGGGGCCAGATTTCCAATCCCAGGGAGGCCACCAGAAAGTACAGCTGTTCTGCCTGCAGTGCTGCAGTCAGGACCTGTGGGAGTTAGGGAGACCCTTCACGTCCCACCATGCCCCTCTTGGCTCCTGATTCCATGCTTGGATGAGTCTTCTCTTCTCAAAATGGATTTGAGTTAGGCACCCGTGGCTTACCCCTATAATCTTAGCTGCTTGGGCATAGTAGCAAGTCCCTGGCATCCTAAGCTACATGGGAGGCTGAGATCAGGAGAAAGCAAAGTCCTTGAAACTCTAACTCCACCAAGAGAACCTGGATGGCATGCTGCGTGCCTGGGGTCCTGGAAATTATAGGAAGCCTAAAGAAGGCAGACCAAGGTCCCAGCACTCACCTGCACAGGGATCAGCACCCTATCATAGAACCTGAACGGCAGGGCTGGGGAGGTGTGGCTCAATCATCTGCCTAGCAAGCCCAAAGCCCTGAGTTCAAACCCCAATACCATCAAAACAAAACATTTTATTGAGCCAAATCCCCAGGATCCCCACCACCACCAATAAAAGAGGGGGACCTGATTGGCTCTGAAAGGTCCTTTGCTGCCTTGATCTCCCCCCCCCCCCCCACCGGCTTGAGTTCCCTGCAGAGCCCCCCCTAAGAACACTTGTCAAGGACAGCAGTGCTGATTTCCATCAACTCGATGAGATCACCAGCCTGTGACTAAAGTGTGAGCACTTTGATGCCAGTGCTCCTGGTGTCAGAGAGCCTGGCGTGGGCTGTGTGGGCTGCTCAGCTCCCTGCTGTCCTCCAAGGAGGTCCCCTTGGTGACTTCTTAGGGCATCCTAGGAGGGCATCCTAGGCCCTTGCTCTGGTCTAGCATCTCGTGAAGGCACCCATGCCACCCTTCCTCACCTGAAGATACATATCAACTATCCTGCTCTGGAGAGCTCCCAACTCTACCCCAACCAAGTGAGACTCAAAGCCTTACTCGCCTGAGGCAAGGAAAGATGCTGAGGAGGAGTGAGACTCAGGCCTTCCCTCATAGAGAAGCTTCTTACAGGGCTTCACAAACAAGATGGCTTGGTGTAGTGGTTCATGCCTGTAATCCCAGCTATTAGGGAAGCTGACATAAGAGGAATAAAAGCTCAAGATCCATGTGAAAGACAAACGAAAGCAAAAAGAGCTGGGGATATGTCTCAAGAAGTAGAGCACCAGCCTTGAACCAGAGCATGAGGCCCTGAGTTCAAGCCCCTGGCCTGGCACAGAAAAAGTAAACAAACAAATGATAGGAATGTGAAGCAGAGACTTTGGGGGAGGTAAGGGCCAGAAGGAGGGTAAATATGGTGTATGTACTTTATACACATGTATGAAAATAGAATGATAAAACCTATTGACAATAATAGAGGGGTGAGTTCGAGCTAAGTATATTATATGCATGCATGGCAATATTACAATGAAATACTAATGTACAAATAATACATGTTATATATGTGTGTATGTATATATGTACATATGTATATGTAATATGTACATGCACATACAAACACACATTATATGACCTGAAGGAGGTAGAGAGGAAATGGATAGTTCAAAGGGCCTTCTGGCATGTGGAAGGAAGAATGGAGCCCCATGTTTCAGTGCCCAGCAGCAGGGAGCAATGACAAAGGGAAGGCTGCAGTCCCTAGGAGAGTCACACAGGGCTCTTGCCGACATCAGGACCTGGCTTTGCTCTGAGCGAGACAGGAAGATGCTAGAGGCACATGAGGAGCCTAAAGTGTTTGCTCCTAGGCATGGCTTACATTGCCCCTGCTGCCATGATAAGAACCACAAGTGAGGGCTGAGCATGGAGGAACACTCTGGGAATGACTCTGACTCCCAGCAGGCCTGTCAGATAGGGGTGAGTAAAGGGCGGAGGCTTGGGGATGATGCCCAAGTGTCCAGTTGGGGTACTGAGTAGGTGGAAAAGCCTCTCAGCAACCTGACAGGAACCAGTGTGGGCAGAGTCAGCTCTCACCCCAGAAGATGACTGCAGGCCTGCTAGGATAAATGGTTCACTCACTGATACCACAGGCCATGCCCTACTCCAGTCTGCCCAACTCCAGACACTGAAAGGGAGGGAAAGGCCCAGGGTTCTCATTCACCTTCTCTCTCCCTCTCTTGGCAGGAACCTCTCTCCACCCTAACCCCTCTGGAATTTCCCAACCCTTCCAGACCTTCCTCTCTCTCTTATCTCACTTAGAAATGGAATCCCTGGCTAGGTGGCTCACGTTTACACTCATAGCTATTCAAGAGGCTGAGAACTGAGGATTATGGTTTGAAGCCAACCTGGGCAGGAAAATCCATCAGACTCTTACTTCTAATTAACCAGCAGAAAGCTGGAGCTGTGGCTCATGTGGTGGAGCACTAGCCTTGAGCAAGAAAGCTCAGGGACAGTGTCCAAGCCTTGAGTTCAAGCCCCAAGTTCAGCACACACACACACAAAAGATCACTAGACAGTGCTAGCACCAGGGTCCTCTTTGCTTATCCCTGTGTGGCAGATGTGTTCAGTTTACACACCCAAGAACCCAGTCAGTCAGTCACCAGGAAGTCCATTCCATTCACAGACAGTACAGATTACCAACCAACCCACCTGTCCTATTTACCACCACCTCCCAGAAGTCTCTCCCTGGTCTCCTGGACTCTTCCTCTGAAGCTACACGACACAGTAACTCCCTCCTCTGAGTGACGGGGACAGAGAGAAGAAGCATGGTCTGTCAAGGACCTGCTCTGGCCAGTCAGCTGAGATGCAAAGATGGTCTCAGCCACAGTCCCTGCCCTCCACTGAGATGGATCACTGCAATGCCATTCAGAATGGAGTACTAGATATGACCGAACATTTCATAGGCAGTTTATCACTCACTCAGCCCCCAAACCCTCTAAGCAATTTGCCCAAAGTCATAAAACATTAGTAATAGATGAGGATTGGAGCTCTAGAGCTATGCTCAACAAAATTAGTCACTAAGGCTGCTAGTCTGGGCCATAGCCTCACTCTCAATGTAAATCATTTCTCTCTTCTCCCATCCCCAAGACAGAAAACACTTCAACCCACTAGAAGGTGTCTGGCACAGGACATGGTACAGCAGCGCCATCTAGGGACATAAATACACGTTGCAAAGTGGAGGGGCACAGAGGACCTACCTGCAGGGAACTGAGATAAGGAAGAGATCTTATCCAAATCCCTAGTATTAACTACCTGGAACATGCAGGTACCCCGCCTCAGTACTTCAGCCTATTGACCCTTGCTCACTGCTCTGCTTTGTGTGGTTGCCAATCAGGAGACCGTCACTGTAGAGCTGTGCTGGTCAAGAGTAGCTTCTCCCTGGCCCACTGAGACCTGGGGTCCCTGTATCTCTCCAAGATGCAGAATTACAGCAGCAGAGCCCAAGGGGAACATCAGACAGTCATTCTATGTCTTTGACCACCACCAGGTGCTCCTGAAGTTTGGCCTGGAGTTTAAAAACCAGGTTTCAACTCTACTGAAGGATGAGAACCCCAACAGTTGAGTGGTGACCTCCTGACAGGCCCTGGTTCCCCCTATGCCAGAGGAGTGACCATCACTCTTGGGTTCTCAGCCTGGGGACACCAGCAGCTCTGACCTCACCTCATTCTCACACTGGGCTCTAATGCACAGACATTCAGTGCTTTTCCACCTATCCACATACAGGTGCATCAGAGCAGGTGAAGCAGGGACCAGCTCTTCCCAGCAAGAAGTATCCACCCTTTAGTCTTAAACACACATTGACCTGAGTGCCAGGACTGCAAAATTATGCCAATACTCATCTTGTAGCCATAGATGCACAACCATACACTCATACCCCTAACACACAAGCACATAAAACACACACAAAAGCTCACACATATCCCTAACATGCACGTGCACACATACACATGTGCACAGACATCCCTCCACAATGCACACAATCACACAAATGCACACCTGTGCATGTGCAAACATATGCACACACATGAACATCTCACAGTGCTCATAATCTCTCTCTCTCTCTCTCACACACACACACAAATATGTTCTCTCAGATACAGACAGATACATAAATACATTATGATGTTGCCAAAACACTTCTCATTTCTCACTGGTCATCTTATCATGCATTTGCTATAAAGAGGGAAGCTCTAGGTCTTGGGAATGTGGCACAGTGGTAGAGTGCTTGCTTAGCATGCATGAAGCCCTAGGTTCGATTCCTCAGTACCACATAAACAGAAAAGGCTGGAAATGGTGCTGTGGCTCAAGTGGTAGAGTGCTAGCCTTGAGCAAAAGCTCAGGGACAGTGTCCAGGCCAAGTTCAAGCCCCAGGACTTGCAAAAAAAGTGAGTGAGAAGCTCTAGTTGGAGCTGAGTCTTATGAGCAATAATGAGAGACAAGGACACATGGGGCAGGATCTGTATGTTCATTAATAAATGACTGAGGATAAACAATGGCTTATAGGCTTTCTATAATGGGATAGCCAAGGCCTAGTATCTAGTAATGCTTTAAAAAGAGTGAAACAAGAAGCATTTGTGCCACCATGAGGCCAGTCTGTAATCAGCAGGCATTTCTACTACTACCACCACCACCAACAAAGACTCTATATATAAAACACCAGCTCCCAAAGCCCAAGGCCATGGTGTTACTGTAACTGTTCTCACCATGAGAGGAACTGGCATTTTACTAGTGCTTTCCACTACACACAAAGCTACCAGAAATCTGCAGAATCAAACATGCTGTATGTGACAACAATGTTCTACCCAGAAGCTACTCATTCTTAGGGCCATAAATGAACCCACAGTTCCAAAACCATGTAAGAGACCTAGTATAGGGGAAAAAGACAGGTGCTAGTTCAGCTTTGAGATGAAAGAGGGGTATATTGAGCCTGAGCAGGCAAACAGACATTTTGCTACAGGGATAAGAAGAAAGGGTTCTCTGGGACTAAGGAAAAGAATGAGCAAAGCAGGAACAATAAATACATTGGGGGAATGGTAAATAATTCAGGGTGGCTGGAGCACAGATGTAATTCCAGGGAATTGAAGAGGAATACACTGGCAAAGAGGCACAGAACTGAAAACAAATTATCTTGCAAGTCATGTAGAAGAGCATATATGTCGGGGTCTGCTTATACCTAAGAGACAGGCCCCTTCTCCCGCCCAGGAGCTGCTTGGCTGCTAGCCCCTTCCATCTCCTTCTGGGTCGGAAACCGGAAGAGATGCCAAACCAGCCCCACCCTCTCTCTGTGAGCACATGTCTGGTAATGGCAGCTGGAGACCCCAGAGGCTGGGTCCTTGGGGGGCTGTGGTCTCCTCCCATAGAGGAAGTTCTGTGACATCACCGTGATGGACAGTTCACTAGCCAATCGTTAATACCTAGTTACCTCTTCCTGCCGCCATTACTGTTTTATAAACCCCTCCCTTGAATAAAATCCTTTGGAAGCCAATAGACCATCGGGAGGCTTCCCCGGGATCTCCGTGTGAGTGTCCTCTCTTAAATTTAAGGGAGGCTGGGGACGTGTGGGGATTTTCGGCAGCCCTAACTCAGCTCAGCTTAGCCCGACAGGGACATGCTCTGTCCTCCCGCTGGCGGAAGAAGCGCGCAGAGCCGACTATCCCCCACAATTGGAGGCTTGGCGTCTCCCCAGGGGAGATGTGGAGATTAATCCCGACACATAGAGGTTCCTCAAAAAACAAAAACAAGCCAGGTGATAGTGGCTCACATGTATAATCTCAGCTACTCAGAAGACTGAGCTCTGAAGACAAATGTTTGAAGCCAGCCATGCAGAGAAATCTGTGCTGGAATTAAGGCTTGAACTCAGAGCCTCACAATTATCCCCAATTAACCAGCAAAGAGTCAGAATGGGAGTTGGGGTTCAAAAGACAGAGTTCCAGCCTTGAGTGAAAAAGCTAAATAAAAACAGGAGACCCTGAGTTGATGCCCCGCTAGACACACACACACACGAGAAGGTAACAACCAAGGTACCAATGTTGAATAGAAAAGGCAGAAACAGTTTTTTCCTTCATTTTGTTTTTATTATAACATGTTTGCTTAATTTACAGCAAGCAGAAAATAAGGTCTTGTTTTTGATTCAAACATTAATGTCTTAAAGGTTGTACACAATATTTGTTAAAAAGAATATATGAGAATACCTTTTTAGAAGCTTCCATAAGAAAGAAAACACAAAGTTTAACCCCACAAATTTCCTCTTGCTAGAATTGCAAACTACTGCTACAATTTTAAAAAGACTTTCTTGTTGTTTAAACTATACATCCAGGAAAATCTAAAAAATATTAAAGAATCATGCATATAAATGATTGCATAGCAGAACATGAACATTAACTGGTGTCATCCGCTACATTCCTGACGAACAGAGATGTGTTCGGGGGATGCAAGTAGTGGGACCAGCCTGCGCGTGAAGTCTTGGCGGGGCACACTAACGGGGCTGAGAGAAACAGTCTGCAGCCCTGGCGGCAGCTCCTTGGACACACGCTCTTCAAACACAGTTTTTTATGATTGCTATAATGTTACTTATGCAATAACATTTTAACCTTAATTAAAATATTGGTGGAAAGAAAACAATTCAGATAACATGTAGACATGGAATAGAGATCAAAAGGGATGCATGCATAGGAAGAATTAGTGTGAGTCAATTCCTGCTCCTTGTACAGCTGATTTGACTAAACAATTAAATCCGCAAGATGGCTGGGGTAATGAAGGAAAGCCATTGTGGAAACTGAGGACCCATGTTCACGGTGGTGATGCTCCAAGCTTTCTGGGAGGCCAGCGTGAAATGACAGAAATGGTGCTTGTGTTGAAGAAGACATAGCCAAAGGCCTGCATCATGTGGAGTTCCAGCTGGAAGGACATGAGGGGGGAAGTGCATCAGGCTAGTTGGTGGAGGCTGAGGGGTTTCTCCACATGAGATGGTATCAGGGCACACTATACCTGGACACCAGATTGTGCTGTCATTCATTCCACAATGAGTTCTATGGAGGCCGACAGCAGGACAGGAGGATCACACGTATGTGGTGAAGCCAGCAATGTCAACCCATCCAGGAGATCATGGCCACCCTAGCCCACTCCTTGTGAAAGGCAGGGATAGATGACTTGTGTATCCCTTGGCTGATACCTGTGATTGAAGGGAAATTACTAGCTATAAACAAGCCTCACTTGCCCATACATTTGTACAGAATACAGTGCCCCATAATGGAATTGCAGTCAAGGATGGACCACAGAGGTGACAGAGATCCCATATACCAACCTCTGCACACTGCAGCTGTCTTGGTGTATGTGGGGACAGGCTATGGTGTTTCCAGGCTGATGAAACACATAACAGCCAATTTCTTCACAATGTGACCCTGACTTTAGCGATATGATCATGCTTAACTGTTCATTGAGGCCTGTTCTGTGCCAGGTCTGTGTGAGGTGAGGCTCTCTAGTGGTGTAGGAATTGCCTTTGGTGTGATTGTGTTCTCACACAAGATTAAAAAGAAAGCTAGTGAAAGACAGGAGGATGTCAGCGGGAGCACTGTGAGTCTTCCAGGCAATAAGGGGGTCTCAGAGGGAGAATAGCTGCCTATGGAGGAAAGCAGTCAGCAAAGAATCCTACATGGTGTCAAATTCCATAGAAAGTACATGGCACAGATGGGCCCAAGCTCATGAGTGCACAGTTTCCATGGGGGGAGCCTGGAGGTAATAAAAAACAATAAAAAACAACAAAAGAAGAATGCAAGTACTTAGAAAAGGGCAGGAAGTCACTTGAGTCAGCTGAAGACTGCTCATTCAAGCCTAGTACAAGAGCAGTAGACAGATCTCACTCTGAAGTGATGTAGTCCAGGCCAACAAGCACTGTGATAGCCAGAGTAAATGCTAAAAAATGTTAGCATTGAGACTTACCTTGCTGATGAGCACTGCTTTAGACACACGCCATGCTGGGATTCATGCTGAGGAAAGCTGGAGTAGGTGCATTCCTTGTTGAAGAGTAGTGGAGATGACACATTCCTTGCTGACACCTGGTAAGAGACAGTTATTTCATAACAAAAAGGCAAATTGTAAAAAGACTTCATGATACAGATGATTGGAATAGCCATTTACCCTGATTAAGATAGGAATAAATGGAGGCCATGCTGAGGAGGACTGGAGTTGACATTTTTCATGCTGAATAGAGATGACATCCACATATCCCATGCAGAAATAATTCATGGAGACCAATTCCATGAAGCAATATTCCAGATATTGATTCCAACCTGAGCAGAGATATAAGAGATGTATTTGTAAATAAGCAATGAGGAAGGACATGATTCCATGCTAGAGAAACCCGAGTTGACACCTTAGTAAGAAGAGCTCAGATAAATGGATTCTAGGACAAAGAGAACAGTGGTTTATTCCATGCTGAGCAGAGTAGGTGATAATTCCATGATAGAGAAACCTGGAGTGAACATTTACCTTCTTCCTGAAAAGAGCTGGAGTCGATGCTTTGAATGCTGAGCAGAACTGGAGCATATGCGTTCCATTCCTTGAGCAGGACTAGAGGCATTCGTTCATGATAAGGATATTTAGAGTAGATGCATTTCATGCTGAGGTGAGATTGATTCCAGGCTGAACAGGTCTACAGTTGACATTGACTTTCCCCAGGACACCTAGAGTAGGATGTGCAGCTCCATTTCATCCATCCCAAGGAGAGCTAGAAAAGATGTATTTCAGCCTGACAAGAACCAAACTTGACATATTCCATCCAGTGCAGAGTAACAGGAGAATCAAAGCACATTGAGGCAAGCTAGAAGAAAGACATCTCGTGCTGAAGGGTCCTGCAGTAAAAGATGAAGTCTTCAGGAAAGTTTCAGCAGAAACATTCCATGTTGTTGTGCCCTTAAATGCATCTGCTCACTGCATAACACAACTGGAGAAGACCTACCACATGGAAGCGTGCTGTTGAAAAATTCTCTGCATTGTAGAGCTGCTGAGACTCATGTATCCTAGGAGAACTAGAATGCCTGGGATTATACCGAAGAGAGCTGGAACCAAAGACTTCCATGGTGACAGAAACAGGAACAGAGTTTGGCAAGAGCAGAGCAAATATATTCCATAAAAGCAGAAGATAGTCAACTCCACATTGTCAAAGTAGATACTTACCTTGCTGACAAGAGCTCATTTGATGCAGGCTATGCTGAGAGCCCCAGCTTCATCAAGAGCCTCTTGCTGAAGAGAGCTGGAGGCGATGCATGCCAAGCTGAGCAGACATGCCGCAGAAAGATTCCAAGATACAGTGTGGTGGACTAGAAACTGACTGTGAAGAGGAGAGCTGCTTTAGACACAGTCCGTGCTGAGAATATGAGGAAGTGTACTCCAGGTTGAGAAAATATGGAGTAGTAGTATACTTCTCAAGGAAAAGAGTATAAGAACACACATTCCATATGGAGGAGAGATGAAGCAGGATAATTCCTTGCTCAAGGCAGCTGGAGAGGACACATTGCTCAGTGAAAAGAACTGTCTTGATATGCATTCCACAGGTAGAGGAACCATGAAGAAATCTCATGCCATGTTGAAAATTGCTGGAGTAGACACATTCCATCATAAGGAAACCAGAGACACAGTCTATGTTGAAAAGCACTAGAATTGACACATTCTATGGTCTAAGGACACATGTTGGAAGTGGATTCCATGCTGAGGAGAACTGAGTTAGAAATTACCTACCTGAGGAGGACTGTATTAGACACATTCCATTCTCAGCACAGCTGGAATAGACAGCTGGAGATACTTACCTTCTGAGAAGGGCTGCACTTGATACTTTTCTATGCTGCCAAGAGCAACAATAGTTTCATTCCATCCTGTGGAGGCATGGTGCACATAGGCTGTGGGGAATGAACTTGAGTCCCTGGATTCCATGCAGCAGACAGACTCAGTAGATCGATTTTATGCTCTGAGCAAAGGGGGAAAAGATTCAATCCTGCATGAAGATACAGAAAGGTTATGGTTTCATGCTAAGAACTTCTTATCCCATATAAATGCTTACCTTCCCGAGGAGAGCTAGAATAGATGATTCCAAGTTAAGGAGAACACGGGTATCCCATACAGAGGAAAGTTGGGGGACAATCCTCAGGGAGCATTCCCTTTGATTCAGAGATCTGGAATCCATGCTGGGAGACTTGGAACACATCCACGTTATGCTCTAGGGAGCAGTGACAAACATATCCCATGCCAAGAAAAATTAGAGTGAATCTATTCCTTGCTGGAATGAGCAAACATGGACAGATATCAGTCTGTACAGACCTTCCTCAGGGCAACTGGGATAAATAGATTGAGGAGTACCAGAAGAGATACATTTTAGTCTATGAACTGGATTAGATATATTTCATGTTGACAGGAGCTAGACCACATAAAATCCACATGAGGAATGCTGGAGGAGCCCCATTTATGCTGAGATGACCTGTAGCACACAAGTTTCATGATCATAACAACAGAAGAGACACATTCCTTGCTGAGGAGACATGTTCCACATTCCCCAAGCCAGCAGGGTGGGAGGAAGACATATACAAGGCTGAGAAAAGATGAGGAGAGGCATTCCACATTGAGACGAGGAAGATGAACATATCACATGTAGAGTGAAGCGAGAAAAACACATTGAATGGTGTGCTGCCCTGGAGCACACATTCTCCAGGCTGACAAGAGCCACTCTTTGCAGAGGAGAATTCAATTATACAGCTGTGAAAACAGGGAGACTGCGGGAATCTCACTCCATTCTCAGGTGGATTGGAGGAGATGCATTGCAGGCATTGTACCCCTGGAAAGCAAACCATTCCTAAAACAGCACCTGTGGCTGCACTTCATGCAAAATAGAGATGAAGTAATCATATTCCATACCGAGAGGTACTGGAGATGTTGGGAACAGGGATTGCAAGATGAGAAGATTACAAATCGATTCCGGGCCGAATGGGTTAGAGAAGTTGTGTTCCATACTCAGGAGAGCTATAGTGAATGTATTCCAGGCCAAGCAGCATGGAAGCAGCCAATTGGATATTCAACAATGTCACACTTGAAACGTATCTGGCTGACAAGAAGCTGCCTTAAAGACATGCCATACTGAGAGCATGAGTAGAGAAATTCCAAGCAAAAGACAGCCCAATTGGGTGCAGTCCAAGGTGAGAAATGTGGTAGACATGATTCCGTGGTAAAGACTGCTGAAGTAGACACTTACCTTATTGAGAACTGGAGCCAATCCACTGCATGTAAGAAACACAGAAGTCCATACTCCACCCAGGACAATCCTTGTGTTGATATTTATCTTGCTTGGCAGAGCTGGAATATTGGCTTCTGTGCTTATAAACAGCTTTGGGGAAAGTATTTGATGCTGAGAACTGAAGGAGACAAATTTCCCAGGGAAGAGAATTGAAAAAGACATATTTCCTGGTGAACATAGCTGGATTACATGCATTCTGTGTTGAAGATAGCCACGGGAAATGCATTAAAAGCTGAGAAGAACTGGAGGAGTCCCATTGGCTGTGGAGAAGCGTTCATTCATTTACACTACATTATAAGATAAATGTGGGATATGGTTTCCATGCTTTGTATAGTTGGAAATAGGACCTTCCATACTGAGTGAGCACCTGTAGATGCATTTCATGCTGAGAAAAGGCATAAACCATCACAGGCTGGGGAGACCTGCAGTAAATAGGTGATGAATTCCATGATGACAAGAGCTGGAGAAGACACATGACTTCATCAGTAGTGCAGTAGACACATTCCATGACAAGGAACGCAGAATGAGCCAGGCTCCATGCTAACAAAAGCTGAAGTTGACGCGTATCTTGCCAAGGAGAATCGTCTTTAACACATGCCAGGCTGATATGCTGAGGACAGGACTCTCAGCTGGCATCCATAGAGTAGATGCATTCCTTGATGGAGACAGCTGAACTTAGCACAGGGAAATATGTCTGGAGCAAATGAATTCCAAGCCAAGTTGAAATGTTAAGGAAACATACCATGCTGAAGGTGTTAAAATAGACACTTACCTTTCTGAGGAGGAAAGCTACAGCCATACCTCATGCTGAGGATATCTGAGTAGATCATGTTCTATGAGGAAGAGTGCAGGTTCTAGGCTCCTGAAGGGCCCAAGGGTCACTCAAGTGAGCAAAAAGCTGCTCAATCACTGAGTAGAAACACCAGTAGACAGATCTCACGCTGAGGAGAGCTGCAGTAGATGGGCGTCCAGGCCAATGAGCACCATAGTAGCCAGAATGCTTGCTTAAGAATGGTGGCGTTGACATTTACCTTGCGGACGAGAGCTGCTTTAAACACATGCCATGCTGAGACCATGTTTAGAAGAATTCACGCCATTCCCTGATGACTAGCACTGGAGCTGACACATTACTTGCTGACACCTGCTAAAAGAGATGCATTTCATAACAAAAAGACATGTAGTAAACAGATCTAACATGTATTAAACACATTACTGGAATGAACATATACCTTGCTTAAGAGAGCTGTAATAAGTGGATGCCAACCCTAGGAGAAACAGAGTTCACATAATCCATGCTGAGTAGAGATGGCGTTGACATTATCACCTACTGAAAGACTACGTGGAGACAAATTCCACCATGTGGAGAGATTCAAGACACCGATTCTGTTCTGAGGAGAGATGGAAGAGATGCATTTGGAAATAAGGAATGAGGAATGACATGAACCCGTGCTTAAGAGACCCTGAGTTGAAACTTACCTTAGTAAGCAGAGCTCAGGTGTATTCCAGGCCAAACAGAGCTGCAGTATATTCCATGCGGAGGAGAGTGCAAGATAATTCCATGTTAAAGAAATCTGGAGTGCACATTTACCTTCTTGAGAAGAGCTGGAGAAGATGGTCTCAATGAGGAACAGAACTAGAACATATGCATTCCATTCTCTAGAGAGCAGGACTAGATGCCATTCCATGCCGAGCTGAGAGAAACAGATGTATTCCAGGCTGCAGAGGCATGGAGTTGACAATGAATTTCTTCTGGAGATTTGGAGTAAGACCTGGAGCTCCTTTACCTCCACCCGGAAGAGACTGGGAAGAGTTATTGAAGCCAG
Organism: Perognathus longimembris pacificus; assembly: GCF_023159225.1. Taxonomy (NCBI): domain Eukaryota; kingdom Metazoa; phylum Chordata; class Mammalia; order Rodentia; family Heteromyidae; genus Perognathus; species Perognathus longimembris. The sequence continues at coordinate 50,609,372 of NC_063161.1, forward strand.
AAGAGAACCAGAGTAGACATATTCCATCCAGAGGAGCGTACAAGGAGATACGATGACCACTGAAGCAAACTAGAGGAGACATATCCCCTTATTGAAGTACCCTATAGAAAAAGATCATGCCTTCATGAATGCTGCAGCAGAAACATTCCATGTTTTGACTTCAAATCCATATGCACTGTTGACAAATTCAATGCATGCTAGGCATTGGTGGCTCATATCTGTAATCCTAGCTACTCAGGAGGCTGAGATCTGAGGATCGTGGTTCAGAGCCAGCCTGGGGCAGGAAAGTCTGTAAGACTCTTATCCCTAATGAAGCACCAAAACACCTGAAGTGGTGCTGTGGTTCAAGTGGCAGAGTGCTAGATTTGAGCTGAAGAGGTCAGGGTCAGCACTCAGGCCCCAGAGTTCAAGCCTCATGACCGACAGAAAGAAAAAAAAAGAATTCTATGCATTATAGAGCTGTGGAGATCCACTGTATCTTGAGAACTTTGAGGGGTGTATCAGATGCCGGGCAATACCCCTAGGAGAGCTGGAATCAAAGTCTTCCCTGGTGACAGAGCAGGAACAGAGCTTGACAAGGCCAGAGCAGATATATTCCATAATGAGAAGAGAAGAGATGTCTGATACCACATGTTGTAGGGCTAGATTATCTTGCTTAGCTGAGTTGGAATAGATGGATTCCATGCTAAACCAAGAAAGGTATTCCATGATGAGGACACAAATTTCATGTGGCAGAGCTGGAGGAAGACACATTCCATGTGGGGGAAACTGCAGAAACACATTCCCTCCTGAGCAAAGCAGCAGTAGGCACATTCCCTGATGTGGAGAGCTAGAATAAATGCACTCCATGCCAAGGAGAGCTGCTGGAGGTTCACTTCATTCTGAAGTGGACTGCAGGAGATGTCTTCCATTCTGGAAATGATACCTTCCATTCTCAGCAAGCTCTGTGGGCCTATTTCATGCCGAGAAGAACAGGAACAGTCATATCTCATGCTCAGAAGAGCTGTCATGGATGGGAAGGATGAATTCCATCAGGACAAGAAGCGATGCACACTCATTCCATGTAATTCACACTTGTCCTGTGTAGATGCGATGTTGATACACTCCATGGAAAAGAGGGCTTTACTAGTCTGATTCCATGGTGGAGAATGCTAGCGCTGACACTTACCTTGCTGACAAGAGCTGCTTTAAACACATGCCATGCTGAAATCCTCAGCTTCATCAAGAGTCTCTTGATGAAAAGAGTTGAAGGCGATGCATTCTAAGCTGAGAGGACATGCAGCAGACAGATTCCCGGCTGAAAAATGATGGACTAGAAACCAGTGGTGGAGAGAAGAGCTTATTTAGCAAAGTCCTCATGTCCAGGAGAACATGAGGAGGTGCATTCCATGCTGAGAAGAGATGGAGCAATGTGCTCGTGTGCTCCTCATAGAAAACAGCAAGTGGACAAAATATCCATGCTGAGCACCATTTCTTGCTCAAGACAGCTGAGTAGACACATTGCTCAGTTAAGAGAGCTGGATGGTATGTGTTCCAGGAGGAGGAGGCAGGGACTGGTCTCATGCCATGTTGCAAATAACATTCCGTCATGTAAGAGTGTACACATTCTAGGCTATATAGACACACGGTAGAAATGGATTCCATGTTGGGGAGAAGTAAGGTAGAAATTACCTACCTGAGTGGGCTACATTAGACACATTCCATTCTGATTAAATCTGGAGTAGACAGATTCCAAAAAGAAAACAGATGGAGATACTCACTTTTTAGTAGAGCTGCACCTGAAGTTTTCCATGTTGCAAACAGCAACAATAGCTTTATTCCATCCTGCAGAGATACAGGTAAACATAGACCGTGAGGAATGAACTGGAATATATTGATTACACTAACATTCAGATATGCTCTGAGGAAAGAGGGAAAAAATTCAATCCTACATGACGACACAGAATTGTGAGGGTTCCATAAAAAATGCTTGGCCCTACTAAATGCTTACCTTTCCAAGGAGGGCTGAAATAGATGCTTTCTTTCCATGTTGAGAAGAACAGGAGCACATGTATCTCATACTGAGGAAGTGGGAGTAGATGTTTCCATGATAAAGAATCCTCAAGGCAACATCACCTTCCTAACAGAGAGTTGGAATCCATGATTGCCTTGCTGAGGAGACTGGGAACACATCCACTTCAGTCTCTAGAGAGCAGTGGCAGTTGCACTCAAAGCTAAGAAAATTAGAGTAGAGTAGAGTAGAGCTGGAGTGAGCAAAAGGAGATGACCTTCAGTCTGTACAGACCTGGCCTTGACATCTTCCAGCCTCAGGAGAACTGGGAAGCATGGATGCCACCTGAGGAGTGCTGGAGGAGATGCAATGTAGATAGTGCACTGAAGCAGACACATTCCACGCTGAGAAGTGCTGGAGATGACAGATGCCACATGTGGAAGGAAAGCTGGATGAGTGCCATTTGTGCTGATAAGACCTGCAGCACTTTTCATGCTCATGACAATGGAGGAGGTATACTCCATGCTGGGATTGCCTGGACCTAACCTAGAACAGATAGAATCCACAGTACCAAATTTGGGTGAACATAGTCACTGTGTCCAAAACTGGAGGAGACATATTCCGCATGCCCAAAATGAGTAGAGACATATTCCAGGCTGAGAAAAGATGAGGAGAGACATTTCACATTGAGAAGAAGAGGATGAACACATCACATGTAGAGTAAAGCTGGAAAAACACATCGCATGTTGCTCAGGAGTGCACATACTCCAAGCTATGAGTCCTTGAACAAGAGCCATTCTCTGCTGAGAGCTCAATTATACAACTTCCCAAGTGACAGCACCTGGGAGAATCTCATTCCATTCTGGATTGGAGGAGATGCATTGCAGGCATTGTACCCCTGGAAAACAAACCGTTCCTTAAACAACACTTGTGGCTGCACTTCATGCAAAGTAGAGATGAAGTATTCACATTCCATACCGAGAGGTACTGAAGATGTTGGGAACAGGGATTACAAGATGAGAAGATTAGAAATCTATTCCGGGCTGAATGGGTTAGAGAAGTTGTATTCCATGCTCAGGAGAGCTATAGTCAATGTATTCCAGGCCAAGTAGCAAGGAAGCAGTGATCTGGGTATTCAACAATGTCACATTTGAAATGTATCTGGCTGATAAAAGCTGCCTTAAAGACATGCCATACTGAGAGCATGAGTAGAGAAATTCCAAACAAAAGACAACCCAATTAGATGCAATCCAAGGTGAGGAGAAATGTGGTACATATGATTCTATGCTAAAGACTGCTGAAGTAGACACTTACCATACTGAAAACTGGAGCCAATGTGTTGCATGTAAGAAACATAGAAGTCCATACTCCACCCATGTAATGCAGACTTATCTTTCTTGGCAGAGAGCTGGAATATTGCCTTCTGTGCTAATAATAGCTTTGGGTAAAGTTTTTAATGCTGAGAACTGAAGGAGACAAAATTCCCAGGGAAGAGAATTTAAGAAGATATATTTCCTGGTGAGCATAGCTGGATTACATGCATTCTGTGCTGAAGATAGCCACGGGAAATGTACTAAATGCTGAGAACAACTGCAGGAGTCCCATTTCTTGTGGTGAACATGATTTATACACATCTCCAGAGAAGGAGAGCTCAATCTTACTACATTATAATGTAGGACTTGCTCTCCATGCTTTGTACAGCTAGAAATAAGACTTTGTACACGGAGTAAACACCTGTTGATGTATTTCATGCTGAGAATAGGAATGATAACATCACAGGCTGGGGAGACCTGCAGTAAATAGCTGATGAATTCCATGAGACAAGAGTTGAAGAAAGTACATTCCATTCTGAGCTGTGCTTGATCAGATCTGCAGTAAATAAATTCCATGACAAGGAGGACTGAACTAGCCAGACTCCATGCTGACAAAAGCTGGAGTTGTAGCATACCTCGCCAAAGAGATCCTGAGGCCAGGGACTGGATGGGGTTTTTGCATTCCTTGATCAAGACAATTGGGCTTGATACATTTCTTGCTGAGAAATCAGTCTGGAGCAAATGCATTCCAGGCCAAGGAGAAATGTGAAACACACATGCCATGCTGTTGGGTGCTAAAGCAGACACTTACCTTTCTGATGTACAAAGCTACAGACACATTCCATGCTGAGAGTATCTGTTCAGATCACATCCCATGTAGAGGAGAGCTAGATCAGATGGGCTCCAAGCTGAGGAGGGATGGAAAACATTCATTCCATGCTTGGAAAAGAGGAAACTGATGAGTCTGTGATAAATAGACTCAAAGTGAAAACTTACCTCCCTGAGATGACCACGAATTTGAGAATTCCATATGCATGACACTTGTCATACCTGCGTTCAATAGCAAGTCGATGCCTTCAACATGGAGCAGAATTGCTGATGACAAATTCCATGTTCAGGTGAGCAGGAGGACATTGGTCCCATGGCTCTACGGGACTGGAATGCATATGACCTTGCTTAAAAGAGTCAGAATAAAGGAATCTTTCTGGAGATCACGAGAGGAGGCAATCCAAGCTCAAGAACAAATTCCAGTATGAGAGGAGATGAATAAGGTATATTCCATGCTGAGGTGCACCAAAGGAGGTGCATTCCATGCCTAAAACAGCCATAGGGAGATTCACTTGCTCTTGAGGACAATTTTAAACAATATATTCCATACAGAGTACAGCTCAAGACAGCTCTGCATGGTGATGAGGGCTGAACAGAGATCTCATGTTGTGTACATGGATTAAATGTTGTATAGATTAAATGGACTATGTAAAGTCTGTGTAGAGGAGAGAATACTATATTACTTCACTGTTGGTGACAACTCAGGCAAAAAACCCCAACAAACCACACCTCCATATATTGAGCTGAGCAGAAGACAGTAGACTCCACAGTATAAGGGACTGAAGTAGACACCTTGGTTTGCACAGCTGGTTTTGCAGACACATTGCTAAAAAGTTCTACAATAGATATATTCTTTGCCAATTCTTTGAGGTAGACAGCTTGCTGATGCTTTCCATGCCCAAAAGGACCTCACTAAACGGATTCCACAAAAAAATAGCTAGAAAATATATTGTTCAATAGACAAGAAAGCACACATTGCTTCATGAGAAGAGTGGTTGAAACCATTTCATATTGAGGAGTTCACAGGGAATGTCACTTCTATGTTGAAGAAGACTGGAGTAGACCCATGCTATACTAAGTAGATGAATGGCAAATTGTTTACGTATATAGAGAATATACCATGCAAACAAAGCTCCTATAGATACATTAAGTCTTGAAAAGGCACTGAAGAAATCAATTCCATGCCCTGAGAAGGTAAAAATAAGTGTCAGATGGGGACAGAGAAAGGAAATATGATTTGGTACTAAAGATAACAAAATGACACTCACCTTCCTGAGAAGAGCTAGAATACATGACTTCCATGCTGAGGATGGAAGTTGTCCATGAATTCCATGCTGAGAAGAATGCAACGTGTTGATTCCATGAGAAAGACAGAGCTGGACTAGATGGCTTAAACGCTGAAAAGAATTAGAATATACATGCTCCATTCCCTGGAGAGCAGGAGTATGTGCATTCTGGGCTAAGGAGAATTACACTAGATACTCTTTGTTGATGCAAGTAGAAGGAAATGTATTCAGGAATTCCAAGACTATACTTGACATTTACCTTCTTCTTCTAGAAAAAGAGATCCACCCTGAAGAAAACTTGAAGACATGCATTTCAGGCTGAGGACCATTGGTGTAAACACTTTCCATGTAGAAGACAGCAGGAAAAAAACCCCATTGTGTACTGAGGAGAGACATATCAGGTACTTTCCACTTGAGCAAGGCTCAAAGATCTCCATTCCATAGTGAGATGTCTGGCAGTACACACCATCCATGCTCAGGGGCATGGAGTAGGCACTTTTCTTTCTGATGAGAACTGCAGGAAACACATTACATCTTGCCACAAATCAGAGGGGACATTTTCCATGTTGACAGTGGGTGGAGCAGGCATTCCATGGAGAGGTGCCCTGAGTACCCACAGGCCAGGATAACAAGCAAGACAAAGAATTAATTGTCTATAGATGTTGAAGAAGTACTCCAAGCTGACACTCCATCCAAGGTGAAACTGAAAAACTTGGAATTCCATGCCTTGTAGGGCTCCAGTCAAAGCAAGACAAATACAGGAGACATTCCTTGCTGGGAAGTGCAGAAGCTGTTTGCTTCCATACTGTGGGCTCCTTCACAGCAAACTTACCTTGATTAGCAGAGCTGAAAGTGATGCATTGCATGCAGAGAACATCCAAGCCAAGAAGAAATACAGTAGACCCATTCCAGGACAAGAAACATGCTACCAGCCAGACTCCATGCTGACCAAGGCTGGAGGGGACACACACTTTGTCAACTAGAACTGCCTTCAACACAGGCCATGGTGTGATTCTGACAACAGGGATCACTGCTACAGTAGGTACATTGCTTGATGGAGACAACTGTAATCCACACATTTATTGCCAAGTACTGCTGGAGCAAATGCATTGCAAAACAAGCACAAATGAAAGATACAGATTACATGCTATACGGTGCACAAGCATACACTCACCTCACAAAAACACAAAGCTGGAGAGACCTTCCATGCTGAGACATCCTGACAGGATCACATTCCCTCCTGAAGACAGCCTCAGCAAATGGGGGGCCAAGCTGTGGAGCGATGGAATAGAATTAATTCCACCTGAGCAAGAAATTATGGAAGGAATGGGAGTGGGTACATCTATCATAAAGAACCCAATGTTAACACTTACCTCTTAGTGCATCACAACTAATTTGAGAGGTTATTCCAAGATAACAAAACAACATCCCTCTTGGGGATGAGTGCTTGGATGCATTTCACACTGTGGAGACTTCAGGGACATTCCTTCTAGGTTGCAGAATGCTTGAGGAGACCCATTCTATGCTATGTAGGTATGTTGCATGAGGATTACATCCTGGGTCAAGCCGGATAGACAGAAACCCTGCCCAGGAGCTTGAGAGGACCATTCCCACCACTGAGTAGGTAGACTGCCAAAGTCAATCCCTTGCTCTGAAATGGAAGAGATGCGAGTCAGGCACAGCACAGTGGAAAACAATTAGATTGCATACTAGAGAAAAGGAAGCAAAATGACACTCACCTTCCTCAGGAGAACTAGAGCAGTTACATTACACGCCCAGGAGGGCAGTGGTACCTCTGGACTCCTTGCTGAGCAGAAGGAGACACAGTGAATCCTTGAGAGAGGTGGCTCCACCAGACATTTACCTTCCTGACCAGAGCTACACTGGGTGGCTTCAATGCTCACAACAGTCAGAATAGATGAACTCTCTTTCCTGGAGACCAGGGCCAGATGCATTCAGGGCTAAGGAGAGATACACTAGGTGCACTCTGGCAGATGTCAGCAGAAGGGGAGGGATTGTAGGCAGTGCGGGCCTAGACTTGACATTTACCTTCCTCAAACATAGAGGAAATAGGCCACCCAGCTGGAAGACAGAGGCTTCAGGCTGAGGACAACTGGAGAAGAAACACTTTTCACGTTGAGGATAGAGAAACAAAAAACTTCATTCCAGACCGCGGAGGAGGAGAACAGGCAGCATGCACTAGAGCACGAGGGCAGAGATCTGTTCCATGCTGAGGGGCCCAGCAGCACACACCTGCCATGCTCATGATCATGGAGGAAGCACACTCCAGTCGGAGGATAGCTGCACCATGCATATTCCGTCTTTTCCCAAAACGGGTTGGGACATCTTCCCACTGGAGAGACGCTGGCCTGACACATTCCACATGCATGGAGGCTGAGAGTCACATTCCGTGGCCAAGCTCCCCCTCCCTCCACCCCTCCCCCCGGGTGTACAAAAATGCCAGGGTCACAAATGACAAACACAAACAACTCAATGCCTACAGGGGCATCACCCCATTCATGGCTTCCTGGGTTGGGAGAGTGGGAGGGGAGGACCCCAAGACACAGATTCCAGGCCTACTAGAACACGAGTCATCAATCTGTGGGCAGGAAAACCCGACTTGCCATTCAGTGCTGACCAGGGCAGAAGCCCCTTGCCTTTAAGCTGCCTGTCCCAGCCTTCACCCGAAAGCTACCTTCTTCGGACAGCTGAAACAGATGGATTCCCAGCAGACAACACCTGCAGGCCATGCATCTCATGCGACAAGGAAATGCAAGAGACCCATTCCCCCCCCACTCTCTTCTCTCTCTCTCTCTCTTCCTCTCTCTCTCTCCACCCCATCCCCGCCCACCAGAGGAGAAGGTTTTGCCAAATTCATTGCTGAGGACAGCTAATTAAGACATCATCCCTTAAGAAGAGAGCCGCCAATATGGAAGAGGCACACCTTGAAGAGATGCTTGAATTCCACTCCATTCCGGGTTTGCTTTGGGTTTGCCTTTGGTGTGGGTCTGGGTGCCAGTCCTGCCACTTCAACTCAGGGCCTGGGCGCTGTCCCTGAGGTGTTTTCCTCAAGGCTAGCACTCTACCACTTGATCCAGCTCCACTTCCAGCATCTCCGTGGGCAATTGCAGATGAAACTCCCTCAGCTTTCTGGCACCAGCTGCCCAAACCCGGATTATCAGGTCGCAGCCTCCTCAATAGCTGGCATTACAGGCAGGAACCACTGGGTGCCTGACATCCTTACTCAGTGGACTGCACAAGATGCATTCCTTGTTTTGTGAGGCTGGAAAATACACCTTCCACACTGATTCAACATGGGGGCATGCATTTCATGCTGAGGAGGAGGTGTGACATGCATTCCAGGGGGAGGAGACCCTCATGACACAGTTTCAGTGGACACATCCATTCTGTACCATCCTGGAGAAGCTCCACAAGATGCAAGCTGAGCAGAGCTGCAGTAGACCTATTCCAGAAGAAGGAGCATGCTACTGGCCATACTCCATGCTGACCAAGGCTGGATGGGACACACACCTGGCCAACTGGAACTGTCTTCAACACAGGCCAGGGTGACATCCTGACAACAGGGAGCTCAGCTAGGTAAAGCCACAATAGCTGGGACAGCTGCAACTCACACATTTCTGGCCGAGAACTGCTGGAGCCAATGCATTGCAAGACCTAAGGACAAATGGAAGACACAGATTCCATGCTACATGGTACTCAAGCACACACTTTGTGAGAATGAAAGCTGGAGACACATTCCATGCTGAGAGAACCTGAGAGGAACCATGCTGAACAGAGCCTGAGATGATGGGAGACCAAGTTGAAGAGAGGTGCAAAATTCTATCTTAGGAAGGAAGGAAGGAAGGAAAGTGGTGTGTCTGTGATGAAGATACTCTAAGTTAACACTTACCTCTGAGTAGATCACGACTAATATGAGAGAATATTCCATGCTAAGGAAATATCCCTCACTGAGAAGAGAGCTTAGATGCATTTCATACTGAGAAGGGACATCCCTTCTAGGTTGCAGAAGACTAGAGGACACCCACGCTGTGCTAAGTAGGTGTGCTGCATGTGGATTTTCTCCTGAATCGGGTTTGATAGGCAGGGACCATGCCAAGGGTCTTGAGAATATGAATCCCATGAGGAAGTGAGAATGCAGAGATCAATTCCATGTTCTGAATAGGAAAGGACTAATGTCAGGTAGAGAACAGAGAAAAGGAGTAGGATTTCATACAAAAGAGACACTGAAATCACACTTACCTTCCTGAGAGGAGCTGGAATGGATGAATTCCATGCTAAGGAGGGTAGTAGTACATGTATTCGATGATGAGGAGAAAGGGCCATGATGATTCCATGAGAATCACACCTGAACTGAAGATTACTTTCCTGAGGAGAGCAGAACTAAATGGGTCCAACACCAGTAAGAATTGGAATATTATGTATTCTATTCCCCGGAGGCAGGAATACATGCACTCTGTGCTAAGGAATTAAACTAGATGCACCACTCACTGAGGTGAGCAGGAGCTTGATTCCAGACAGTACTAACCTAGACTTGACTTTTCCCTTTCTCAGCTCCAGAAGAAATAGATCCACCCTGAGGAGAGCAGGAAGCCATGCATTTCAGGCTGAGGCCAATGGGATTAGACACTTTACAGGCTGAAGACAACCAAGAAACAGCATTCCATGCTGACAGAACCATTCCATGCTGAGTCACCCAACAGCATAGACCTTCCATGATCAGGATGGATCGCAGAGGCATTTTCCATTCTGAGGAGAGATTTTACCTCAAACTGGAGGAGTCATCTTCTATGTTCTGAGAGGCTGGAGATAAGACAATTCATATTCACAGAAGCTGAGAATCATATTTCATGGGGAGGTATCCTGAGAACCCACAGGCCAGGCTGGCCATTGGTGACACAATAAACTTCCTGCCTACATTTGCTAGAATAGAAGTAGTCATGCTGGCACTCACTTGATCCATGGGGGAAAGGGAAGCCCTGGATTCCATGCCTAGTTGGGCTGGAGTCAAAGCCTTCTGAAGTTTGGACAAATGAAGGAAACATTACTTGCTGAGAAGGGCAAAAGCCATTTGCTTTCATACAGTAGGATCCTTCACAGGAAACAAACTTTGATTAGCAGAGCTGAAAGAGGTGTATTGCATGCTAAAAGACCTGCATGCAAGGCATTTCATACAACAAAGAAACAGAAGAGACCCATCTTTCCTGAGTAGAAACATTAAACACATTTGTTGCCCAGGCAAGCTAACCTAAACCCCCTCACATAGGAGGAGAGATAGAACACACACATTGTAGGCTGAGAAGTAATAGCTAAATCTCATTCCATTCTGTGATTTGTTTTTGTGCCAGTCCTGGGACTTGAACTCAGGGCCTGAGTGCTGTTCCTGAGGGCTTTTATTTTTTTGTTTTGTTGTTGGGTTTTTTGTTTATTTTTGCTTAAGGCTAGTGCTCTACCACTTGAACCACAGCTCCACTCCAGCTTTTGTTGGGTAATTCCTGATAAGTCTCACAAACTTTTCAGCACAGGTTGGCTTTGAACCAGGATCCTCTCATATCAACCTCAGCAGATGGATTACAACCTAAGGAATGAAGGGAAAGATAAATTTGGTTCTGGGAAGGAAAAAAAAAGTAAAGTTCATTATATAGAGACCAGAAGTTAAAGCTTACCATTATGAGAAGAGTATAAATAATCTGAGTGTGTTCTGTGCTCACTCAACTGATCCTTGGCTGAGAAGATTGGTTAAATGCTTTTCATACTGTAGAGTCCTCAGGAACATTGCTTCTGTGTTGAAGTAGAATCTACTAGACACCAGACATTCTAAGTATATTTCTATACATAGATTATTTTGGAGTGGATCTGGAGAAGACATATCCTGTGAAGGAGCTGGAGTAGATGAATCCAATATTGAAGAGAGACAGAAGAAATCAATTTCATGCTCTGAGGAGAGAAGGAAAGGAAAAACATCAGGAGAAGAATAGAGGGAACAAATATGACATTATGTTAAGACACCAAAATGACACTTACCTTCCTGAGGGGAGCAACTAGATGGCTTCAATGCTAAGGAGAATTGGAATATATTCTCTCCTAGAGATAAGATATCCATGGATTACATCTTAAAAAGAATTGTGCTAGGCATACTCCTTTTGTGTTGAGTTGAGCAGAAGATGTATTCCAGGCAGTATGGGCCTAGAATTGACATTTACCTTCCTTGCATAAGGAAAAAATAGATCCACTATGAGGAGAGCTGGAAAATACGCATTTTCAGATGAGGACATCTTTTTCAGCACAAGATGACTCTGAACCTGGTGTTCCAGGCTGAGGACATCCAAGGAAACCCCATTCCATGCTGAGGAGAGACCAGACAGGCAGTTTCCACATTAGGAAGGCTGGAGAACTCCATTCCATGAGACGCCTGGCAGCACACACCTTCCATGCTCAGGAGGATGAAGGAGGCACTTTCCATGCTGAGGAAAGCTGTAGGAGACATGTATCTTGCCCCAAGCTGGAGGGACATTTTCCATATTGAGAGAAGCTGGAACTGAGACAGTCCATATTCAGGGAGGATGAGAAACACATTCCATGGGCAAGTGCCCTGAGTTCCCACATACCAGAGTGATGACTGACAATCACAAACTCAGTGCATACAGGAATTGGGTGGCGGGGGTAGGGTGAGAGGAGACAGGAAGACTTGGATTCCAGGCCTGGTAGAGCTAGAGTCAAAGCCTACCACGGTGAGGATAAATAGAGAAGACATCCCTTGGTGAGAAGGGCAGAAGACATTAGCCTCCAGGCTATAGGATCCTTCACAGGAATAGCAGAGCTGAATGAGAGGGATTACATGTAGAGAAGACCTGCATGCAATCCATCTCATGCAATAGGGAAACAGAAGAGATGCTAAGGAGAAAGATTAAACATGTTTAATGCTGAGGCAAGCTAAATTGGACACATTCACTTACAAGAACTTGAATATGGGCATTCCAGCCTGAGAAGATGGTTCAGCCTCTCTCTATTCTATGTTTTGGTTTTGATTTTAATTTGTTCCCTTTTTATTTCTTTAAAAAATTATTGTACAATGGGTACACAGAAGGGTTACAGGTACATAAGTCAGGTAATGAGTACATTTCCTTTTGAACAGTGTCATCCCCTCCCTCATTCTCTCCCAGTTTTCCCCCTCCCCATTTCCCTCCATTCCCAAGTTGTATAGTTCATTTCCAACATAAGTGTCTAGTGCATTTCACAGCTGAGTTTGTTCACCCTTTGTCCTACTATTTCTGTGCTTCCCCTTCCCCTCCCCATAGCACATATATATATGCAACAGAAGGGAATAAACCAAAGAAAAACAGGAAAGGAGGAGGATAAAAAAGAATCCAAAACAGAACAAAACAAAGACTCTTGCTTCCATTTCTTGGAGTTCATTTCAATAAGCATCATTTTATATGATCATACACACATTGAGCCCTTGAGATCCTCTCGTAAGAATATCCTCCTTTGCTCTCACTGTGAATATTTAGACTGCTGTTTAATTAATCATGTCCAGGTGTAATTATTTGTTTTTTTTTAAACTATCCATTGGGTTTACTTGTAGATATATAGGCACATTCTAGATATTACAAATGAGGGAAAACATGCAGCCTATGTTTCTTTGGGTCTGGCTTACTTTGCTTAGTATAATTTTTGCAAGTTTTTTCATTTCCTTACAAATGGGGCCCCATTCAAAAGGAAATGATTTCATTCCTTTTATGCCAGTCCTGGGGCTTGAAATCAGGGCCAGGACACTGCTTCTGGGTTTTTCTGCATAAAGCTAGCATTTCAGTACTTGAGTCACAGCAGGATTTCCAGCTTTTCAGAGAGCAATGCAGCTTAGAAGAATCAAGGAGACCCATGCTGCAAATGCCATGCAGTATGAAGCTGGAGAAGACAAGTATCCTATGAAAGAGCTCAAATACATGGATTCCATGTTGAAACAAAACTGAAGAAACCAATTCCATGCTCTGAGGAGAAAAGGAATTAAAACACATCAAGAGAAGAATACAGAAACAAATATGACTTCATGCAAAAGAGATAACAAAATGACACTTACCTTCCTGAGGGGAGCTGGACTGGATGGGCCCAACACCTAGGAGAATTGGGATTTATGTGCTCCAATACCTGGAGAGAAGGTGTATATGGATTCCATGCTAAAGAACATTACATTAGATATATTCCTTGCAAGAGTTGAGCAAAAAAATGGATTTAGGTCAGTACTGGCCTAGACTTGACATTTACCTTCCTCAGATCAAGAATATCCACCTTCAGGAGAGCTGGAAGACATTCATTTCAGGATGAGGACAACTAGAGTAGACATTTTCCAGGCCAAGGACAGCCAAAGTAACCTCATTTTAAATTGCATCTATCTCAGTCCCATGGTGGTGACTCGAAACTTTGGCTCATGATCCTGATGTACACTATATACATCTAGATCACTAATTCTCAGAAGAAATACCCTTTCTTTTCTTAGTATCTTGAGCTCATTTATGTTCCCAATTAGTCTCAGGACATTGCATGCTTCATGAGGCTGTACCTTTCATCTTTGAAGTCCAGAATTACTTTTCCTCCAATAGACAAATAGTACAATCATCGAGGAGAGGAGTATATTTGAAGACTACTGGAGATCAAGTGGTCCAGAGATTCCTGAGAGCAGGAATCTAACAACAACTTTGACAACAGAAGGTAAAGGCAGACATCAGACCAAAGAAGAAAAGGAAGAATTTTTTATAAGTCAAATTTAAAAATGACCTGTAATCCCAAGTATATTTTAAGCAAAGGAAACATGGTTACAACCAATGCTATTTTTTTTCATTATAAACTAAGGGATGTTTTTCTTTCCTTAAGAATATTTGTGCCCAGTTGTATAATATTTGATTATATATCAGATAAACTTAATGATTAGTAATTATCAACATGTCTGTAACTCATTTACTTGAAAGATCATTGTAAATCATTGAAAACATTCAGAAAATCAGAAAGCACAGGGGAAATATAGGAAATAAAGTTATTCCTTGGCCTGAGTCCACACAAATATTGGTTTCAATCCCTTAGAAAGGCTTCTATTAATATCTAATTCTAGACAACTACTAAAGAGAATGGAACACTGGAACTCCACCTTGGGAAATGGCTTCGTTTTTCAGGGCATTCTGAATGACAGTGGGATTCCTGAACTGCTCTGTGCCACAATCACAGTTCTGCAATCAACTATTGGTCCTCATTATCATATGGATGTGAGGCTCTATGTGATCAAGAACCTCCTGCACAGGCAGCTTTCTCTAATCCTCACATCAGGTTCACCCCCAAGGTCATCACAGACTTTCTGCCTGGAACTAACACCATCTCCTTTGGCGCCCCGTCCCCCCACCCTCTGCTTTTTTTGTGTTGTTGTTGCCAGTCCTGGGCCTTGGACTCAGGGCCTGAGCACTGTCCCTGGCTTCCTTTTGCTCAAGGCTAGCACTCAGCTACTTGAGCCACAGTGCCACCTCTGGCTATTTTCTGTGTATGTGGTGCTGGGGAATCAAACCCAGGGCTTCATGCATACAAGGCAAGCTCTCTTGCCACTAGGCCATATTCCCAGCCCCACACCATCTCCTTTGGAGCCTGAACACTTCTAAATTCCTGAAACTAATGCTAGGTGGAGAAGAGGCTCTCCTTTAAGCATTTATATCCTATGACAAATACATGACTATTTGTCATTCTCTGAACTATGTAATATTTATGGGACCAAATGTCCTTTAGATCATGGTGACCATATCATGGACCTTTGCTTACTCTGGATTGCCTAGGATATGCCACATACATTATGCACTATCCGTTCTGCAAAGGCCAGAAGAGTAAACACCTGTTCTATGAGAACCCACCTCTGCTGATGTTGGCCTGTGCAGATATATCCAGATATAGCTCATGGTTTATATAATGGGTAGGATGGTCCTGATTCCTCCACTTACTTCCATTATGTTCTCCTGCACACTAATTCTCTTCACTGTGCTCCATATGGCCTCAAATGTGGGAGAGGAGGAAAGCCCTAGTCACCTGCTCTTCTCACCTGGCTGTAGTAGGGATATGCTATGGGTCTGACAGTCATGTATGTCCTTCCCACTTCCTTCATAGTCCCTAATAGGACAACTTCTCCTTTTTGTCCACAATGGTCAGCTCATCCCTGAACCCCTTCAACTGCAGTCTGAGAAAGGAGGTCATGGGGCCTTGAAGATAGTCATTGGAAAATACATTCTACTTTCATAACCCAGTGTTTAAGGCTTGCTTCTTATTATTGCTTCTCATCAGATTTCTGCCCTCAGATATTCTTCAGTAGAGACTCAATTGGAGAATTTGCATATATTTAAGAATTATAGTTAATGTATTGCTTTAGCTAATATGTACAAAAACCTTACATTCAAGTCATTTGCATACAATCTCAGTTTTGGAATTCTCACTTTGAAAAGCTATTAGGAGAAGAAAAGCTTTGAATAGTTGCATATGCTTCATTCTGGTGGAGAAGCATCTAGTCACCTACATTACTCAGTAGATAGGTAAAGAAGTAACTTTTCATTTCAATAGCACAAAACAGGGAGAAATAATCATTTTTTGGTCTGTGCAAGCATCAATAACACCCAGCCTTAAAAGACTGCTTCTCAAAAAATTGTCTTCTTATATAATTAAAAATGGGTGGGACCCACAAAAGTTATATTGGTCTTCACTCTGTTAAGGCAACTGATATTGATTGGGACAAGTAGCAGATAGTTTATTGTATCTGAATTCTGCTCTGAGGAGAATTTCACATTGATACCACAATAGACAAATACTGAGAGTGACATATTAGAAAGGGTTAATGAAAGACAGCATAGAAATTTCCATTAGAAATTGTCAGCATCCTTTTAAACTATGTATGGTTTAAGTATAATATGGAATTAAAATATAAAATATAAATATAAAATATATAAACATAAAATATAAAATAGAATTTAAACAGAAAAGTAGATGATAATAATGAGAGAAATGTATCACCCCTGTGGGAGTTTTAAAAATATGGTCTTATAGATACAAGTGTGTTTTGAAAATAATTGGAGTTATAGGTTTATATAGGTAGGCAGAGGAAAGGAAGCACAGAATACATAATCTCTCCTCTGTCTACCTAAATATGGGTTATTTCACAGCACTAATAGACATGAAAAGACTTTAAAAGAAGCAGTGTAAACTTTATGGATGCAGAAGCTTCATACTACTATGGCTTATATAGGAATCATCACTGATAGCAAGGCTTGACAAAAACTTAGAAATTCTGTCCTTAAATAATTTTAAATTATTCTGTAAAACTAAGCTTAAACAGCTAAAGCTCATTAAACTAAGTATGTTTTGTTTTTGTTTTTGTTTTTGTTTGTTTGCTTGTTTTTGCCAGTCCTGGGGCTTGGACTCAGGGCCTGAGTACTGTCCCTGGCTTCTTTTTGTTCAAGGCTAGCACTCTTGAGCCACAGCGCCACTTCTGGCCTTTTCTATATATGTGGTGCTGGGGAATTGAACCCAGGGCTTCATGTATGTGAGGCAAGCACTCTTGCCATTAGGCCATATTCCCAGCCCCTAAGTACATTTTATAACAGGAAATTCAAGTATCTAGAAAGAAGCAAAAAGCACTTATGTTTCCTTTGGATTTTGCTAAATTTATATTAGAGTGATAATATTTAATATGTACAAATTCAGCAGTGGTACTTAGTAGACACTATGTTGAAAATCAGCTATTTAACTCCTGGGTTGAGACTGGAGTGGGAAACTAGGAAAATGGTAATATTGATAAAAAAGAAATGTACTCTTTACCTGATTAATGTACCTGCAGCCCCTCCATCACCTTTACAATAATAATAAAATACACAGAAAAATAATAATATTAGTGATTCTTCTTGCTTAATATTACATTATGTTCTAGAGCACTCATAGAGAAGGAGAGGACGAGAGCCACTGAATTTGTCATGTGTGCAGTCCTGGACACTGTGTTCCATTTTTTGTACTTTGGTTTATTCATCTGTTAAAAGTGGTGATAAATGGAAATTTGATCTCATGATGTTGCTTCATAAGGTGATAAATATCAGCCATTTAGAAGAAATCTAAATGGCGTTTGACATATCTTGACTTTTAAATGTATAAAACATAAATACGCATAAAACATATATGTGTATAAAAAGTCAACATATGTTGACTTTTATATGTATAAACAATAAAGAATCTTCAAAATAAAAAAAGAAACCCCATTAGATGCTGAAGAAAAACAGAATAGGCACTTTCCACATGAGCAAGGATGGAGAAGCTCCCTTACATGGTGGGACGCCAGGCATCACACATCTACCGTCCATGCTCAGGAGGACAAAGGAGGCACTTTCCATTCTGAAGAGAGCTGTAGGAGTCAC
Organism: Perognathus longimembris pacificus; assembly: GCF_023159225.1. NCBI lineage: Eukaryota > Metazoa > Chordata > Mammalia > Rodentia > Heteromyidae > Perognathus > Perognathus longimembris. The sequence goes on from NC_063161.1 coordinate 50,627,229, forward strand.
ATTACATCTTGTCACAAGTTGAAGGAGAAATCTTCCATGTTCACAGAGGCTGGAGCAGAGACATTCCATATTCAGGAAGGGTGAGATACATATTCCCTGGGAGCTGCACCATGAGCACCCACATGCCAGGGTGATGATTGATGGAGAAATAGAACTCTCTGCCTACACTTGCTGGATTCCATCCCTACATTCCTTGCTGAGAAGAGCAGAAGCCATTTGGCTCCATGCTGGTGGGTCCTTCACAGATCTATTTAGATTAGCAGAGTTGAAAGAGATGGATTACATGCAGAGAAGACCTGAAGGTAAGGAATCTCATGCAACAGAGAATCAGAAAATAGCCATCTGACCTAGGCAGAAAGACCAAACATGTTTCTTGCTGAAGCAAAATAAATGAGAAGGAGCACCCAAATACAGGCATTGCAGGCTGAGAAGAGATGATTAAGTCTCACCAATTCTGTGTTTTGGTTCTGGCTTTGGTTATCTTCTTTTTGCGCCTGTCCTGGGGTTGAACTCAGGGCCTTAGTGCAGTCCCTGAGATTTTTTTTTTGCTCAAAGCTAGTGCTCTACCACTTGAGACACAGCTTTACTATCAGGTTTTGAGAGGGTAATTTCAGATAAGTCTCACAAAATTTTCTGCACTGACTGACTTTGAATCAGGATCCTTTGATCTCATAGTCAGTAGAAGGAATCCAACCTAAGGAGAGATGGGAAATATTAGTTTCATCCTGGGAAGGGAAAAAAAGTCATGCATTTATGAGACAGATATCCTAAGTGAACACTTACCTCTTTGAAGAGAGCACAAATCATCTGAGAGTATATTCCAGGTTCACTCAACACTTTCCTCCTTGAGAAAAGTGGTTAGATTCATATCATACTGATGAGTCCATGGGGACTTTGCTTCTGCACTGAAGAAGACTGGAGGACACCCAAGCTATACTAAGAAGATTTTTGCACATGGAGTCCTTTTGGAGTAGATCTGGAGAAGACATATATCTATGATGGAGCTCGAGTGGATGGATCTCATGTTGAAGAGACTGAGGAAATCAATTCCAATGAAGAGAGAAGGAAAGGACAAATGTCAAGATAAGAATGGAGGAAACATATATGACTTCATCTTAAAGAGATACAAAAATGACACTTACCTTCCTGAGGTGAACTGGAGTAGATATGGCCAACACTAAAGAGAATCGGAATACAGGCACTCCACTCCCTGGAAAGAAGGTGTACATGGATTCCATGATAAAGAGAATTACACAAGATCTATTGCTTCCACTGAGGAGAGCAGAAGAAGATAGAATCAGGGCAGTACAGGCCTAGACATGACATTCACTTTCCTCAGATCTGGAAGAAACAGACCCACCTGACAACAGCTGAAAGGCATGTATTTCAGGAAGAGGACAATGGGACTAGTCACTTTGCAGGCTGAAAAGAGCAAAAGAAAATGCATTCCTTAGTCTGGGGACACAGAACAAGCACTATCTACACGAGCAAGGCTGGAAGAGCTCCATTCCACGGTGAGATGCCAGGTAGCACACCACTTCCATGCTCAGGAAGAAGATGAGGGCACTTTACATTCTGAGGAGAGCTACATGAGACATATCTTGCCCCAAACTGGAGAAGACACCTTCCATGTTCACAAAGATGAACCTGAGACTTTCAACACAGCAAACTGCAGCAAAACTCTGAAGTCATGAGGTCAATCTGTAATCATCACTCATTTCTGACCTGTAATCAAACCATAGATACAAAACATCAGCTTCCAAAGCCTACAGCCACACAAAACTTACCAATGTATTCTCAATTTGAGTTTAACTTGAACGTAAGTAATCAAAAAATGCCACAGATCTACAGCATCAAGCATGCTACGTGGTAGCTGCAGGTACGCAGAAGACTCTCATTCCTGGGAGATCACAAGTGAACTCACACTTCATTAAACACATAATAGACCTAGAGTAAAGGGAAAAGCTGAAAGCTGGGCTTCAAAGTTAGAGGCGACTACCTGGAGCAGGTGGAATCTTATTGACACTTGATAGGCATACAGACACTTTTTTTCCACTGATGAGAAGGAAGGGTTCCCAAAGAATAGGGATGAGAATGAGCAAAGGCAGGAACAGCACAGTGTGTTGGGGGTATGGTGAGGTAATTAGGCTGACTGGAGCAAGACATTATTTCTCAGGAATTGGGGAGGAATATGCTGGCAAAGAGGCACAGAGCAGGAAACAAGATCATCTGAAAGAGCACAAAGGTCTCCCCCCAAATTAAAAACACACTGGATGCCAATGGCTTAGATCTATGATCTCAGCTACTTGGGAGGTTAAGATATGAAGATGGATGTTTGAAGTCAGCACAGGAAAACAAATCTGACACATACGTATCTCCAATTAATCAGCAACAAAAGTGAGAAGGAGAAGGATACCTCAAGTGGTAAAGAGATCACTTTGTGCAAAACTCTAATTAACAGAGTAAGGCTCTGAGGTCAAGCCTTGGGATCCCCGCCCCACCCCCCCCAACAAGACCAGGCAAAAATGCTGAAGAAACATAAAATGCAGAAACATCTTTGAAACAAAAGTTTATTATAGTTGTTACAGGATAACTCATGTAATAACATTTTACTCTTAAGGAAAAGACTGATGGAAAGGAAACTATCAGTAACCAACAGTGCAGAAAAGTTGTGGATATGAAATAATCAAAGGAAATGTGTGGCTAGGAAGAATTAGAATCAGTCAGTCTCTGATTATTGTACAATAATTTGACTAAACAATGGTTAAGCCCACAAGATGGCTGAGGTGAGGAACAAAAGCCATTGTGGATACTAAGGACCCATATTCATGGTGGTGATGTTCTGAGCTTCCTGTGAGGCCAACTTAAAATGACAGAAATGGTGCTTGTGTTGAGGAAGATCTAGCCAAAGACACACATGATGTGGAGTTCCATCTGGAAGGACCTGAGAGGAGGAAATGCATCAAGTAAGTTGTTGGAGGATGAGGGTCCCCCACTGGGTCTCTCCACGTGGGGTGGTATCAGGGCACACTGTACCTGGACACCAGACTGTTCTTCAATGAGCTCTATGGAGGCCGACAGCAGGACAGGAGGATCACGCTCATGTGGTAATACCAGCAATGACAGTTGATCCAGGAGACTAAGGCCAACCCCAGCCCACTCCTTGGGAAAGGCAGGAATTGATGGCCTATATATTCCTGACACCTGTGATTGGAAAGAAAACACGAGATGTGACCAAGTCTGATTCATGTATATATTCATACAGAACCTATGCCCTATAGAGAAATTGTAGTCAAGGATGGGCCACAGAGGCAACAATGATCCCATATGCCACCTCCCCACACTGCAGCTGTCTTGTATAGGTGGGGACTGGCTATGGTGTTCCCATGATGACAAAGTCACCTAACTGCCAGTTTCTTCACAATGTGATTCTGACTGTAGCAACACGATGATGCTTGACTGTTCATCAATGCCTATTCTGTGCCTGGTCTGTGTGAGGTGAGGCTCTAGAGGTGCAAGAACTGCCTTTAGGGTGATTTTTTTTCACACATGAGATTAAAAAGAAAGCTAGTGAAAGATAGGAGGTTGTCGCTATTGGTGGCTCTGTTGGTCTTCCAGGCAATACGGGGCTCTCAGGGGGAAGTGGCTGGCAAACATTCCAGCCTGCAGGGGTCTTGTGAGGTGTCTAATATACCTTAATGACATCTCTGAGTCCACCCATGATCCAGTGGATTCCTAGTATTGATTAGAGGTAAACATATGTAGCCAACAGGAACAAGGAAGCCCTTCATCCACTACCTCTCTCTAATACTGCTCCAATAGGTGTGGGCCCTGCTCCCAGGAGACAGTGAAGATCCTCATCGTTATTACTAGTGTTCCTGGACTCACTTCTCCTATCTTATTGGTATCTGTTGCTTCCACCTTAATCAATACTTGCTTAGTGAATGGAGTGTGTGTGTGTGTGTGTGTGTGTGTGTGTGTGTGTGTGTGTGTGACAAACTACAAGTCCAATGAACTAGAGGAGATGGAATACATGCAGATGGAATCCAGGCAGAGTATTCTTGGGGCACCGTGTCCACTTCAAATGTGCCTATTTGGACCTCACAAGCAGCACCTCTACATAGCGAGCAGGGGAAGTAGATCTAATGGGTCCAGTCCTTGTGTACACTGAATACGGTGATTGTATCTATGCAGACAAAAATGGGCTTCACTCTGACTGTACTGAGAGGCAGTCATATGACACACAAGACTGTTGCTCCCAAAGCCTGCACAAACAAAAAAATCTGCAATCCTGCATCTACAGAGAGGAAAACCAGTATGGGTTGCACCCACATCTGCCTCTGCAGAAAACCTCCATTTCTGATTTGTAGTTTGGTGTCTCATGGAAGGCATGTCTAATAACAATTAACAGGCCAGAGCCAGCACAAGTAGCTAATGCCTGTAATTCCACCTTATTAGGAGCCTGACCTCTGAGGATCACAGTTCAAAGCCATCCAAGCAAGAAACTCTGGGAGACCCTTATCTCTAATTAATCACCAAAGAGCCAGAGGGGAGCAGTGACTCAAGTGGGTAAACACTAGCCTTGAGCAAAAAAGCTAAGGGACAGTGCCTTAGCCCTGAGAACAAGCCCCAATATTGGATTAAAAATTAAATCAAAAATAGAAAAATAAAAACCAAGAATTAAGAAGCCCAGTGCCTCTCTGAGATCTTAGTTACTCAGCATTCAGGCTTTTTTGTTTAAGTGTGTGATAGCTCTATATCATTTTTGTTTTTTGCCAGTCCTGGGGTCTGAATTTAGGCCTGAGCATTGTCTCTGAGCTTCTTTTGCTTAAGGTTAGCACTCTACCTTGAGCCACAGCGCCACTTTTGGCCTTTTCTGTTTAAGTGGTATTGAGGAATCAAACCCAGAGCTTCGTGCATGCTAGGCCACTAAGCCACATTCCCAGCCCTGTTCTATATCTTAAACTCAAGACCAATGGGCTTATCCTTAGCTATTTCACTCAAGGCTGCCAAATCTACTACTTGGATCACAGCTCCATGTACACAGGAGTCTGAACTCTCAGGATCAACCTCTGAAAGACAGCCAGATCAACACAATAATTCTCCAATTAACTATCAATGTGTCAGAAGGAGCACATGGTTCAAATGCTGCCAGAGATGGCATAAGTTGAATACCCAATAGAAAGCTGGAAGCTCTGAGCTCACAATTAAGGAAATAAAAATTTTAATTAAAAACAACAACAAAAATTATTGCAGGGTGGGAATGTGGCCTAGTGGTAGAGTGCTTGCCTCATATACATGAAGCCCTGGGTTTGATTCCTAAGTACCACATATACAGAAAAAGCCAGAAGTTGCACTGTGGCTCAAGTAGCAGAGTGCTAGCCTTGAGCAAAAAGAAGCCAGGGACAGTGCTCAGGCACTGAGTTCAAACCATAGGATGGGCAAAAAAAAAATATTGCTGGCCCTGAGAATAGGAACAAGAAATCACTCAAGTAAGCAGAAGACTGATCAACCAAGCTGAGTTCAACAGCATTAGACCCATCTTAGGCTGAGGGAAGCTACAGTGAATGTAGTCCAGGCCAACAAGCACTATTTAGCAAGACTGCATGCTAAAGAAGCTGGAGTTGACAATTACCTTGCTAATAACAGTTGCTTTAGAAACATGCCATGCCAAGAACCTGAATAGGAGGATTCATGCTGAGGAAAGATGGAATAGGTGTCTTCCTTGATGATGAGAACCGGAGCTGATGCATTCTTTGCTGACACCTGCTTAGAGATGCATTTCATAACAGAAAGACATGTATGTAGTAAATAAGAGTTTGCATGTAGTAAACAGATTATTGGAGTGGACATCTACCTTGCTTGAAGAGAACTGGAATAAAAGGGGGCCATGCTGATGGGAACGGGAGTTGACATATTCATGCTGAATAGAGATGGTGTCACATATCCCATACTAAAAGAATTCATGGAGACCCATTTCATCATGGGGAGAGATTCAAGCCATTGACTCCATCCTGAGAAAAGATGGAAGAGATGTATTTGGGAAATAAGGAATGAGGAAGGACAGGAATACATGCTAAAGAGACACCAACTTGACACTTACCTAAGCATGTAGAGCTGAGGAAAGTGGATTCCAGAACAAAGAGAACAGTAGTACATTCCATGCTGAGCAGAATAGATGATGAATCCATGCTAAAGAGACCTCAAGCTGACACTTACCTTAGTAAGAAGAGCTCAGATAGATGAATGCCAGGACAAAGACAGCTACAATACATGCCATATTCAGGAGAGTGTGAGATGATTCCATGATAAAGAAACTTGCAGTACACATTTACCTCCCTGAAAAGAGCTGGAGTAAATGATTTCAGTGTTGATAAGAACTGAAACATATACATTCCATTCCCTGGTTAGCAGGAATAGACACATTCCATGATAAGGACACAGAGGAGGTGCATTTCTTTTTGAGTTGAGTGAGCAACAAATGATTGACACCAGGATGTAGAGGTCTGGAGTTGACGTTGACTTTCTTCAGCAGACCTGGAACAAAACCAGGAGCTCCATTTCATCTATTTCAAAGAGAGCTGGAGTAGATGCATTTCAGTCTGATGAGAACCAGACTAGTCATATTCCATCCAGTGGAGCATAAAGGGGCTGCAATACGCACTGAAGCAAACCAGAGGAAACAGATCCCATGTTGAAGTGCCTGCAGTAGAAGATTAGTCTTCAAGAAAGCTGCAGCAGGAATATCCTATGTTGTTGCGTCTTCAAATGCAAATGCTCACTGCATACAACAACCAGAGGAGACCTACTCCATGATAGGGTGCTGCTGAAGAATTCTATGTCTTGTAGAGATGTTGAAACTCATTGCCTTATAAGGAGAACTAGGAGAGGTGTATCACATGTTTAGGAATACACCTAAGGGACCTTGAATCAAACACTTCCATGGTGACAGAAGCAGGAACTGTGGTTAACCAGGCCAGAGAAGATATATTCCATACTGAGAAACATAGAAGATGGCCGCCAGTTCCACAGTGCTGAAGTAGACATTTAGCTTCCTTAGTGGAGCTGAAATTGATTGAGTTCCAGCTAAACAGGCCATAGGAAAGGCATTCCATGATAAGAAGATTTGGAGAATTACATTTTATGTGGAAGAGAGCTAGAAGAGACATTCCTTGTTGAGAAGAATTAGAGAAGACACACATTGTCTGCTAAGGAAAAGTCACAGTAGAAAGATTGCCTGGTGCAGCATGAACTCTATGCTGATGGGAGCTGGAACAGGCACATCCTATTCTTAGTGAACTGGTGTTGACAGAATCCATGCTGAGGAGAGCTGAGGTAGATGCACTCCATGCAAAAGAGTGCTATACTTCCCAGTTGTATGCTGGAAAGTGCTAGAGTCAATACTTACCTTGCTGACAAGAGCTGCTTTCAACAATGCCATGCTGAGAGCCTCAGATTCATTGGAGATGTCAACATGCTAAAGAGAACTGAGTTAGTAATTGCCTACCTGAGGTGGGCTACATTACATGTATTCCATTCTCAGCACAGCTGGAGTAGACAGCTTCCACCAAAAGGAAAGCTGGAGATGATACTTACCTTGTGAGTAGAGCTTTACTTGCCATGTTCCATACTATTGACAGTGATAATAGCTTCATTTCTTCCTGTAGAGACATGAGGTAGACATAGAACATGAGGAATGAACTGAAGTACACGGATTCCCTGCAGGAGAAAAACTAAAGAGGTCATTTTCTGCTTTGAGCAATGTGGATACAGAAAGGAGATAGTTTCATGCTAACAAATGCTTACCATGAATAAATGCTTACCTTCTCATGGAGAGTTGGAATAGATACATTCCATGCCAAGGAGAACAGGAGCACATATATCCCATGCTGAGAATAGTGGAAGTCAAGGAATCCTCAAGAGAATAATCAACTTCGGTAGAGGGCTGGAATCCATGTTAGCAAGGCTGGCAAGTCTTGGGACACACCCTCTTCATGCTCTAGAGAGCAGTGACAAATACATTCCTTGCTGAGAAAAATTAGACTGGATCTATTCCTTGCTGTAGTGAGCAAAAGGAGATGGCCTTCAGTCTGTTGAGACCTGGTCTTGACATTTTTTCCATCCTCAGGGCTACTGGGATAACTTAACAAGTGCTGGAGTAGATGCATTTTAGACTGTGAACTAGAGTAGACATATTCTATGCAGAGAGGCACTGAAGCATAGAGATTCCATGTGAGTAAGGCTTGAGAAGGCTCATTCTGCTGAGTGACTGCAGCACATACCTTTTATGCTCAGGACGATGGATGAGGAGACCTGGCCCCAAACATGGAGACATATTCAACATGCCCCAAACTGGAGGAGATATGCTCCACAGCACCAAACTGGAAAAGATACACTCCACATGTCCCAAATTGAAGGATATATATTCCACATGCTGAAAACTGGAGGAGATATCTTTTACAGCACAAAACTGGAAAAGATATATTCCACATATACCAAATTGGAGGAGATATATTCCACATGCTGAAAACATTGCTCTTGCTCAAAATTGGAGGAGATACTCTCAGTTGAAAAATGATGAAGAAAGACATTCCATATTGAGGAGAGGTGGATGAACATATACCATGTGAAGGAATGCTGGGGAAAAACATTGCATGGTGTTTTTACCTAGAGTACACATACTCCAGACTGATGAATACAAGAGACATTCTCTGCTGAGAAAAACTGAATTATCCAATTTCCCTGATGACATGAGCTGGGTGAATTTCTATTCTCAAGTGGATTGGAGGGGATGTATAGCAGGCATTGTGCAGTTGAACTTTCCTAAGACAGTACTTGTGGCTGCAAGTCATGTAGAGATGCAAGTCACATTGCATGCTGAGGAGCATTGGTAACTTTGGCTCTAGCGATTCCAATATGACAAGAGGACAAGTAGACAGATTCCATGCAGGGATGGGCTAAAGAAGCTTCATTCCATATTCAGGAGAGTTATAGTCAATGAATTCCAGGCCAAGTAGCATCATCGTAGCCAAATGCTTACTCAAGAATGACACACTTGAAACTTAACTTGCTAACAATCGCTGCTTTAAAGACATGCCTTACTGTGAGACTGCATATACAAATTCCAAGCAAAAGAGAGCCCAATTCAGTGCAGTCCATGGTGAGGAAAAATGGGTGACTGGAATAGACACTTAAACCTTACTGAGGAGAAATGGAGTTGATCCATTCCATGTAATAAATGCAGAAGCCCATACTCCATGTATGAGAATCCTTGAGTTTGTTTACCAGACCTGAAATCCATGGTTACTGTGTCAAGAACAGCCTCAAGGAAATGATTTAATGAGGACTGAAGGTAAGAAAATTGCCAGGGAAGGGAACTAAACAAACACATTCCTGGTGAAAACAGCTGGATTGCATGCACTCTATTCTGAAGATAGCCACAGGAAATGCATTCAATGCTGAGAAGAACTGGAGGAGAAACATTCCCAGTGAATACATTTGTACACATTGCCAGAAAAGGAAAGCTGGTCCATTCTTGCTACATTATAAAAAATGAGAGGACATACATTTCATGTTTTGTACAGCTGAAAATGAGACCTTCCATACTGAATGAGAACCTGAATTTCGTGCTGAACCATGAATTTCATGCTGAGAAGAAGAATTGTAAGGTACATCCCAGGCTGGCAAGATCTGCAGTAAATGGGTGATATAGATTCTGGATGACACAAGTTGGAGATGAAACATTCCATTCTGTGCTGGGCTTGACAGAGCTTCAATAGTGGTATTCCATAACAAGGAGCACTGAACTAGTCAGGATCCATGCTGACAAAAACTGGAGGTGACAAGTACCTTGCCACGGAGAACTGCATTTAACACATCAGGCTGGCATGTTGAGGACAGGGACACCAGCTAGGCATACCTACTAACTAGGAACATTTCTTGATGAAGACAGCTAGACTTGATGCAACGCTTTGTGAGAAATGTGGCTGGAGCAAATTTCCAAGTTGAAATGTGAAAGAAGCATGCCCTGCAGAAAAATGTTAAAGCAAACACTTACCTTTCCAAGGGTGAAAGCTATAGGCATATGCCATGCTGAGTAGATCACATTCTATGAAGAGTAGTGCAGGCAGGATCTAGACCCCTGAAGATTCTAGAGGTCACTCAAGTGAGCAGAAACTACTCAATCACACTGGGTAGAACAGAGGGAGACAGATCTCATGCTGAGGACAGCTGCTGTAGTAGGAGTCCAGGACAATGAACACTATACTAACAAGACTGCATACTAAAGGATGCTTGCATTGACACTTACCTTGCTGAAGAGAGTTGCTATAAGTATGTGCTATCCCAAGACCCTGAGCAAAAGGATTCCTGCTGAGGAAAGCTGGAATAGGTGCCTTCCTTGATGAAGAGAACTGGTGCTGACATATTCCTTGCTGATACCTGTTAAAAGAGATGCATTTCATAAAAAAGATATGTAGTAAACAGATCTCACATATATTAAATACATGACTGGAGAGGAGTTTTACCTTGCTTAAGAGAGCTGGAATAAATGGACGTCATGATAAGGAGAACCATAATTTACATACTCCATGCTGACTAGAGATAGCATCAACATATCCCATACTGAAAGATTATAGAGGCCAATTCCATCATTCAAGGAGATACAGGGCATTGATTTCATTCAGAAGACAGATGGAAAAGATAGATTTGTAAATAAGAAAAAGGAAGGAGAGAAAATTCCATGCTAAGTACATCCCAAGTTGACACTTACCTTAGTAAGTAGAGCTCAGATACTTGGATTCCAGGACAGAGTTCAATAGTATATTCCATGCTTAAAAGAGCTGGAGAAGGGGCTGGGGATATAGCCTAGTGGCAGGAGTGCCTGCCTCGGATACACGAGGCCCTAGGTTCGATTCCCCAGCACCACATATACAGAAAACGGCCAGAAGCGGCGCTGTGGCTCAAGTGGCGGAGTGCTAGCCTTGAGCGGGAAGAAGCCAGGGACAGTGCTCAGGCCCTGAGTACAAGGCCCAGGACTGGCCAAAAAAAAAAAAAAAAAAAAAAAAAAAAAAAAAAAAAGAGCTGGAGAAAATGGTTCCAATGCTGAGCAGAATTGGGACATATGCATCCCATTCTCTGAAGAGCAGGAGTAGATGTATTCCATGATAAGGACACTAAAAATAGATTAATTTCTTACTGAGGTAAGTAAGCAACAAGAGATTGATGCCAGGTTGTACAGGCCTGGACTTGACATTGATTTTCCTCTAGAGATCTGCAGTAAGATCTGCAGCTCCATTTCATCCTCCTTAAGGAGAATTGGAAGAGATGCATTCCAGCCTCAGGAGACTCAGACTATGTCGGGAGACAAACTTGCAGCTAAATTCATTATCACCTCTGGCTGGGCTGTTACCGCCAGGATATGCTACATGCAAGGACATTTGTTCACAGCCACTATCCGGAATTGCTTTGCTATGTCTGCACCTTGCTATGTCCGCTGGAGTAGATCCCTATGTTAATCAACCTTGTCCTGTGTTTACTGTAATCAAATGTTGTAAACTTCAAAACCTCTTTATGTTCTGGAATTTTAACAATCCTATGCTATTCCCTGGTTCCAAAACTGCATATAAGCTGGGAGTTGGAATAAACTTGGCTGCAGTCTTGAGGCTCAACCTTGCGGCTGCAGACCTCCCGTACCCCATCTTTGTCTCTTGTCTTTTTTCTCTTGCCTTATTTTTCCTTTTCCTTAATCCTTGCCGCCCCTCAGTCAGGATTCCCGTTTCACTGCCGGCTGGCCCGGCAGGAGACTAGCCACAGTCCATTCTGAGGAGAAGAGGAGTTACAATGTATATTGAAGCAAATTAGAGCTGACACATCCCATGTTGAAGGATCCTGCAGTAAAAGATCAAGTCGTCATAAAAGCTGCAGCAGAAAGATTCCATTTTGTTGTGCCCTCAAATGCATACATTGGTGTATAACAAAACTGGAGGAGACATATTCCATGGTAGAAAGCTGTTGAAGAACTCTATTCATTACAGTTCTCCTGACATTCAATGCATCCCAAGGAGAATTAGGACAGGTGTTTTGCATGCCTAGCAATATACTTAGGAGAGCTGGAATCAAAGACTTCCGTGGTGACACAAGCAGGAACAGAGGCTGACAAAGCCAGAGTAGATATATTTCACACTGAGAAGAGCAGAAGGTGGTTTATTCATCATAGTCCTAGAATAGATGCCTACCCTGTTTAGTATAGCAGGAACAGATATATTTCAGGCTAAACACACCAATAGAAAGGCATTCCATGGAGAGAAGACTTGGAGGACAAATATTTCATGTGTGATAGAGCTGGAGGAGGCACATTCCACGTTGAGGACAATTGGAGAGGACATTCCCTGCTGAGGAAAGCAGCAGTGTACACATTCCCTGATACAGAGAGCTATAATACATGCATTTCATGCAGAGAGCAGCTGCTGGAGTCTGTCTCCTTCCTAAGTGCATGAGGTATTCTTTACTTTATATACTGGGAATACCTCAATAAGTTCTGCAGATTTATTTCAGGCTGCAAAAGCAGGAGTAGGCATATTTCATGCTGAGAAAAACTGTCATATATGGAAAGATGGATTCCACGAGGACAAGAAGTAGTGTCTATACAATTCATGCAAGAGGCACACTCATCCTGAGTAGAACTGGAGTCAACAGATCCCATGATGAGACAAGCTCAGCTAGATATACTCCATGCCAAGGAGATCTATATTCACCAGATTCTATGCTGTAGAATGGAAGAATTGACCCTTAACCTGCTGACAAGGACTGTTTTCACCACATGCCATGCTGAGAGTCTTAGTTTAAAAAGAGCCTCTCTTTATGAACAGAGAGCTTCATCAGAGTGATGTATTCCAAGCTGAAAGGACAAGCAGCAGACAAATTCCAAGCTACAAAGTGATGGACTAGAAACTGACTGTGAGGAGGAGATTTGATTTACACAAATTCCATGCTGAGGAGAACCTGAGGAGGTACACACCATGCTCAGAGGGGATGCAATAGTATGATCCTTGTAGAAAACAGCAAGTGGACTAACTAACCATGCCAAGGAGTGACGGAATAGGAGCATTCCTTGCTCAAGACAGCTGGAGTACACAAATTGTTCAGTGAAACGAGCTGGAGGATATGCATTCCAGGAAGAGGAGACATGGACCGTTTTCATGCCATGTTGCAAATAACATTCCATCATGAGGGGAATTTAGAGAGACAATATTAGACAATTTCTATGCTATAAGTACATATGTTGGAAAGGGATTCCATGCTGAGGAGAGGCGAGTTAGAAATTACCTACCTGAGGAGGGCTGCATTAGACACATTCCATTCAGAACACAACTGGAGTGGACAGATTCTAGAAAGAGGACAGCTGGAGACACTTAACTTTTGAGCAGAGACATAGTTAATGTTGTCTATGCTGAAAAGAGTGATAAGATTCATTCCATATTGCAGAGAGAGGGCTTGACATAAACAGGAATGAACTTGAATATTTTAATTCCACTTAGAAGCCAGAATGAAGAGATCAATTTCATGCTCTGAGAAAAGAGAAAAAGGTTCAGTCCTGCATGGTGATACAGAATGGAAATAGTTCCATGCTAAAAAAAAAAACTGCTTGCCCCAAATAAATGCTTACCTTCCCAAAAAGGGCTGAAATAGATGCTTTCCATGTTGAGAAGAACAGGAGCACATGTATCTCATGCTGAGGAAGTGGGAGTAGATGTTTCCATGATAAAGAATCCTCAAGGCAACATCACCTTCCTAACAGAGAGTTGGAATCCATGATTGCCTTGCTGAGGAGACTGGGAACACATTCACTTCAGTCTCTAGACAGCAGTGGCAGATGAACTCAAAGCTAAGAAAATTACAGTGGAGCCATTCCATGCTGGAGTGAGCAAAAGGAGATGGCCTTCAGTCTGTACAGACCTGGCCTTGACATCTTCCAGCCTCAGGAGAACTGGGAAGCATGGATATACCTGTATCTCTTGTTGAAGAAAGCTGTAGGTGATGCATTCTAAGGTGAAAGAACATGAATCAGACAGATTCCAAGCTGTAGACTGATAAAAGAGTAATCTCCCAAGAAGAGGAGAGCTGATTTACACAAATTTTATGCTGAGGAGAACCTGAGAAGGAACACTCAGGCTGAAAAAAGATGGATTAGTGAGTGTGCTCTTTATGGAAAATAGCATTTGAACAAACTATCCATGATGAGGAGCAATGGCGTGGCAGTATTCCTTGCTCAACACAGCTAGAGTAGACACATTGCTCAGTAAAGTAAACGTGACGTTATGCATTCCATGAGGAGATGTGGACCAATCTCAGGCCATGTTGCAAATAACATTGCATTATTCCATCATAAGGATAATTTACATACTATTTTCACCAAGACACATTAGAAATATATTCTATGCTGAAGAGAGGTGAGTTAGAAATTACCTACCTGAGGAGGGCTGCATTAGACAGATTCCATTCAGAACACAGCTGGAGTGGACAGATTCCAGAAAGAGAACAGCTGGAGATCATACCTACCTTCTGAGTATATTTGCACATAATGTTTTCCATGCTGCCAGAGCAACAATAACTGCATTCCATCATGTACAGACAGTGTGGAATGAGCTTGACTTCATTAATTCCATTTAGAAGGCAGAATGAAGAGATCAATTCATGCTCTGAGAAGAGGGAAAGGGTTCAATCCTGCATGCTGATACAGAATGGAAATAGTTCCAAACTAAAAAAAATGCTTGCCCAAAGTAAATGCTTACCTTCCCAAGGAGGGCTGGAATAGATGCATTCCATGCCAAGGAGAACAGGACCACATGTATCGCGTGCTGAGGAAGTGTGAGAAGACGGTTCCATGATAAAGAATCCTCAAGTCAACATCACCTTCCTAACAGAGAGCTGGAATCCATGATTGCCTTGTTGAGGAGACTGGGAACACATCCACTTCAGTCTCCAGAGCAGTGGTAGATGCACTCAAAGCTAACAAAATTACAGTGGAGCTATTTCATGCTGGAGTGAGCTGGAGCTGAGTGGCCTTCAGTCTGTACAGACCTGGCCTTGACATTTTCCAGCCTCAGGAGAACTGGGAAGCATGGATGCCACCTGAGTAGTGCTGGAGGAGATGCATTATAGACAGTGCACTGGAGCAGACACATTCCACGCTGAGAAGTGCTGGAGATGACAGATGCCACATGTGGAAGGAAAGCTGGATGAGTGCCATTTGTGCTGATAAGACCTGCAGCACTTTTCATGCTCATGACAATGGAGGAGGCATACTCCATGCTGGGATTTCCCGGACCTAACCTAGAACAGATAGATTCCATAGTCCCAAATTTGGGTGAACATAGTCTTTGTGTCCTAAACTGGAGGAGACATATTCCACATGTTCAAAACTGGAGAAGACATTTCCAGGTTGAGAAAAGTGGAGGAAAGACATTTCATATTGAGGAGAGGTGGATGGATACATTCCATGTGGAAGAATAAGGAGCACTGAACTGGCTAGACTTTATGCCAACTAAGGTGGTGCTGATGCACACCTTGCCTAAGGGACTGTCTTTAACACATACCAACCATGCTGACATCCTGAGGACAGGGGTCCCAGCTAGGCATAACTAGAGTTGCTGTATTCCTTCATCAAGGCCACTGGACTTGATACATTTCTTCCTGAGAAATCAAGCTGAAGCAAATGCATTCTAGGCCAAGGGGAAATGTGAAACACATATGCCATGCTGAAGGATGCTAAAGTAGACACTTACCTCTCTGAGGAAGAAAGTTCGAGACAAATCTCATGCTGAGAAAATCCATGTAGATCACATCTCATGGAATAAGGCCAAATCAGATAGTTTTCAAACTGAGGAGAGATGGAAAACATTTATTGTATGCTTGGAAAAGACTAAACTGACCAATCTTTGATAGAGTCCCAAAGTGAAAACTTATATCTTTCTTGTTTTATTTAAAATTTTTTAATATGCTTGATTACTAAGACTTTTTTTCCGTAGCTAATCAAATTACTGAAAAATCATTGTGGCTACATTCCACACACATAAAAGGAGAGAGAGAGAGGAGACTAGTAAGTGCTTATTTTTAATTTAAATAATCAAATTGCCTTTGTTACTTACTGTGATTTTATATACAGATCACATACTGAAGGAAATCTTACTGCTTAGGACAAAGTTTAATTCTCAAAATAGAAAATACTTCCACAAAACTTCAAAATAATACCAAACTTTACTTAAAAGTAAAGTTGGTTTCATAGCTTTGTGGTACCTACACAGGTAATACTACCAGGTTTATGTTCAATATTACACATTTTTCCAGGTCTCCCTTTTTTTTTCTTTTTTTAAATTAAATTTTGTTGACAATGTGTTGTGCAAAAGGGGTACTGTTCATAATAGGGCAGTGAGTACATTTCTTGTGATATCTTACACCCTCATTTTTCTTTCCCTTCCCTAGATCAGGTAGGCATATATACAATACCCAGTGTACCAAGAACATATACCTTTCTAATTAGTGAATTCCATGTACAAGACACATGGAATATAAGCATCAATAGGAAAGAGAGTCATGGATGATGCCTTCAACATAGAACATAATGGCCTGTGATGAATCCATGTTGACACTCCATTCACGGGAGGCCTGGAAGACTTGGATTCCGTGCCTAGTAGGGCTAGAGTCAAAGCCTTCCAAGGTTAGCACAAATGAAGAGGACATACCATGCTGAAAAGGGAAGAAGCCATTTGCCTACATGCTGTAGGATCCTTCACAGGAAATCTATCTTGATTAGCACAGCTAGAAGAGATGGATTATATGCAGGCAAGATCTGCATGCAATGCAACAGGGAAACAGAAGAGACCCATCTTTCCTGAGCAGAATGATTAAACCTGTTTGTTGCTGAGGCAAGCTAAACTAAACCACTTCGCATAGGAGAGCTAGAACACAGGCATTGTAGGTTGAGAAATGATGGTTAAGTCTCACTCAATTCTTCTTTGTTTAGTCCTTTGTTTTTGTGCCAGTCCTGGGGCCTGAAGACAGGGCCTGGGCATGTCCCTGAGTTTCATTGCTCAAGGCTAGTACTCCACTTGAGCCAGAGTTCTACTTCAGCTGTTGTTGGGTAATTCCCAATGTGTCTCACGAACTTTTCAGCATGGCCGGCTTTTAGCAAGCACCCTCTGATATCAACCTGAGGAGTGACAGAAAATATTAGTTTGATTCAGGAGAGGGAGAAAATTGAAGCTCATGATGTAGATATCCTACATTAACACTTACCCCTTTGAGAAGAGAACAATAATCTGAGAAGTGTTCTGTGCCCACTCAACTAATCCCTGGCTGAGAAGATTGGTTAAATGCTTATCATACTTTGGCAACCACAGGAACATCACTTCTGTCTTGAAGAAGTATCTAGTAGATGTATGATATGGTAAATCGGTTTCTTGGAAAGGATCTGGAGAAGACATATATCATGTGATAGAGCTTGAGTGGATGTATCCAATGTTGAAGAGAGACTGAAGAAATCAATTCCATGCTCTAAGGAGAGAAGGAAAGGACAAACATCAAGAGAAGAAGAGAGGGAACAAATACGACTTCATACTAAAAGACACAAAAATGACACTTACCTTCCTGAGGGAGCTGGACTAGATGGCTTCAACACTAAGGAGGACTGGAATATATGCACTCCATTCCCTAAAGATAACCTGTACATGGATTCCATGCTAAAGGGAATTACACTAGATGTTTTCCTAGGACTGAGTTGAGCAGGAGATGAATTCCAGGCAAAATGAGCCTATGCTTGACCTTTACCTTCCTCACATCAGGAAGAAATATATCCACTATGAGAGATGGAAAACATGCATTTCAGGATAAGGACATCGTTTTCAGCATAGGATTGCTTTGAACAGGGATTTCAGGTTGAGGACAAACTAAGAAACCCCTTTCTGTGCTGAGGAGAAACAGAACAGGCACTTTCCACATGAGCAAGGCTGCAAGCACTCCAATTCCATGGTAAGATGACTGGCAGCACACACCTTCCATGGTCAGGAGCATGGAGGAGGCAGTTTCTGTTCTGAGGAGAACTGTAGGAGATGCATTGCAACTGGCTCCTAACTGGAGGGGGCATCTTACATGTGGAGAGAAGCTGGAGTGGATATGTTGCGTATTCGGGGAGAGTGAGAAACATATTCCACCGAAGGTACCATGAGTATACACATGTGCATGTGACTACTGAAGGAGAAAAAGAACTCAGTGCCTAGAGGGGCTGGAGTTCAAGTACTCCATGCTGGCACTTATTCCATCCACAGGGGAAATGCAAGACATGGATTCCATGCCTAGTAGGTCTGAAGTCAAAGCTTTCAAGGTTAGGACACATATAGCAGACATTCTTTGCTGAGAGGGAAAAAGCCATTTGCTGCCATGCTGTAGGATCCTTCATAGGAAACCTATATTGATTGGCAGAGCTGAAAGAGATGGATTACATGCAGAGAAGACCTGCATACAATGCATCTCATCCAACAGGGAAACACAAGAGACTAGTCTCTGCTAATGAGCAGGATTAAACACATTTCCTGCTGAGGCAAGCTAGATCAGACACCTTCACTTAAGGGGAGAGCCCATATGTAGGCATTGCAGGCTGAGAAGAGATAGTTAAGCCTCACCTCATTCTGGGTTTTGATTTTGGTTTTGCTTTTGTTCTTTTTATGCCTGTCCTGGGGATTGAACTCAGATTCGGGGTACTGTCCCTGATGTGTTTTTTTTTTTGCTCAAAACTAGTGCTCTACAAGCACTCACAAGCACAACTTCCATTAAATTTTTTTGGGGGGGTCAGTCATGGGGCTTAAACTCTGGGCCTGGGCTCTGTCCCTGAGCTCTTCAGCTCAAGGCTAGTGCTCTACCACTTGAGCCACAGCACTACTTCTGGTTTTCTAGTGGTTAATTGTAGATAGGAGTCTCATGGACTTTCCTGCCTGGGCTGGCTTTGAACCATGGTCCTCAGATCTCAGCCTCCTGAGTAGTTAGGAGTACAGGCATGAGCCACTGGTGTCTGTAAACTTCCAGTATTTTGGAGACTAATGCAGATAAGTCTCTGGGATTTTCCTGCACAGGTTGCCTTTGATCAGGATCGTCAGATCTCTGCCTGAGCAGATGGATTCCAAGGTGAGGAGAGATGGGGAAGATTATTTTTATCCTAGCAAGGAAATCAATTGATGAGGTTTTGATAAAGAGATACTAAGATACACTTACCCTCCTGAGGAGAGCACAACTAATCTGAGAGATTATTCCTTGCTCACTAAGACATTACTTGTTAAGAGCAGTTAGATGCATTTCATACTGAGGAGATTCCAGTGAGAATTGAGAAGACTCATGCTATGCTTATTAGATTGGTTGCATACAGCTTCCATGCAGTGTAGAACTGGAGAAAACAGATATCCTGTGAAGGAACTTGAGTACATGGATCCCATGTTGAAAAGAAACTGAAGAAATCAATTCCACGCTCTGAGAAGAGAAGAAATTGACACATATCAAGAGAAGAATACAGGAAACAAATGCAGCTTCATGCCAGAGACATATCAAAATGAAACTTACCTTCCTGAGGAGAGCTGGACTGGGTGCAAACTAAGGAGAATGGGGACATTTGCAGTCTACTCCCTGGAGAGGTGATTGTCATGGATTCCATGCTAAATAGAATTACAATAGATATACTCTTTGCCAGAGTTGAGAAGAAGATAGATTCAGTGTGGTATGGGCCAACATCTACCCTCCTCAGATCAGGAAGAAATAGATTTACCCTCAGGAAAGCTAGAAGACATGCATTTCACATTAGGACAACTGTAATAGACACTTTTCAGGTTGAGGACAACCAAAGTAACCTCATTTTGAATTGCATCTGTCCTTTACTATTGAGAAGACTAGTCATGGTGGTAACTCGAAGACCCTTCAAACTATGCATGGTGACTGCCATGCATGTCAAAACACCACATTCTCAGAAGAAATTCCTTTTCTTTCCTTAGTATTTTGATCCCCTTTATGTTCCTAATTCATACTAGGACACCGTGTGTTTTACAAGGCTGTGTTTTCTTCTTTGGTGTACAGAATTATTTTTCATCCAGGAGACAAATAGTACAACCATCAAGGAGAAGAGCATATTTGAACACCACTGAAGATCAAGTGGTCCAGAGATTCCTGTGTGTAGCAAGCTAACACAACTTTCAGATCAGAAAATAAAGGCAGACATCAGGTCAAGGAAGAAAATGGAAGAATTTTATATGATTAATTCCTTGAGAGTGAATAGTAGTCTCAAGTGTATTTTAAGCATGGAAACAATTAGATTTTAAAACAGTGATGTAATATTTTTTCATTATGAACTAATGTTTTTCTCTATGAAGATTTGTGCCCAGGTGTATTCTATTCAGTGATTTATATATAGGATAAACTTAATGGTTAGAAATAATCAATTCATCTATAACCCATTTAATGGAAATATCAGTTCTTCACTGAAAACATTCAAGAATCAGAAAGCAAAGAAATACATAGGGAATAAAGGTATTCCACAAAACTTCGGTTGGCTATCCTAGTTGGCCTGAGTCCATCCAAATACTGGCTTAAATCCCTTCATAAGGGCAACTAAAGAGACCATACACAATAAAGCTCTGCAACTCCATTTCAGGAATCAGCTTAATCCTCCTGGGCTCTCTGAATGACAGCAGGCTTCCTGAATTGCTCAGTGCCTCCACCACACTCATGTAATGGACTACTGGTCCTCATCACAAAAGTTGTGAAGCTCTGTATGCCCATGGACCTCCTACATAGGCAACTCTCTTTAATCCTCACATCAAGTTCCACCCTCAAGGCCATCACAGACTTCCTATAAGGAGAAAATACCATTTCTTTGGAGGCTATGCACTTCCGAATTCCAGGAACTGATGCTATGTGGAGTAGAGGTTCTCCTTCTAGCATTAGATCTTATGACCAAGTATGTGGCCATTTGTCATCCTCTGAAGTATATGCTACTCAAGGGACCAAGTGTCCTTTAGATCATGGTGACCACATCATGGATCCTTGCTTCTCTGAGTGGCTTAGGACATGCCACATACATTATACACTATCCCTTCTACAAAGGCGGGATGACTAAAAACCTGTCTGTGAGATCCCACCAGTGCTGATGTTGCCATGTGTGAATATATCTAGATAAGAGTTTTATGGTTTACTTGATGGGTATGATGTTACCGTTTATCCACTTTCTACCATTCTGGTCTCTTACATACTAATTCCTCCCTTCAAAGGAAGGGTGGAAAAAAGCCTTGTCACCTTCTCTTCTCACCTGATTGTAGTTGGGAAGTTTATGGGTCTGTCATGTATGTCTTTCTCATTTCCTCATTTCCTTCATAGTCCCAAGCAGGATAACACCTTTCCTTTTCCTACACAATAGTCATCTCGGCCCTGAACTGCCTCATCTACAGCCTGAGAAATAAGGTGTTCATGGGGGCCTTGAAGAAAGTCTTTGGAAAATATATCCTGCTTTCACAACTCAGGAATTTAGGAATTGATTCTTATTATTTCTTCTTCCTATGAGATGGCTGCCATCAGATCATCTTCAGTGGTAGACTTAACTGGAGAATCTACATATACTTTTAAAATGATCTTTCATTTGTTGCTGTAGCTAATATGTACAAAAAATACATTCAAGTCATTCACACATAATCTTGATTTTAGAATCCTCACTTTGAAAAAATATTAAAAGAAAAAAGCTTTGAATAGTTAATTAAGTCTCACTCTGGTAGGGGAGCATCTAGTCTTCAACATTACTCCATAGACAGATAGGAGAAGTCTCATTTCCATATTAAAAAAAAAACATGGAAAAAGATCAGTTGTTTGGTCCACAGAAATACCAGTATCATCTGGCTTAGAAGACTTCTTGCCAAAGATTGGAATCTAATATAATTAAAAATGAAATGGGACCAAGAAAAGTTATACTGGGCTTCTCTGTGTTAAGTAAATTGACATGATTGGGACAAGTAACAGATAGATTATTGTACTTGAATTTTACTCTGAGAATTTCACATTAATACCACAAAGACAACTATCTACTTTGATATAATATTGTCACAGTAATTTTAAATTAACAATGATAAAAATATAAAATGGAATTAAAATAGATTGGAATATATCTACATTTAAACAGAAAAGCAGGTATGATAATAGTGGTTTGAAGTTTTTTCAATATGGTCTTACAGATACAACACTGTGTTTTGAAAATAACTCGAAGGAGTTCATGGTCATGATGGGGGAATATACTTATATAGGGGTGCAGAGGAAAGGAAACAGAATATATAATCTCCCCCTTTGACTACCCTAAATGTTTATTTTACATCAAGAATAGACATGAGAAGAGTTAAGAACAAGAAGTGTAAACTTTGAGTGCAGAGCTCCAAACTAATGTGGCTTATGTAGGAATCATCATTGAAAGCAATGTTTGGTGAAAATTCAGAAATTCTGTTCTTAAGTCATTTTAAACTGGTTGATCTGTAAAACTAAGCTATAATAGTTAAAGCTCATGCAACTAACTATATTTAAAAACTGAGAAAGTTCAGGTATCTAGAAAGAAGCAAAAGTCACTGATAATGTTTCCTTTTGTGTTCGATCTTACAAAATTTATATTAGAGTTCTAATATTTAATATGTACACATTCAGCAGTGGTACTTACTAGATAGACAGTGTTGAAAATTCGCTATTTAATTCCTGGGTGAGGACTGGAGAGGGAAACATGGAAAAAGCTTGGAAAGGGATGATATTATATGAAAGGAAATTTAATCTTTACTTGATTTATATAACTGTAACCCCTCTGTACATCACTACTATAGTAACAATTAAACACACACACTGTATAAAAATAGTATGTAGTGCTTCTTCTTGCTTAATATTATGCTATGTTTTAGAATATTCATAGAGAGGGAGAGGACCAGAATCCCTGCATTTGTCATCTGTGCAGCCCTGAATGCTATGTTTCATATATTTTTTGTTACTTGGTTTGTTCATCTGTTAAGAGTTTTGATGAGCAGAAACTTGATATCATGATGTTGCTTTATAAGATGATAAATACCAGGCATATAGACCAAGTCTGGTAAATGGTGTTTATCATACATTGACTTTTATATGTATGAATGGTAAATAATTTACAAAGAAATCCCAATGCATTCTGAGTTAAGACAGAAAAGGCACTTCCCACATGAGCAAGGATGGAAGAGCTCCATTGCATAATGAAGTGACTGGCAGCACACACACTCCATGACAGACAGGGCACTCTCCATTCTGAGGAGAGCTGCAGGAATCACATTATATCTTGTCCCAAATTAGAGGAGAAATCTTCCATGTTCACAAAGGCTGGAGCAGAGACATTCCATATTCAAGACAGGTGAGTTACACATTCCATGGGGAGATGCCCAGTGTATGCACAGTGAGTATGCACAGTACGACTGAGGGATATATATATATATATATATATATATATATATATATATATATATATATATATATATATATATATATATATAACAGAAGTACTCCATGCTTACACTCATTTCATCCACAAGGAACTGGAAGACATGCATACTAAGCCTAACAAGCTGGAGTCAAAGTCTTTCAAGGTTAGGACAAAGGTAGGAAACATTTGCCTCTGTGCTGGTGGGTCCTTCACAGGAGACCTATCTGGATTAGCAGAGTTGAAAGAGGTGGATTACATGCAAAGAAGACCTGCAGACAATGCATCTCATGCAACAGGGAAATGGAAGAAAACCAACTATCTGTCCTGAATAGAAAGATTAAACATGTTTATAGCAAGGCAAGATAAATTAGGAGAGCCCAAATACAGGCATTTCAGGCTGAGCAGAGATTGTTAAGTCTCACCCAATTCTGTGTTTGGGTTTTGGTTTTGGTTATCTTCTTTTTACGCCTATCTCAGGGCTTGAACTCAGGGTCTGGGTGCAGTCCCTGAGGGTTGTTGTGTTTTGTTTTTTTTTTTGCTCAAAGCTAGTGCTTTATTACTTGAGACATTGTTCCACATCCAACTTTATGGATGGTAATTGAAGATAAGTCTCACCAACTTTTCTTGACTGACTGACTTTGAATTGGGATCCCCTGATCTCAAACTCAGCAGAAGAAATCCAACCTGAGAGACAGAAAAGATTAGTGTCATCCTGGGAAGTGAAAAATGTCATGTGATTATGATATAGATACACTAAGTGAACACTTATCTCTTTGAAGAGAACACAAATCATCTGAGAGTGTATTCTATGTTCATGAAACTTTTTTTCTTCCCAAGAAAAGTGATTAGATTCATATCATACTGATGAGTCCACAGGGACATTGCTTCTACATTGAAGAAGACTGGAAGATACCCAAGCTATAGTAAGGAGATTTATGCAGAGTCCTTTTGTAGTAATTCTGGAGAAGACATGTATCTGTGAAGGAGCAGCAGTGGATGGACTTCATGTTGAAGAGAGACTGAAGAAATCAACCATGTGCTTTGAAGAGAGAAAGGACAAACATCAAGAGAAGAACAGAGGAATCAAATAGGACTGCATCTTAAAGCGACACCAAAATGACACTTACCTTCCTGAGGTGAACTGGACTAGACAGGGCCAATACTAAGGAGAATTTCAATATAGACACTCCATTTCCTGGAAAGAAGCTTTAAATAGATTTCATACTAAAGGAATTACAATGGACGTACTCCTTGCACAGAGGTAAGCATAAGGAGATGGGAACAGAACAGGCACCATCCACATGAGTAAGTCTGGAATAGCTTCATTCCATGTTAAGGTGCCAGGCAGTACACACTTTCCATGTTCAAAAGGATTGAAAAGGCACTTTCCATTCTAATGAGAGCTTCAGGAGACACATTGTACATTACAAATTACATTTTTCCCTAAATTGCAAGACACATCTTCTACATTCGCAAAGGCTAGAACTGAGAAATTCCATATTTGGGCAGCCTGAGACACATATTCCAGGAGAGCTAACCTGAATAGCACATACCATGGTCATGACTGATGGAGACAAAAATCCCCCTGCTTACATGTGCTAAAGAAGCAGTACTTCATGCTGACCCTCACTCCATCCACAGGGAACTGGAAGCATTGGATTATACGCCTAGTAGGGCTGGAGTCAAAGCCTTCCAAAGTTAGACAAATGTAGAAGAAATTCCTTGCTGAGAAGGGCAGAAGCCATTTGCCTCAGGTTCTTCTACTTCCAATAGCATAGCTGCAAGTGAAGGTTTACACTTGCATGAAACAATGGCAGGCAATGCAGCCCAGCCAAAAGGAAATGGGAGAGACCCCTCTTCCCTCCACTTTAGAAGGACTAAACACATTTTCTGCTCTGGCAAGCTAAATGAAAACAACTTCACACAAGAGGGCACCCCGAAAGACAGATTGTACAGGCTGAAAAGAGACAGTTAAGTCTCACTCCATTCTCTGTTTTTGTTTTGATTTTTGTTTTGTTGTTTTTGTGCCAGAACTGGGCCTTGAACTCAGGCCCCAGTAATGAGAAAAACTCAAACCATGGTTTTTTGCTCAAGATTAGTGCTCTACCACTTGAGCAGCCTCTCCTCAAGCTGAGGAGATGATGGATTCCAATCTGAGGAAAAATAGGAATGATTAGTTGCTTCCTAGGAAAGGAAAACAGTTATGAAAAGACTCAACACTTTCCTCTCTAAGGAGAAAATAAATACTCTGAGAGAGTATTCCATGCTGACTATACACATCCCTAACTGAGAAAGGGGGTTAGATGCATTTCATCCTGAGGAATCCACAGGGACATAATGTCTATGTTGAAGAAGACTGCTATGCTGAGTAGATTTCTGCACATGGACTTCTGGCAGATCAGATCTCAACAACACAATATGCTGTAAAGCCACTCAGGTGGTTGGATCTCGATGAAAGATTGAAGAAATAAATTCTGTGCTCTGAGGAAAGGAGGAAAGAAGAAATGTCAAGAGAAGGTTAGAGGAAACAAATATGACTTTGAGATAACGAGACACAAAAATGACACTTAACTTCCTGTGGAGAGCTGGATGACATGGCTTTGATGTTTAGGAGAATTGGAATGTCTACATTCTCCTCAGAGAAGGTGCATTGCAGGCTCAGAAGTGATGGATTAGTATCAGTCCATTCTGGGTTTTGGATTTAGTTTTGGTTTTGTTGGTTTTTCTGTGGCTCCCAGGGCAACTAAAAAGGTCCTGGGCACTGTCCATGAGCTATTGTTTTTTCTGCTAAAATATATTTCTCTAACATTTAGCTACAGCTCCAGTTCTAGCATTTTGTGGGTAGTTACAGATAACAGCTTCCTAGACTCTCTTGCACAGGCTGACTTCGAAGAGGTATCCTTGGATCTCAGCATGAGTAGATGGATTCCAAGCTGAGGAGAGATGAGAAAGATTTATTTCACTCTGGGAAGCCAGCAAAGTGGTGAGTTCCTGATAATGACACCCTAAGTTAACACTTAACCTCTCAGGGGAGAACACAAATATTTTCAGAGTATTTCATGCTCGTGAAACATATTCCTGTTAAAATATCAGCTAGATGCATTTCATACTGAGATATGCTCAGGACCATTGCTCTCATGTTGAAGAAGACACGAGTACATGGATGCTATGCTAAATAGATAAGCTGCAGATGGGTCACAACTGTCAAATAGCTGGAGAAGTCATACACCAGGGGAAGGAGCTCCAGTGGATTGATCCCATGTTGAAGCGAGACTGAAGAAATTGATTCCATGCTGTAAGGAGAAACAAAGGACAAAAGTCAAGCAGAGGACAGAGGAAAACAATATGATTACATACTAAAGATACACCGAGATGATACTTACCTTCCTGATAAAACTTGGAAAAAATGGATTGATTGTCCAGAGGGCAGCTGTAGTTGTCTTCCATGCTGAGGAATATGGAACATGATGATTCCACGATGAATACATGTAAACATGACATTTACCTTCCCGAAGAGAGCGAGACTAGATAGCATCAATTCTAAGGAGGCTTGGAATATAGGCACTCTATTCCCAGGAGTGAAGATGTATATGGATTCCATGCTAAGGAGAATTATTACATATTATACTCACGTTTGCACCGAAGGGAGCACAAGCAGCTTGATTTCAGACATTTGGACCTAGACTTGGAATTTCCCTCCTCTTCTCTCTGGAATAACTAGATCCAACCTGAGGAGAACATAAACTTCCTTTCCTCTTATCTGGAATATATAGATCTTGCATGAGGAGAGCTGGAAGAGATTTATTTCAGCCTCACAAGAACTGGAGCACAAATTTCCCTTGCTCATGGAGCCAAAGCAACTCCATTTGTGTGCTTAGGATAAAGCAGGCACTTCCTCCTGGGGAAGACGAAGTAACTTTGGGGACCAGCATGGTTTATTGCCATCACCATGATGTGCTACATGGGCCTAATATACATTATACACTTTCTCGGATGGGTTTGGTTTTTATTTGCCAGTCTTGGGGCTTGAACTCAGGTCCTGAGCACTGTCCCTGGATTCTTTTTGCACAAGGCTTGCACTCTACCACTTGAGCCACAGCGTCACTTCTGGCTTCTATTTATGTGGTGCTGAGGAATCAAACCCAGGGCCTCATGCATATGAGGCAAGCACTCCACCACTAGGCCATATTCTCAGACCCCATCTATACTTTCAACACAGAAAACTGCAGCAAAACTCTGCAGTCATGTGGTCTGTCTGCAACCATCACATAATTCTAATCAGCAATCAAACCCTAGAAACAAAACATCAGCTCCCAAAGCCTAAGACTGCAGGAATCTTACTTACCCATTCTCTCCTTGAGCAGAACTTACACATTAGTAGCCACAAAACTGCCACAGGTCTGCAGAATCAAGCGTGTGGCATGGTAACTGCAGCAAGGTACTCAGAAGCCTCTTATTCTTTGATACAAGTGAACCCAGGAGCTGGGAATGTGACTTAGTGGTAGAGTGCTTGCTTAGCATCTATTTTTTTTTCCAAATTTTTATTATCAAACTGATGTTCAGAGAGGTTACAGTTTCATACGTTAGGCATTGGATACATTTCTTGTACTGTTTGTTACCTGGTCCCACATACCCCCCACTCTCCTCCCCCTTTCCCTTTCCCCCCATGGGGTGTTCAGTTCACTTACACCAAACAGTTTTGCAAGTATTGCTTTTGTAGTTGTTTGTCGTTTCTTACCCTGTGTCTCTTGACTCTGGTATTCCCTTTCAATTTCCTAGTTCTAATACCAGTATACACGGTTTCCAATATACTCAGATAAGATTACAGAGATAGTGTAGGTACAACCACAGGAAGGTGATACAAGAACATCATCAATAATAGAAGCTACAAAAACATATGGGACGTTGAAAGTAGTTACAACTGTGATATAACAATCGTTTCCATAACATGGAGTTCATTTCACTAAGTATCATCTTATGTGTTCATAAGGGTATAGCTTTTGGGCTCTTGTGATCCTCTGCTATGACTTGCCTAAACCTGTACTAATTATTCCCAATAAGGGAGACCATAGAGTTCATGTTTCTTTGGGTCTGGCTCACTTCACTTAGTACAACTTTTTCCAACTCCTTCCATTTCCTTACAAATGGGGCAATGTCATTTTTTCTGATAGAGGCATAAAATTCCATTGTGTATATGTACCACATTTTCCTGATCCATTTATCTACTGAGGGGCATCTGGGTTGGTTCCAGATTCTAGCTATGACAAATTGTGCTGTGATGAACATTGTTGTGCTGGTGGCTTTAGTGTGATTTTGTTTGTGGTCTTTTGGATAGATACCCAAAAGTGGGGCTGTTGGGTCATAGGGGAGTTCTATATTTAGTCTTCTGAGGAATCTCCATACTGCTTGCCAGAGTGGCTGAACCAGTTTACATTCTCACCAACAATGAAGTAGGGTTCCCTTTTGGCCACATCCCCTCCAACAATTGTTGTTAGTTTTCTTGATATATGACATTCTTTCTGGGGTGAGATGGAATCTCAATGTTGTTTTGATTTGCATTTCTTTTATGGCCAGTGATGTAGAGCACTTTTTCATATATCTCTTGGCCATTCTAATTTCCTCATCAGAGAAGTCTCTTTGTAAGTCTTTAGCCCACTTGATGAGGGGGCTATTGGTTCTTTGCGGTTTTGTTTTGGAGGAAGGTAATTTTTTTAGTTCTGCATATATTTTAGATATGAGGCCTTTGTCCATTGAATGGCCGGTAAAGATCTTCTCCCAGTCTGTAGGCTTTCTGTTTTTCTTGCAAGCTATGTCCTTTGCCATGCAGAAGCTCTGCAGTTTGATGCAGTCCCATTTGTCCAACCTTTCTTTGATTTGTCGCATTTCTGGGTCTTTGTTAAGGAAGTTCCGTCCTGCGCCAAGAAGCCCAAGTGTTTCTCCTACTCCTTCCTTTAGTGTTTTCAGGGTGTCTGTTTTGATTTCCAGGTCTTTAATCCATTTGGAATTGATTTTGGTGCAGGGTGATATATAAGGATCTAGTTTTAGTTTGTTGCATGTGTTGAGCCAGTTTTGCCAGCATTTGTTAAAGAGGCTATCTTTCTTCCAAACTATTGTTTTAGTTCCTTTATCAAAGATTAAGTAGGCATAGTTCTGTGGGTTCATTTCTGGGTCTTCAATTCTGTTCCATTGGTCTTCAGGCCTGTTTCAGTGCCAATACCAAGCTGTTTTTATTACTATAAATTTATAATACAGCTTGTAGTTGGGTATTGTAATTCCTCCAGCACTGTTCTTTCTGCTTAGGATTGTTTTTGCTATTCTAGGTCTTTTTTTGTTCCATATAAATTTCTGGATTGCTTCCTCTATTTCATTAAAAAATGGTGTTGGAGAAAACTCAAAGTAGACCCAAGCCTATCACCATGCACCAAGATCAACTCAAAATGGATCAAGGACCTCAATATCAGATCTGAATCCTTGAAACTACTGAAGGACAGAGTAGGAAAGACGCTAGAACTTATAGGCACAGGAAGGAACTTCCTGAATAGAGTCCCAGGGGCACAACAAATAGGGGAAAGACTCGACAAATGGGACTACTACAAATTAAAAAGTTTCTGCACAGCTAAGGTCATAGCCACCAAAATAGAAAGACAGCCAACGATATGGGAAAGGATATTTACAGCAACAGACAAAGGCCTGATATCTGTCATCTATAGAGAACTCAAAAAACTAAGCCCCTCCAAGACCAATAAACCTATTAGGTAATGGGCAAAAGAGCTAAAGAGAGACTTCACAAGAGAAGATATAAAAATGGCAAAGAAACACATGAGGAAATGCTCAACATCCCTGCTAGTAAAGGAAATGCAAATAAAAACAACCCTGAGATACCACCTCACCCCAGTTAGAATGGCCAATACTCTGAACTCAGGAAACAACAAATGCTGGAGGGGGTGTGGGGAAAGAGGAACCCTTCTCCATTGTTGGTGGGAGTGCAAATTAGTACAACCACTTTGGAGAACAGTATGGAGGTTTCTCAAAAAGCTCAATACAGACCTACCCTATGACCCAGCCATACCACTCCTAGGCATCTATCCTAAACAGCAAAACCCAAGATATCAAAAAGACATTTGTACTTCCATGTTTATCGCGGCACAATTGACAATAGCCAAAATATGGAAACAACCCAGATGCCCCTCCACAGACGAATGGATCCAAAAAATATGGTACTTATACACAATGGAATACTTCATAGCGATTAGGAATGGTGAAATATTGTTATTCGCAGTGAAATGGTCAGAACTCGAACAAATAATGTTGAGCGAGACAAGCCTAGAACACAGAAAACAAAGGGACATGATCTCCCTGATATATGACAAAGGGAGACAGAGAGACAGTAGAGACCAAGTCTGTGAATACTGTATATGTTCTTGATACATTGTATATTGTATATATGTCCTGAACTAGAGAAGGGATAGA
This sequence comes from Perognathus longimembris pacificus, assembly GCF_023159225.1. Lineage (NCBI taxonomy): Eukaryota > Metazoa > Chordata > Mammalia > Rodentia > Heteromyidae > Perognathus > Perognathus longimembris. The sequence continues at coordinate 50,658,199 of NC_063161.1, forward strand.
AAAACAGGACGTAAGATATCACAAGAAATGTACACACTGCCCTACTATGTAACTGTACCCTTTTTGCACAACAACTTTTAAAAAGTTTGTGTTCCATTAATAAACAAATTAAAAAAATGGTGTTGGGATATTAATGGGTATTGCATTGAATTTGTAGATAGCCTTTGGCAATATTGCCATTTTGATTATATTAATCCTCCCATGGGAGGTTTTTCCATTTCCTTAGTTCTGACTTAATTTCATTTTTCAAGCTTTTAAAGTTCTCATCAAAGAGGTCTTTCACTTCTTTGGTTAAGGTTATTCCTAGGTATTTTATGTTTTGGGGGGCTATTGCAAAAGGAGTTGCTTTCCTGATTTCAGCCTCGGTCTTCAGGTCGTTAGCATAGAGAAAGGCCGTTGATTTTTGAGGGTTTATTTTATATCCTGCAACTTTGCCAAAGTTTTGGATCAGCTCTAGTAGCTTGGGGGTAGAGTCTATGGGGTTCTTTAGGTATAGGATCATGTCATCTGCGAAGAGAGAAAGTTTAACATCATCTTTTCCTATTTGGATCCCCTTTATATTTTCTTCTTGCCTAATAGCTCTGGCTAGGAATTCTAGTACTATGTTGAAAAGCAGGGGAGAGAGTGGACATCCCTGCCTTGTTCCTGATTTTAAAGGGAATGGCTTTAGTTTTTCCCCATTTAGAGTTATGTTTGCTGTTGGTTTGTCATAAACTGCCTTGATTATATTCAGGAATGTTCCCTGGAATCCCAGTTTTTCCAGGGCTTTTAGCATAAATGGGTGCTGGATTTTATCGAACGCTTTTTCCACATCCAGAGATAAAACCATATGGTTCTTTACCTTGTTCTGGTTGATGTCTTGCCTAGCATTTATGAACCCCATTATCAAATAAACAGAAAAAGCAGTAAGTGAGACTTTGGCTCAAGTAGTAGAGTGCTAGTCTTAAGCAAAAGAAGCTCAGGAAGAGTGCCAAGGCTCTGAGTTCAAGGCAAAGGACTGGAAAAAATAGTAATAAGTGAACCCACACTGAAAAAACCACATAACAGTCCTAGAGTAAAGAAAAAAGTTGAAAGCTGATCTTCAAAGTCAGAAGGGCTACCTGGAATCATATTGACACTTGATAGGCTTATCAACACTTTACTTCACTGATGAGAAGGACACTTGATAGGCTATCGACACTTTGCTTCACTGATGAGAAGGAAGAGTTCCCAAAGATAGGGAAGAGAATGAGAAAAAGCAGGAGCAGCATAAGGTCCCGGGAGTAGAGTGGGGTACTCAGGATGACTGGAGCACAGCAGTTATTCCAGGGGATTGAGGAGGAATATGCTGGCAAAGAAGCAAAGAACAAGAAATATGGTGTCTTATTGATCACATGAAAGAGCATACAAGTTCCTAAAAGCAATTAAAAACACACTGGGTGCCAATGTCGCAGATCTATAATCTCAACTAATCAGGAGGCTGAGATGTGAAGATGGATGATTGAAGCAAGCCAGCCAGGCAAATCTGCGACAACCTTATCTCCAATTAACCAGCAAAATATCAAAAAGGGAAGTGTAGCTCAAGTAGTAAAGAGAACTCGAGTGGAAAATCCCAGTAACACAGTAAGGCCCTGAATTCAAGCCCTATTTTACACACATACACACACACACACACACACACACACACACACACACACACACAACCAGGCAAAAATGCTGAGGAAACAGAAAAGGAAGAAATATCTTTGAAACAAACGTTTATTATAGTTGTTACAGTGTGACACATGTAATCATATTTTAGTCTTAATGAAAAGACTGATGGAAAGGAAACCAACTGTTTGGTAACCAAGGCTGAAGGTAATTTGTAGATATGAAATAGAAATAAAAACATATGCATAGCTAAGAAGAATTAGAATGAGTCAGTCTCTGATTCTTGTAAAACAATTTGACTTATCATTTAGCTGCACAAATTGACTGGGATGAGGAATGAAAGTCAGGGTGGAAATTCATGTTCTCAGTGGTGATGAATCAGACTTCCTGTGAAGCCAACATAAATGTACAAGCGGTGTTGTCTTGAGGAAGACATAGCCAAAAGTATGTGTGATATGGGGTTCCATCTGTAAGGACATGAGGGGAGGAAGTGCATCAGGCTAGTTGGTGGAGGATGAGGGTTCCCCACTGTGTCTCTCCTTGTGGGGTGGTATGAGGGCACGCTGTACCTGGACACCAGACTGGTTGTATTGTCATCTATTCCACAATAAACTCTATGGTGGCCAACAGCAGGACAGGAGGATCATGCATATGTGGTGAAGCCAGCAATGACAATGCATCCAAGAGACCATGGCCAATCCCAGAAAACTTCTTGTGAAAGGCAGGGATAGATGGTTTGTGTATCACTTTGCTGATACCTGTGACTGGAGGGAAAGTACTAGCTGTAAACAAGCCTGACTTGCCCATACATTTGTACAGAATCTGCTGCCCCAAATGGAGTTGCAATCAAGGATGGGCCACAGAGGCAACAATGATCCTATATGCCAACCTCTTCAAACTGCAGCTGTTTTGGTGTACCTGGGGACAGGCTATGGTATTCCCAAGAAGAGGAAACACATAACAGCCAATTTCCTCACAATGTGACCCTGATTTTAGCAACATGATCATGCTTGCCTGTTCATCAATGCCTATTCTGTGCCAGGTCTGTGTGAGGGCTTTAGGGGTACAGGAAATGCCTTTGGGTATAGTATCCTCACAAAATTAAAAAGAATGCAAATGAAAGACAGGAAGATGTCAGTGAGGGCACTATGGGTCTTCCAGGCAACAAGGAGGTCTCAGACGGAGAGTGGCCGACAAATACTTCAGCCTGTAGGGAGCTTGCAGGTTGTCTACTCTGGATTTCAAAAATCTCTGAGTCCACTCACGATCCAATGGATTCCTAATATTGGTGAGAGGTAACCCATGCAGCCAACAGGGACACCCACTTCCTCTGCCCAGTGCTGCTCCAATGTGTATAGACCCTGCTCCCAGGAGATAATGAAGATCCTCATCCTGATAGCCAGGGTCTCTGGAATCTGGACTCACCTTTTCCATCTGATTAGTATCTGTTGCTTCCAACTTAACCAACACTTCTCTCTTAGTGAAAGGCAGTTGGCAAACTACAAATCCAATCAACTAGGGGAGACAGAATTCATGCTTTGGTGTCCTAGAAGGAAAAAAAAATTCTCTAATCAGGCAGAATATTCAAAATATCCAGGCAGAATATTCTTGGGAGACCATTCCCACCTCAAATGTACCTATTTGGACCTCACAAGCAGCACCTCTCCTTTGGGGTCTCCATTACATAGTCAGCAGGGAAAGTAGACTTAATGAGTAGTGGTCTTTGTGTACACGTAGCATGGGGATTGCATTTCTTACTCTTCACTCTGACTGTACTGAGAAGGCAGTCACATGACACGCAAGGTTCTGGCTGGCAAGGCCTGGAGAAAGAGAGAGACAACAATCCTGAGTCTACGGAGAGGAAAACCAGCATTGGCTGCATTAATGGCCCCTTCTGCAGAAAACTCTCACTTTCTGATTTGCAGTTTGGTGTCTCGTGAAAAGTATATCTGATAACAATTAATAGGCCAGAGGTAGCTCATACTTGTAATTCTGTGATACTAGCCATATAAGAATCATGGTTCAAAGCCACCCAAAGCAAGAAATTCTGGAAGATCCTTCTCTCTAGTAAACCACCAAAAAGTTGGGAGAGGAGCTGTAACTCAACTGGGAGAACACTAGTCTTGAGCATAAATGCTAAGAGACAGTGGCTTCCCACTGAAATCAAGCCCCCATACCAGCAAAAACTGAAAAGAAAAAGAAAAAACAAGCATGAACAGGGCTGGTGCATCACACCCGTGAGCCTAGTTCCCCAGCAAGCTAAGGCTTGTTGTGTGAGTGTGTGACAGTTCTGGGCCTTGAACTCAAGACCAATGTGCTCTTTCTTAGCTGTTCCATCCAGGGCTGCCAACTATACTAGTTGGATCACATCTCCATGAGTACATGGCTCAAATGCTACACTACCTAAGATCAATTAAATAGCCAGTACAAAGCAGGAGGCTCTGAGTTCAAAATTTTTTTTAAAAAATTTAAATTAAATACAACAATAAAGATCACAGGCCCTGAGAATAGGAACAAGAAATCACTCAAGTTATCAGAAGATAGATCACCAGATCACCCAAGCTGAGTACAACAGCATTAGACAGATCTCAGGCAGAGGAGAGTTGCAGTGGATGTAATTCAGGCCAACAAGCACTATGCTAACAAGATTACATGCTAAAGAATTCTGGAATTGACACTTACCTTGCTGGTAACAGCTGCTTTAAATACATGTCATGTTGAGATGTTGAGTAGAAAGACTCATGATGAGGAAAGCTGGAATAGGTGTCTTAATTGATGAAATGAACTGGAGCTGACACAGTCCTTGCTGTCACCTGCCAAAAGAGATGCATTTCATAATAAACATGTATTCAATAGAGTTCACATGTAATAAGCACATTACAAGAGTGGGCATTTCCTTGTTTAAGACACCTGGAATAAAAGGAGACCATGAGGATGAAAAATGGACATGAATATTCCGCGTTGGATAGAGATGCCATCATGGAGACCAGTTTCACCATGGGGAAAGATTCAAGCCATTGACTCCATCCTGAGAAAAGATGGAAGAGATGTATTTGGGAAATAAGGAATGAGGAAGGACAGGAATACATGCTAAAGAGATCCCAACTTGACACTTACCTAAGCATGTAGAGTTGAGATAAGTGGATTCTACGACAAAGAGAACAGTAGTACATTCCATGCTGAGCAGAATAGATGATGAATCCATGCTAAAGAGACCTCAAGCTGACACTTACCTTAGTAAGCAGAAATCAGTAGATGGATACCAGGACAAAGACAGCTGCAATACATGCCATACCCAGGAGAGCATGAGATGATTCCATGATAAAGAAAGTTGCACTACATAGTTGCCTCCCTGAGAAGAGCTGATAAGAGCTGATAAGTGCTGATAAGAACTGGAACGTATACATTGCAACAGAAGATGTATTCCATGGTAAGGACACTTAAAACTAGATGCATTTCTTGCTGAGCTGAGTAAGCAAAGGGAAATCAATTCCAGGCTATACAGTTCTTCAGGGAAGCTGCAGCAGAAATATGCTATGTTGTTGTGCCCTCAAATGCAAATGACTCATGTGTAACATGACTAGAAAAGTCCTCCAAGATAGGGTGTTGTTGAAGAATTCTATGCCTTGTAGAGATGCTGAAACTTACAAGAATCTAAGGAGAACTACGAGCGGTGTATCACATGCCTTGGAATATACCTAGGAGAGATGAAATCAGACTTCCATGGTAATAGATATAGAAACACAGGTTGAAAAAGACAGAAATGATATACTCCATACTGTGATGAACAGAAGATGGATGATTCCACAGTGCTACAGTAGATTTGTAGCTTGTTTAATATAGCCCATAAATAGAGGTCATGTTAAACATGAAAGGCATCCAATGAGAAGTAGAGTTGGAGGACATATATTTCATGTGGAAGAGAGCTGTAGGAGACACATTCCATGGTAAGGAGAATTGGAGAAGGCATATTCTCTGCTAAAGAAAGTCAGAGTAGACAGATTCCCTGATGTAGACATATAGATTACATGCACTCCATGCTGATGGGAGCTGGAACCAGCATATCCTGTCCTTAGTAGAACTGATGTTGATGGAATACATGCTGAGGAGAACTGAGGTAGATGCACTCCATGCCAAAGAGTGGTAAACTTCCCAGTTACATGCAGGAGATTGTCGAGTAGACACTTACCTTGCTCACAAGAGCTGCTTTTAACAATGCCATGCTGAGAGCCCCAGTTTCAGATGAGATGAGATGATGCATGCAATGCTGAGCTAACATATAATACAGATTCCAGGCTGATTCCAGAAACTGACTGAAGAAGAGAGCTGCTCTAGCCACAACTCATGCTGATGAAAATCTGTGGAATTGCACTTTTTGCTAAGAAGAAAAAGTAGTAAGGTACTCCTCATGGAAAATAGAAAGGGACACACATCGCATGTTGAGAGGAGATTAAGAAGCAGCATTGCTTGCTCAAGACAGCTGGAGTAAGCAAACTGTTCAATGAATGGAGATGGATGGTATGTGTTCCAAGTGAATGAGACATGGTGCAATCTCATGCCATGTTGTAAGTTGCTGGAGTAGACACATTCCAACATAAGGAGATATGTGAGTAACAGTCTATATGTTGAAGAGGACTAGGGTAGACACATTCTATAATACTATAAGTACACATGTCAACATGCTAAGGAGAACTGAGTTAGTAATTACTTACCTGAAGAGGGCTGCATTACATATATTCCATTCTCAGCACAGCTGGAGTAGACAGCTTCCACCAAAAGAAAGCTGGAGATGATACTTACCTTCTGAATAGACTTACACATGCTACATTCCGTGATGCTGAGTTCAACTGTAGCTTTATTCCTTCCTGCAGAGACATGAGGTAGACATAAACCATGAAATGAATTTGAGCACACAGATTCCTTGCAGCAGAGAGACAGAAGAGATTCATTTCATGCTATGAGCCATGAGGGAAAAGATTCTATACTGCACAAAAACGCAGGAAGGAGATGGTTTCATGATGACAAAAGCTTACCCCAAAGAAATGCTTGCCATCTTGTGGGAGTTGGAATAGATGCATTCCATGCCAAGAAGAATGGGACCCCAAGTTCAAGCCCCACGACCATAAAAAAAAAGTATGATTATGCCACACATCAAATTATGAGTGATTCATTCCCATAAAAACTCCAAAATATTTAGGAAAAACAGTAGTAATATTTGGGGTTTCCTTGGCCGTTTTGCGTTGGTGGTATAGTGGTGAGCATAGCTGCCTTCCATTCCATGTTTTGTACAGGTGGAAACCAAACCTTCCATACTCCAAATCTGTTAATTTCATGCTGATAACAAGAATAAGGTAAACCCAGGCTGGCAAAACCTGCAATAAATGGGTGATGGATTCCATGAAGAAAAGAGTCAGAGAAACCACATTCCATTCTGTACTGGGCTTGGTCACTGTACTGGGCTAGATCAGAGCTACAGTAGAGGTATTCCATGACAAGGAGCACTGAGCTAGCCAGACCCTATGCTGACAAAAAGTGGAGTTGACGCATACCTGGCCAAATAGAACTGCCTTTAACACTTGCCAGACTTACATGTCGAGGACAGGAATCCTGGCTAGTATACATAGAGTAAGTGCATTTTTTTGGAAACAATTCTGCCTTAGAAATATGGCTGGAGTTAAATGTAATCCAGGCCAAGTACAAATGTTAAAAAAAACATGCTGTGCTGAATGGCGTTAAAACATATGCTTACCTTTCTGGAGATGAAAGCTACAGACACATGCCATGTGCAGTTTGCCTGAGATCACATTCTTTGAGGAAGACTGCAGGATCTAGCCTCCTGAATGGCCTAGGGGTCCCTTGACTGGACAGAAAACTGCTCAGTCATGCTGAGTAGAAAGGAGGTAAACAGATCTCATGCTGAGGAGACCCACAGTAGAAACAGTCCATGACAAAGACCAGTATGCTAGCAGCAAGACTGCATGCTAAAGAATGCTTGCATTGACACTTACCTTGCTGATGAGAGCTGCTTTAAACACATACCATGCTGAGATAATGAGTAGTAGAAGGATGCATGCTGAGGAGAACTGGAATAGGTGTATTCCTTGATGAAGAGAACTGGTGTTGACTCCACCCCTATTGAAAGATGCTACAAAAAAGATGGATTTCAAAACAAAAAGAAATATGGTAAAAACTTTTCACATGTATTAAACACAATATTGGAGTGGATACTTACTTAACGGAGCTGGAACCAATGAATGCCATGTTGAGAAGAAGTACAATTCAAATATTCCATGCTGAAAAGAGACAGTGTCCAAATATTCTGAATGTTTTTGTGATCGATTTCACCATGAGAAGAGATTGAAGGCATTTATGCCATTCTGAGAAGATGGAAAATATACATTTTGAAATAAGAGGAAGGAGAGAGAATTCTATTCTGAAGAATCCCTAGGTTGACACATACCTTAGTAGAGTTCAGATAGTTGGATTCCAGGACAGAAAGATCAGTAGTATATTCCATGGTGAGCACAATGCAATATGATTCCAAGATAGAGAAACCTGGAGTTCCCATCTTCCTGAAAGGAGCTGGAGAAGATGGTTTCAATGCTGAGCAGAACTGGAGTTATTCAGCCCACTCCTTGAAGAGTAGGGGGAGATGCATTCCGTAATACGGACACTAAGAGTAGATGAGGTGAGTGAGCAACAAGAGATTGATTCCAGGCTGTATAGGCTGTAGTTGATGTTTGTTTCCCTGTGGAGATCTGCAGTAATACCTGAAGCTCCATTTCATCCACCCCAAGGAGAACTGGAAGAAATGCATTTCAGGCTGACGAGAATCAGAATACACATACTCCCTCCTTGAGGAGAGTAAAAGGAGTTATAATCCACATTGAGGCAAATTAGAGTAGACACATCCCACTTTCAAATATCCTGAAGTTAAAGAACTAGACTTCAGAAAACTGCATCAGAATCATTCCATTTTGTTGTGCCCTCAAATGCATGTGCTATCGCATAATACACAGGGAGGAGACTTATTCCATGATAGGATACTATGAAAGAATTCTATGTATTATCAATGTAATGAATAGAATATTCACTGCTTCCAAATGAAAACGAAGAGAGGTAAATCACATGCCAAGCATTACACCTAGGAGAGCTGGAATCAAAGATTTTCATGGTGACAAACCAGGAACAGAGATTGACAAGGGCAGAGAAGGTATATTCCATACTTAGAAGAGCAGAGATGGTCAATTCCTCATAGGGCTGGACTATATTTGCACTACACATGTACTCTGTTTAGCAGAGCTGGAGTAGATCTCATGCTATACAGACCTAGTAGAAAAGCATCCCATGATGAGAAGACTTGGAGAACAAACATTCCATGAGCAAGAGAGCTGCTGGACACACATTCCATGTTGAGAAGTGGAGAAACAGGGCTGGGGATATGGCCTAGTGGCAAGAGAGCTTGCCTCGTATACATGAGGCCCTGGGTTCGATTCCCCAGCACCACATATAGAGAAAACGGCCAGAAGTGGCGCTGTGGCTCAAGTGGCAGAGTGCTAGCCTTGAGCAAAAGGAAGCCAGGGACAGTGCTCAGGCCCTGAGTCCAAGGCCCAGGACTGGCCGAAAAAAAAAAAAAAGATGTGGAGAAACATTGCACACTGAGGAAAGGAGCAGTAGACACATTCCCTTATATAGAGAGCTAGCATACGTGCATTTCTTGCTGAAGATTGCCGCTGGAGTCTCACTCCATTCTGAAGTGGACTGCACAGATATCGTTTCTTTTGTACTGGAATTAATACTCGAGTGAGCTCTGCGGATTCATTTCATGCTGAGAAGAGCAGGAGTAGACATGTTTCATTCTGAGGGAAGCCATCATACTTGGGGAGATGGGTTCCATGAGGACATGGAGTGCTTCATATACATTTTGTGAAAGAGGCACACTCCTCCTGAGTAGAAGTGAAGTCCAACAGATCCCAATGTGAGGAGAGCTGAGCTAGATGTACTCCATGCGAAGGAGCACTATACTCACCAGATTCCAAGCTGGAGAATGCAAGTGTTGACACTTACCTTGCTGACAAGAGCTGATTTCATCACATGCATTGCTGAGAGCCTTAGCTTCATCCAGAGGCTCCCGAGGAAGACAGCTGTAGGTGGTGCATTCAAGCTGAAAGGACAAGCAACAGACAGCTTCCAAGCTGCACATTGATGCGCTAGAAACTGTAAGGAGGACAGCTGATTTACACAAGTTTCATGCTGAGGAGAACCTGAGGAGCTACACTCCATGCTGAGCAGAGATGGAATAGTGTGCCTTTCATTAAAAAAAAAAAGTGGACAAATTAACTGTGCTGAGGAGTGACAGGGTAGGAACATTCCTTACTCAAGACATCTGAGTAGATGTGTTGTTCAATGAAATGAGTTGGATGATACGCATTCCAAGAAAAGGAGACATGGATCGGGCTCATGCCATGTTGCAAAGACCATTCCATCATTCCATTGTAAAGAGACTTCAGAGACACATTCTCTCTAGAGATACTATAGTAGACACAATCTATGCTATAAAGACACATATTTGAAATGGATTCCATGCTGAGTGTTGAGTTAGAAATTACCTGAGGATTGTGATGTCCCACTACAGAGGAATGGATACAAAAAATGTGGTACCTGGGCTTGGAATATGTCCTAGTGGCAAGAGTGCTTGCCTAGTATACTTGAAGCCCTGGGTTCGATTCCCAAGCACCACATATATAGAAAATGGCCAGAAGTGGCGCTGTGGCTCAAGTGGCAGAGTGCTACCTTGAGCAAAAAGAAGCCAGGGACAGTGCTCAGGCCCTGAGTCCAAGGCCCAGGAATGGCCAAAAAAAAAAAAAAAATGTGGTACCTCTATACAATGGAATACTACATAGCAATTAGAAATGATAAAATATTGGTATTCACAGGAAAATAGTCAGAACTTGAAAAAATAATGTTGAGCGAGACAAGCCTAGCACACAGAGAACAAAGGGGCATGGTCTCCTTGATATATGACTGTTAGGCGGGGTTGGGGGCACAGTAGAGACCAGGTCTACAAAACAAATTCTTTTTTTCAAATGGTATTTCCATTTTGGGTCAGCGACCTTACATTGTGTATAAGCAAAATCAACTCTAAGAGCAGGACAAAGGAGGATTCCATTGTTGATGTTACATTTAAAGTTCTAGGTGAATATCCTTTGGCGTATGCTACATGGTTACTGTGTAAGATTTTGGTACATTTGGTATTGTATATATGCCTACCTGATCTAGAAAAGGGAAAGAAAAATGTGAGTGTAAGATATCACAAGAAATGTACTCACTGCCTTATTATGTAACTGTACCCCTTTTGCACAACACCTTGTCAACAAAATTTAATTAATAAAAAAAATTACCTGGGGAGGGATGCATTAGATATATTCCATTCAGAACACAGCTGGGATAGACAAATTCCACAATGAGGACAGCAGGAGATACTTACCGTTTGAGCCGAGCTGCACTTGAACTGCACTTGAATTTTTCCATGCTGGAAACAGCAACAATAGCTTTATTCCATCCTGCAAAGAGATAGGTAAACATGGACAGTGAGGAATGAACTCAAATACATTGATTCCACCTAGCAAACAGACTGAAGTGATGAATTTTATGGTCTTAGCAAAAAGGGAAAAGATTTAGTCTTGCATGTGAATACAGAATGGAGATGGTTCCATGCTAAGAAATGCTTGCCCCAAATAAATGCTTACCTGACTGAGGAGAGCTGAAATTGATGCATTCCATGCCCAGGAGAACAGGAGCACACATATTCCATGCTGAGGAAGTGGGAGCAGATGATAAAAAATCCTAAGGGCAACATCACATCCCTACAGAGAGCTGGAATCCTTGATTGCCTTGCTGAGGAGACTTAGAACAGATCCACTTCAGGTTCTCAAGAGCAGTGATAGAGACATTCAAAGCTAAGAAAAATTCAAATGGCTCTATTCCCTCTTGGAGTGAGCAAAAGGAGATGTCCTTCAGTCTGTGTAGGTGTGGCCATATTTTCCTGCCTGGGAAAAATGGACACCCTCTTGAGAAGTGCTGGAGGAGACACATTATAGACAGTTCACTGGAGTAGACACAATCCATGCTGAGAAAAGCTGGAACAGATAAGATTCCACATGAGAAAGGCTGGAGGAGCCCCATTCCTGCAGAAGACCTTCAGCCATCACTTTTCATGTTCATGACAATGGAGGAGGCATATTCCATGCTGGGAAGTTCTGGACCTAACGTTGAATATATTCCACAGTTCCAAAACTGGGTGGACATATTCTTCATGTCCAAAACTGGAGGAGACATAGTTCAGGCTGAAATGAGGACAGGCATTCCACACTGAGGAGAGTTAGATGAATACATTCCATCTGGAGGAAAGCTGGAGAAATACTTCATTGTGTGCTGATATGGAGAACACATACTCCAACCTCATGAATGCTGGAACAAGAGGTACTCTCTGCTGAAAAGAATTCAATTATACAATTTTCACAAAGACAAGTGCTAGGAGAGTCTCATTTCATTCTCAAGTGGGTTGGAGGAGATACACTGCAGGTATTGTACAGCTGTAAAGCAGACCTTTTGTAAAACAGCACCTATGCCAGCAGTACATGCAGAATTGAGATGGACTAATCAGATTTCATGCTGCAGAGCATTGTAACGTTGCGTACTAGGAGTCCAAGATAATATGAGTGAGAATAGACAGATTCCATGCAGAGATAGGCTGAGGAAGTACTGAAGTAGCCAACTGCAGACTCAAGAATACCACACTTGAGGGGCTGGGGGTGTAGCTTAGTGGCAGAGTGCTTACCTAGCATGCATGAAGCCATGGGTTCAATTCCTCAGCACCAACCCAACAGAAAAAGCCAGAAGTGGTATTGTGGCTCAAGAGGGAGAGCGCTAGCAATGAGCAAAAAGAAGCCAGGGACAGTGGTCCAGAGACTAGCAAAAAAAAACAAACCCACAAAAACAAAACAAAAAAAAATGAAGAATAACACACTAGAAACTTACCTTGTTGACAAAAGCTGCTTTAAAGACATGTCATACTGAGAGCCTGAGTAGAGAGAATCCAAGCAAAACATTGTACAGTTTGGTGCATTCTAAGACTAGGAGAATTGTAGTAGACAAGAGTCCATGTTGTAAGCTTCTACTGGAATAGGCACTTAGACATTATTGAGGAGAACTGGAGCCAATCCATTCCATGTAAGAAATACAGAAGCCCATACTCCATGCAGGAGAATCCTAGGACTGAGACCTACCTTGTTTACCAGACCTGAATTGATGGATCCTATGCCAAGAACAGCCTAGAACCTGAACAAGGCAGTCCCTGGTGAAGACAGCTGGATTACATGCATTCTTTTTTTTTTCAAATTTTTATTATCAAACTGATGTACAGAGAGGTTACATTTTCATACGTTAGGCATTGGATACATTTCTTGTACTGTTTGTTACCTTGTCCCTCATACCCCCCTCGACATGCATTTTTTAATTAAGATAGCCATGGTAAATATATTTTATGCTGGTGAGAATTGGAGGACAAATATTCCATGTACAGAATACATTTACACACTTTCCCAGAGAAGGAGAGCTGGTCCATCCTCATTACATTATCAAACAATGAGCAATACAGGAATTCCATCATTTGTACAACTGGAAATATGAACTTCCATACTGAGTGGCCAGATGTACATGCATTTCATTGTGATAAAGGAAATCATAAGGTATATCCAAGCTGACAAGCCCTGTGGTGAATGGGTGATTTATTCCACGATGAGAAGACTTGCAGAAGACACATTCCATTTTGTTTTGGCTTTGATCTGAGCTGCAGTAGACAAATTCCATGACATGGAGCATTGAACTAATCAGACTCCATGCTGACAAAAACTGGAATTGACACAGATCTTGCCCAGGAAAAGTACCTTTAACATATGACAGGCCGACCCTCTGAGGACAGAGCCCCCACCTAGGCATACACCTAGAGTTGGTGTATTTCTTGATGAAGATAGCTGGACTGGACACGTATCTTCCTAAGAAATCTGGCTGGAGAAAATGCATTCCAAGCCAACACAAAATGTGAAATCCACATACCACGCTGCAGGGTGGTAAAGCAGACACTTCTCTGAGGATGGAAGCTACAGACGTAGTCCACATTACAGGTACCTGAGTAGATCACATTCTATGAGGAAGAGTACAGGATCTAGGCCCTGAAGAGCCTAGTGGTCACTTCAGTGAACAGAAACCTGCTCAACCAAGCTGAGTAGAACAGAGGTAGACAGATCTCATGCTGAGGAGACCTTCAGGACAATGAGAAATGTATTAACAAGACTACATGCTAAAGGATACTAGCATTGACACTTACCTTGTTGAGGAGAGTTGCTTGAAATGCATGTCAGTAGAAGTAATCACGCTGAGGAGAGCTGGAATAAATGTATTCCTTGATGAAGAGAAAAGAACACAGAAATATGCAGTAACACATTTCAAGTGTATTAAGCACATTGCTGGAGAGGACATTGGAATTACTTAAGAAAGACGGAATAAGTAGATGTCATGCTGAGGATAAGCAGCATTGACATATACTTATTTTTTTGGGGGGTGGGGGGTTCAGTCATGAGGCTTGACCTCTGGTCTTGGGTGCTGTCCCTGATCTCTTCACCTCTACCACTTTAGCTGTAGCACCACTTCAGGTTTTCTGCTGGCTAACTGGAGTCAAGGCAGAACTCTAATTATCACCTAGCTACTATTTCTTGGAGACTAATTATCTTTGACCATGACTTCTCTATTTACTGTGAAGAGACTTCCCTATTTACTGTGAAAAGCTTTTGCTAAATCAGCTGGGCAAGCAAGTCTCCCTAGGGATGCTCTGTACTGGGGAAGAGACTCATGACAAAGGTGGCCTTCCTTAGGCCATCAAACACAGGAGACCCTTAATGGAGATTTTTTCCTCATAGGCCTATTAGATTGCGAATAACACATCAGAACTTCAGTGCCTAGGCTAAGTTTCCCACTAGTCAGAGAAGTTATTCTCCCTCCCCCCGCCCCCCCCACGATTGGAGGATAGCTCATATATAGGCATTGCAGGCTCAGAAGACATGGCTAAGTATCAGTCCATTCTGAGTTTTGCATTTAGTTTTGGTTTTATTGATTTGTCTGTGGCTCCTAGGGCGACTAAACAGGACCTGGGCACTGTCCATGAGCTAAAAATATTGCTCTAACATTTAGCTACAGCTCCAGTTCCAGCACTTTGTGGGTAGTTACAGATAACAGCTTACTGGACTGTCTTGCACAGGCTGACTTTGAAGAGGTATCCTTGGATCTCAGCGTGAGCAGATGGATTCCAATCTGAGGAGAGATGAGAAAGATTTGATTCTGGGAAGCCAGCAAAGTGATGAGTTCCTGATAATGACACCCTTAGTTAACACTTAACTCTCTGAGGAGAACACAAATATTTTCAGTGTTTCATGCTTGTGAAACACATCCTGTTAAAATAGCAGCTAGATGCATTTCATACTCAGATGTGCTCAGGAATACTGCTCCCACATTGAAGAAGACACGAGTACATGGATGCTATGCAAAATAGATAAGCTGCAGATGGGTCAAAACTGCCAAATAGCTGGAGAAGTCATACACCAGGGGAAGGAGCTCCAGTGTATTGATCCCAAGTTGAAGCGAGACTGAAGAAATTGATTCCATGCTGTAAGGAGAAACAAAGGACAAAAGTCAAGCAGAGGACAGAGGAAAACAATATGATTACATACTAAAGATACACCGAGATGATACTTACCTTCCTGATAAAACTTGGAAAAAATGGATTGATTGTCCAGAGGGCAGCTGTAGTTGTCTTCCATGCTGAGGAATATGGAACATGAGGATTCCACGATGAATACATGTAAACATGATATTTACCTTCCCAAAGAGAGCTAAACTAGATAGCATCAATTCTAAGGAGGCTTGGAATATAGGCACTCTATTCCCAGGAGTGAAGATGTATATGGATTCCATGCTAAGGAGAATTATTACATATTATACTCACGTTTGCACCGAAGGGAACACAACAAGCTTGATTTCAGACCTTTGGACCTAAACTTGAAAATTTACTCGTTCTTATCTGGAAAAATTAGATCCAACCTGAGGAGAATGGAAATTTCCCTTCCTCTTAACTGGAATATATAGATCTTGCATGAGGAGAGCTGGAAGACATTTATTTTAGCCTCAAAAGAACTGGATTTCCCTTGTACATGGAGCCCAAGGAACTTCATTTGTGTGCTTAGGATAGAACAAACACTTTCCAAAAGGGAAAGGCTGGAATACCTCTATCCATAATGAAATAATGCACTATTTTTATGCTCTGGTCAGAGAAAAAATGATCCTCAACTCTCACTGCTCATGTACTCATGCATGTGTCATAAAGAAAGCAGCCTAACTTGTTTTGTCCACTCATGGAGCAATAGTAGGAAACAGGACATAGACCAACAGGTTCATATGCTTCTTAACAAGTGACTTTGGGGAATAACATGGTTTTTGCTCTACCATAATGACATAGGCCTAATATCCATTCTACAATTTCAATATAGCAAACTGCAGCAAAACTCTGCACTCATGAATTCTATAATTATCACACATTTCTAACCTGCAGTCAACCCGACGCAAAACATCAGCACCCAAAGCCTAAAGGAATCCTAATTACCCATTCTCTCCTCCAGAACTTGCACATTAGTAGTCACAAAACCTTCACAGGTCTGCAGAATCAAGTGCGTTACATGGTAACTGCAATGAGGTACTCAGAAGCCTCTCATTCCTGGGAGACCAGAAGGGAACCCACATTTCAAAAAACACAACAGATTGAGAGTAAGGAAAACATTGACAGCTGAGCTTCACCATGAGTGGGAACCAGGTGGAATCCTATTGACACTTGATAGGCTTATTGCCCCTGATGATAATGAAGGGTTCCCAAAGAATAGGGAAGAGAATGAGCAGAGGGAGAAAAAGCACAATGTCCTGGGAGTATAGTGAGGTATTCAGGATGACCAGAGCACAGAAGTTATTC
Source organism: Perognathus longimembris pacificus (assembly GCF_023159225.1). NCBI lineage: Eukaryota > Metazoa > Chordata > Mammalia > Rodentia > Heteromyidae > Perognathus > Perognathus longimembris. The sequence goes on from NC_063161.1 coordinate 50,674,901, forward strand.
CAGGGGATTGAGGAGGAATGTGCTGGCAAAGAGACACAGTGAAGGAAACAAGGTGATTTAGAGGTTATATAAAAGAGCATACAAGATCCTCAAAGCAATTAAAAACACACTGATTGCCAGTGTATCAAATCTATAATCTCAGCTACTCAGGAGGCTGAGATGTGAAGATGGATGTTTGAAGCAAGCCAGCCAGGTAAATATGACACAACCTTATCTCAAATTAAACAGCAAAAAAGTCCAAAAGGGAAGTGTAGTTCAAGTGGTAAAGGGAACTCTTGAGTGGAAAATCCCAGTAACACAGTAAGGCCCTGACTTCAAGCCCTAGTATTCACACACACACACACACATACACACACACACACACACACACACACACACACACACACAGAGGCAAAAATACTGAGGAAACAGAAAAGGCAGAAATATCTTTGAAACAGACATTTATTATAGTCATTACAGTGTGACACATTTTAGTCTAGTTTTAGTGTAATCACATTTTAGTCTTAATGAAAACACTGATAGAAAGGAAACCAACTGTTTGGTAACCAAGGCTGAAGGTAATTTGTAGATATAAAATAGAAATAAAAACAGATGCATGGCTAGGAAGAATTAGAATGAGTCAGTCTGATTCTTGTAAAACAATTTGACTTATTTAACTGCACAAATTGACTGGGGTGAGGAATGAAAGTCAGGGTGTAAATTCAGGAGCCATGTTCTCAGTGGTGATGAATCAAACTTCCTGTGAAGCCAACATGAAATGTGAAAGTGGTGTTGTCTTGAAGAAGACATAGCCAAAGGCATGTGTGATGTGAAGTTCCATCTGGAAGGACATGAGGGGGGAATTGCATCAGGCTAGTTGATGGATTATGAGGGTTCCCCACTGTGTCTCTCCTTGTGGGGCGGTATGAGGGCACACTATAACAGGACTCCAGACTGGTTGTATTGTCATCCATTCCACAATGAGCTCTATGGAGGCCAACAGCAGGACAGGAGGATTATGGGTATGTGGTGAAGCCAGCAATGACAATTCATCCAGGAGATCATGGACAATCCCAGCCCACTCATGGTGAAAGGCCTGTGTATCCCTTTGCTGATACCTGTGATTGGAGCAAAAGTTCTAGCTATAAACAAGCCTGACTTGCCCATACATTTGTACAGAATCTGCTGCCCCATAATGGAGTTTCAGTCAAGGATGGGCCACAGAGGCAACAATGACCGTGTATGCCAACCTCCCCATACCTCATCTGTCTTGGTATAGGTGGGGACAGGCTATGGTTTTCTGAAGCTGAAGAAACACATAACAGACAATTTCCTCACAATGTGACCCTGACTTTAGCAACATGATTGTGCTTGCCTGTTTCTCAATACCTGTTCTGTGCCAGGACTGTGTGAGCGGCTTTAGGGGTACAGAAAATGCCTTTGGGGTATAGTATCCTCACAAAATTAAAAAGAGGAGAACTCCAGTGGATGTAGTCCAGGCCAACAAGCACTATACTAACAAGATTACAAGGTAAAGAATTCTGGAATTGACACTTAGCTTGCTGGTAACAGCTGCTTTAAACACATGTCATGTTGAGATGCTGAGTAGAAAGACTCATGGTGAGGAAACCTGGAATAGGTGTCTTCCTTGATGAAAAGAAATGGAGCTGACACATTCCTTGCTGTCAACTGCCAAAGAGGTAAATTTCATGATAAACATGTATTAAACAGAGTTCAAATGTAATAAGCAGATTACAAGAGTGGGCATCTACCTTGTTTAAGACACCTGGAATAAAAGGAGATCATGATGATGATAAGTGGACATGAATATTCCATACTGAATAGAGATGCCAACATGGAGACTAGTTTCACCATGGGGAGAGATTCAAGACATTAACTCCATCCTGAGAAAAGATGGAAGAAATGTATTTGGGAAATAAGGAATGAGGAAGTATATGAATACATGCTAAAGAGATAACAACTTTACACTTACCTAAGCATGTAGGGCTGACATAATTGGATTCCAGCATAAAGAGAACAGTAGTACATTCCATGCTGAGCAGAGTAGATGATGAATCCATGCTAAAGAGACCTCAAGCTGAAACTTACGTTAGTAAGCAGAGCTCATATAGATGGATTCCAGGAAAAGACAGCTGCAATACATGTGAGATGATTCCATTATAAAGAACGTTGCACTACTAATTTCCTCCCTGAAAAGAGCTGGAGTAAGTGCTGATAAGAACTGGAACACATACATTCCATTCCCTGGAGAGCAACAGAAGATGTATTCCATGGTAAGGACACTTAAAAGTAGATACATTTCTTGCTGAGCTGAGTGAGCAAAGGGAAATCAATTCCAGGCTATACAGTTCTTCATGGAAGCTGCAGCAGAAATATGCTATGTTGTTGTGCCCTCAAATGCAAATGACTCGTGTATAACAGGACTAGAAAAGTCTTCCATGATAGGGTGTTGTTGAAGATTTCTATGCCTTGTAGAAATGCTGAAACTCACCACATTCTAAGGAGAACTAGGAGAGGTATATCACATGCCTTGGAATATACCTAGGAGAGCTGAAATCAGACTTCCATGGTGATATAGGAACAAGGTTGAAAAGGACAGAAATGATATACTCCATACTGTGATGAACAGAAGATGGATGATTCCACAGTGCTACAGTAGATTTGTAGATCTCATGTTAAACATGAAAGGCATCCAATGAGGAGTAGAGTTGGAGGACATACATTTCATGTGGAAGAGAGCTGGAGGAGATACATTCCATGTTGAGGAGAATTGGAGAAGGCATATTCTCTGATTAAAAAAAAGTCAGAGTAGACAGATACCCTGATGTAGACATATAGAATGCATGCACTCCATGCTGATGGGAGCTGGAACTAGCACATCCTGTCGTTAGTAGAACTGATATTGATCGAATCCATGCTGAGGAGAACTGAGGTAGATGCACTCCATGCCAAAGAGTGGTAACTTCCCAGTTACATGCAGGAGATTGTTGAGTAGACACTTACCTTGCTCACAAGAGCTGCTTTTAACAATGCCATGCTGAGAGCCCCAGCTTCAGAGAGATGAGATGGTGCATGCAATGCTGAGCTAACATATAATACAGATTCCAGGCTGATTCCAGAAACTGACAGTGAAGAAGAGAGCTGCTCTAGCCACAACTCATGCTGATGAAAATCTGTGGAATTGCACTTTTTGCTAAGAAGAAAAAGTAGTAAGGTACTCCTCATGGAAAATAGAAAGGGACACACATGGCATGCTGAGAGGAGATGGAGAAGCGGCATTCCTTGCTCAAGACAGCTGGAGTAAGCAAACTGTTCAGTGAATGGAGATGGATGATATGTGTTCCAAGTGAATGAGACATGGTGCAATCTCGTGCCATGTTGTAAGGTGCTGGAGTAGACACATTCCAATGTAAGGAGACATGAGAGTGACAGTCTATATGTTGAAGAGGACTAGGGTAGACACATTCTATAATGCTATAAGTAAACATGTCAACATCCTGAGGAGAACTGAGTTAGTAATTACTTACCTGAAGAGGGCTGCATTACATATATTCCATTCTCAGCACAGCTGGAGTAGACAGCTTCAACAAAAAGGAAAGCTGCACATGATACTTACCTTATGAGGAGAGTTGAACATGCTATAATCCATGATGCTGAGTTCAACTGTAGATCATTCCTTCCTGCAGAGACATGAGGTAGACATAAACCATGAAAATGAATTCGAGCACACAGATTCCATGCAGCAGAGAGACAGAAGAGATTCATTTCATGCTATGAGCCATGAGGGAAAAGATTCAATACTGCCCGAAGATCCAGGAAGGAAATGGTTTCATGATGACAAAAACTTACCCGAAAGAAATGCTTGCCATCTTGTGGGAGTTGGAATAGATGCATTCCGTGCCAAGAAGAATGGGAGCACGTGTATCCCATGCTGCAGATAGTGGGAGATGATTCCATAATAAGGAATCCTCAAGGGAATATTCAGCTTGCTGCAGAGGGCTGGAATCCATGACAATAACCCTCGGGAGACTTGGGACACATCCTCTTCATGCTCTAGAGAGCAATGACAAATACATTCCTTGTTGAGAAAATTAGAGTGTATTTCTTCCTTGCTGGAGTGAATAAAAGGAGGTATCCTTCAGTCTGTAAAAATCTGGCCTTGACATTTTCCATCCTCAGGGAAACTGGGATTCAAACTTTAGATGTGCGGGAAGAGCTATTTTAGACTGGGAACTGGAGTAGACACATTCGGTGCAGAAAGGCACTGAAGCATATAGATTCCACCTGAGGAAGATTCGAGGAGGCTGAGTTGCAAAATACCACTTTCATGCTCACGATTATGCTGAAGAAAACTGGGCCCACACTTGGAGGAGACATATTGCACACGCCCAAAACTGGAGGCGATAGACACATTCTAACTGCCCCAAACTGGCAGACATATTCTACATGACTAAAAGAGGATAAGACATTTTTCTCTTGCTCAAAACTGGAGGAGGCACATTCACATTCTGGGCTGAGAAAAGCTGAAGAGAGGCATTTCCACATTGAGTAGTGGTGGATGAACACATTCCATGTGGAGCAGAGCTGGAGAAACACATCGCATGTTGTGGTTATCTGGAGTTTCCATGCTCCAGACTGAGGGATGCTGGAACAAGAGCCATTGTTTGCTGAGGAGAATCCAAGTATACAATTTCCCTGATGAAAAGAGCAGTGTAAATCTCACTCCACTCTCAAGTGAATTGGAGGAGATACATCGCAGGAACTGTACAGTTGGAAAGGCAATCTTTTCTAAGGTAACATCCATGGCTGTAATTCATGTATAGTAGAGATGGAACAAATCACATTTCATGCTGAGGAACTTTGTAAAGTATGACTACAGCGATTCCAAGATGTTAAGAGTATGAATAGACAGCTTCCATGCAGGCATGGGCTAAATAATATGCATTCTGTACTAAGCCGATGTATTCTAAGCAAGTAATGTTTTACTAGCCAGCTGTCTACTCAAGAATGCCACACTTGAATCTTATCTTGCTGACTAAAGGTGCTTTAAGGACATCTCTAAGGAAACAGATCCCAATTCTGTACATTCCAAGAGAGGGAGAAATGTGGTGGCCAAGAATCCATGCAAAAGGCTGCTGGGATAACTTACTGAGGAGAACTGGAGCTGATCCATTCCATGAAAGAAATACAGAAGCCCATACTCCATGCAGGAAAATCCTGGAGTTGAGAGCTGCCTTGCTTACCAGAACTGGAGTTGATGGTTCCTGTGCCAAGAACAGCCTTAATGCTTGAGAAGAACTGAAGGATCCAATTTCCCAAGGAAGGGAACTGAACAAACATATTCCCTGCTCATACACATGTATTTTATGCTAAAGATAACCATGGGAAATGCCGTTAATGCTCAGAAGAACTGGAAGAGAAACATTCTAGGGTAGAGAATGCATCTATACATATTCCCAGAGAAAGAGAGCTGGTCCATTCTCATTACTTTTACAAAAAAATGAGCAGACTTGCATTCCATGTTTTGTACAGATGGAAACCAAAAATTGCATATTCTGAATCTGTTAATTTCATGCTGATAAAACCCGCAGTAAATGGGTGATAGATTCCATGAGGGAAAGAGTCAGAGAAGCCACATTCCATTCTGTACTGGGCTTGGCCACTGTAATGGGCTTGATCAGAGCTACAGTAGAGGTATTCCATGACAAGGAGCACTGAGCTAGCCAGACTCCATGCTGACAAAAACTGGAGTTGATGCATACCTTGCCAAGGAGAACTGCCTTTATCACTTGCGAGGCTGACATGCTGTGGACAGGAATCCCGGCTAGCATACATAGAGTAAGTGCATTTTTTTGGATACAATTCTTCCTGAGAAATATGGCTGGAGTTAAATGTGTTCCAGGACACGTTCAAAGATGAAAATAACATGCTGTGCTGAATTGCATTAAAACATATGCTTACCTTTCTAGAGATGAAAGCTACAGACACATGCCATGTGCAGTTTGCCTGAGATCACGTTCTTTGAGGAAGAATGCAGGATCTGGCCTCCTGAATGGCCTAGGGGTCCCTTGACTGGACAGAAAACTGCTCAGTCATGCTGAGCAGAAAGGAGGTAAACAGATCTCATGCTGAGGAGACCCACAGTAGAAACAGTCCATGACAAAGACCAGTATGCTAGCAGCAAGACTGCATGCTAAAGAATGCTTGCATTGACACTTACCTTGCTGATGAGAGCTGCTTTAAACACATACCATGCTGAGATAATGAGTAGTAGAAGGATGCATGCTGAGGAGAACTGGAATAGGTGTATTCCTTGATGAAGAGAACTGGTGCTGACTCCACCCCTATTGAAAGATGCTACAATAATGATGGATTTCAAAACAAAAATAAGGTAGTAAACACATTTCACATGTATTAAACACAATACTGAAGTGACTATTTACCTTACTTAAGAGAGTTGGAACCAATGAAATCCATGTTGAGAACTAGAATTCAAATATTCCATGCTGAAAAGAGATGGTGTCCAAATATTCTGAATGTTTTTGTGGAGATCAGTTTCACCACGAGAAGAGATACAAGCTATTCATATCATTCTGAGAAGATGGAAAATATACATTTTGAAATAAGAGGAAGGAGAGAGAATTCTATTTTAAAGAGACCCCAGGTTGACACATACCTTAGTAGCGTTCAGATAGTTGGATTCCAGGACAGAAAGATCAGTAGTATATTCCATGGTGAGCACGATGCAATATGATTCCAAGACAGAGAAACCTGGAGTGCCCAGCTTCCTGAAACGAGCTGGTAGAAGATGGTTTCAATGCTGAGCAGAACTGGAGCTATTCATCCCACTCCTTGAAGTGTAGGAGGAGTTGCATTCCATAAGGTCACTAAGAGTAGATGAGGTGACTGAGCAACAAGAGATTGATTCCAGGCTGTACAGGCCGTAGTTGATGTTGGCTTTCCACTGGAGATCTGCAGTAATACCTGCATCTCCATTTCTTCCACCCCAAGGAAAACTGGAAGAGATGCATTTCAGCCTGACAAGAATCAGAACACACATACTCCCTCCTTGAGGAGAGTAAAAGGAGTTATATCCACATTGAGGCAAATTAGAGTAAACACATCCCACGTTCAAATATCCAGAAGTAAAGGATCAAGTCTTCAGGAAAGCTGCATTAGAAACATTCCATTTTGTTGTGCCCTCAAATGCATATGCAATCGCATAATATACCAGGAGGAGACCTATTCCACGATAGGATCCTATGAAAGAATTCTATTCATGACAGTGCTCCTGACATTCATTGCCTCCTAATGAAAACGAAGAGAGGTAAATCACATGCCAAGCATTACACCTAGGAGAGCTGGAATCAAAGATTTTCATGGTGAAAAGCAGGAACAGAGATTGACAAGGCTGGAACAGGTATATTCCGTACTGAGAAGAGCAGAGATGTTCAATTCCTCATAGTGCTGGACTAGAGTTTGACTATACATGTACTTTGTTTAGCAGAGCTGGAGTAGATCTCATGCTAAACAGACCTGGTAGAAAACCATCCCATGATGAGAAGACTTGGAGAACAAACATTCCCTGAGCAGAGAGCTGCTGGAGACGCATTCCATGTTGAGAACTGGAGAAACATTGCACACTGAGGAAAGCAGCAGTAAACACATTCCCTGATACAGAGAGCTAGCATACATGCATTTCTTGCTGAGGAGAGCCACTGGAGTCTCACTCCATTCTGAAGTGGACTGCACAGATACTGTTTCTTCATATACTGGAAATGATACCTCAGTGAGCTCTGCGGATTCATTTCATGCTGAGAAGAGCAGGAGTAGACATGTTTCATTCAGATGAAAACCATCATAGATGGGAAGATGGGATCCATGAGGACATGGAGTCCTACATATACATTTTGTGAAAGAGGCACTCTCATCCTGAGTAGAACTGAAGTTCATAGATTCCATGCTATGGAGAACTGAGGTAGATGTACTCCATGCCAAGGAGCACTATACTCACGAGATTCCAAGCTGGAGAATGCAAGTGTTGACACTTACCTTGCGGACGGGCTGATTTCATCACTTGCGTTGCTGAGAGCTTTACCTTCATCCAGAGGCTCCTGATGAAGAAAGCTGGAGGTGGTGTGTCCCAAGCTGAAAGGACAAGCAACAGACAGATTCCAAGCTGCACACTGATGCACAAGAAACTGACTGTGAGGAGGACAGCTGATTTACACAAGTTTCATGCTGAGGAGAAACTGAGGAGGTACACTCCATGCTGAGCAGAGATGGAATAGTATGCCCTTCATAAAAACAAGTGGAGACATTATCTGTGCTGAGGAGAGACGGGATAGGTGAACTCCATACTGAAGACATCTGAGAAGATGTGTTGTTCAATGAAATGAGTTCGACAATATGCATTCCAAGAGGAGGAGACATGGATCGGGCTCATGCCATGTTGCAAAGACCATTCCATCGTCCCATTGTAAAGAGAATTTAGAGACACATTCTATGTCTCTCTAGAGAGACTGTACTAGACACATTCTATGGTATAAAGACACATATTTGAAATGGATTCCATGCTGAGTGTTGAATTAGAAATTACCTGAAGACTGTGATGCCCCACTACAGACAAATGGATACAAAAAATATGGTACCTGGGCTGGGAATATGGCCTAGTGGCAAGAGTTCTTGCCTCATATACATGGGTTCAATTTCCCAGCACCACATATATAGAAAACGTCCAGAAGTGGCGTTATGGCACAAGTGGCAGAGTGCTACCTTGAGCAAAAAGAAGCCAGAGACAATGCTCAGGCCCTGAGTCCAAGGCCCAGGATTTGGCAAAAAAAAAAAAAAGAGGTGGTACCTATACACAATGGAATACTACATAGTGATTAGAAGTGATAAAATATTGGTATTTGCAGGGAAATGGTCAGAACTTGAATGAATAATGTTGAGTGAGACAAGCCTAGCACACAGAGAACAAAGGGGCATGGTCTCCTTGATATATGTCTGTTAGGGTGGGGGGAGGGGAGACAGTAGGGACCAGGTCTACAAAACAAATTCTTCTTTTCAAATGGTATTTCCACAGGTTTGGTTCAGCCACCTTACATTATGTATAAGCAAAAACAACTCTAAGATCAGGACACAGGAGGATTCTATTGTTAACCTTACATTTAAAGATCTAGGTGAATTTCTTTGGCATAAGCTACATGGTTACTGTATATGATTTTGGTACACTGGGCATTGTATTTGTGCCTCCATGTTCTAGGAAAGGGAAAGAAAAACAAGGGTGTAAGATATCACAAGAAGTATACTCACTGCCTTATTATGTAACTGTATCCCCTGTGCACAACACCTTGTCAACAAAATTTAAAAAATAAAGAAAAAGAAATTAGCTGAGGAGGGCTGCATTAGATATCTTCCATTAGGTACACAGCTCGGATAAACACATTCCACAACAAGGACAGCAGGTGATACTTACCGTTTGAGCCGAGCTGCACTTGAATTTTTCCATGCTGGAAACAGCAACAATAGCTTTATTCCATCCTGCAAAGAGATAGGTAAACATGGACTGTGAGGAATGAACTCAAATACATTGATTCCACCTAGCAAACAGACTGAAGTGATGAATTTTATGGTCTTAGCAAAGAGGGAAAAGATTCAGTCTTGCATGTGAATACAGAATGGAGATGGTTCCATGCTAAGAAATGCTTGCCCCAAATAAATGCTTACCTGACTGAGGAGAGCTGAAAGAGATGCATTCCATGCCCAGGAGAACAGGAGCACACATATTCCATGCTGAGGAAGTGGGAGCAGATGATAAAGAATCCTCAAGGCAACATCACATTCCTACAGAGAGCTGGAATCCTTGATTGCCTTGCTGAGGAGACTTAGAACAGGTCCACTTCAGGTTCTCAAGAGCAGTGATAGGGACATTCAAAGCTAAGAAAAATTCGAATGGATCTATTCCCTCTTGGAGTGAGCAAAAGGACATGTCCTACGGTCTGTGCAGGCATAGCCATATTTTTCTGACTGAGAAAAATGGACACCCTCTTGAGAAGTGCTGGAGGAGAAACAGTATAGACAGTTCACTGGAGTAGACACATTCCATGCTGAGAAAGGCTGGAACTGACAAGATTCCATATGAGAAAGGCTGGAGAAGCCCCACTCCTGTAGAAGACCTACAGCCATCACTTTTCATGTTCATGACAATGGAGGAGGCATATTCTTTGCTGGGAAGATCCGGACCTAATGTTGAATAGACATATTCCACAGTTCCAAAATTGGGTGGACATATTCTTCATGTCCAAAACTCGAGGAGATATATTCCACATGCCCAAAACTGGTGGAGACATAGTTCAGGTTGAAATGAGGACAGACATTCTACACTGAGGAGAGGTAGATGAACACATTCCATGTGGAGGGAAGCTGAAGAAACACACTGCATTGTGTGCTGATATGGATAAAACACTCCAGACTCATGAATGCTGGAACAAGAGGTATTCTCTGCTGAAGAGAATTCAGTTATACAATTTCCAAAAAGACAAGAGCTGGGTGAGTCTTATTTGATTATCAAGTGGGTTGGAGAGATACATTCCAGGTATTGTACAGCTGTAAAGCAGACCTTTTGTAAAACAGCACCTATGGCTTCAGTACATGCATTTCATTGTTATAAAGAAATCATAAGGGATATCCCAAGCTGACAAGACCTGTGGTAAATGGGTGATTGATTCCATGATGACAAGACTTGCAGAAGACACATTCCATTTTGTGTTGGCTTTGATCTGAACTGCAGTAGACAAATTCCATGACATGGAGCACTGAACTAGTCAGACTCCTTGCTGACAAAAACTGGTATTGACACGGATCTTGCCGAGGAGAAGTACCTTTAACATGACAGGGCTCACACTCTAAGGACTGAGACCCCACCTAGGCATACACCTAGAGTAGGTGTATTTCTTGATGTAGACAGTTGCACAGGACACGTATCTTCCTAAGAAATCTGACTGGAGGAAATGCATTCCAAGCCAACTCAAAGTATGAAATCCACATGCCATGCAGCAGGGTACTAAAGCAGACACTTCTCTGAGGATAAAGCTAGAGACATAGTCCACATTATGGGTACTTGAGTAGACCACATTCCATGAGGAAGAGTGCAGGATCTAGGCCACTGAAAAGCCTAGTGGTCACTTCAGTGAATAGAAACCTGCTAAACCAAGCTTAGTAAAACAGAGATAGACAGATCTCATGTTGAGGAGACCTTCACGACAATGAGAAATGTATTAACAAGACTGCATGATAAAGCATACTAGCATTGAAACTTACCTTGTTGAGGAGAGTTGCTTGAAATGCACGTCATCCTAAGACCCAGAGTCGAAGTAATCATGCTGAGAAGAGCTGGAATGAGTGTATTCCTTCCTGAAGAGAAAGAACACAGAAATATGCAGTAACACATTTCAAGTGTATTAAGCACATTGCTGGAGAGGAAATTGATATTACTTAAGAAAGATGGAATAAATAGATGTCAGGCTGAGGATAACCTGCATTGACATATACTTTTTTTTGGGGGGGGGTTCAGTCATGAGGCTTGACCTCTGGACTTGGGTGCTGTCCCTGATCACTTCACCTCTACCAGTTGAGCTGCAGCACCACTTCAGGTTTGCTGCTGGCTAATTGGAAGTAAGAGTCTCACAGACTTTCCTACCCGGGCTGCCTTTGAACTATAATGCTCAGATCTCAGCCACTTGAGGAGCTAGGATTAAAGGCATGAGCCAGTGGTGTCTGGAAGCATTGACATTTTTATGCTGATTGGATATGGCATCAACATAGCCCATACTGAAAGAATTTTTGGAGACCAATTCTGTCATGTGGAGATGCAAGGCATTGATTCCCTTGTGTGGAAATTTGGAAAAGGTCGATTTGGAAATGAGGAAAGAGAAAGGACAGAAATCCATGCTAAATAGACCCCAAGATGACACTTACCAAGTTCAGATACTTGGATTCCAGGACAGACAGAACACTGTTATATTCCATGTTGAGCAGGGTGCACAATAATTCCATGATAGAGAAACGTGGAGTGCTAATCTACCTTCCTGAAAAGAGCTGGAGAAAATGGTTTCAATGCTGAGTAGAATTGGTGCATATTTATCCCATTCTCTGAAGAGCAGAAGGAGCTGTATTCCATGACAAGGACATTTAGAGTAAATTGATTCTTCCTGAAGTGAGTGACCACCAGGAGACTGATTCCTTGATGCACAGGATGCAGCTGACACTGTCCTTCCTCTGGAGACCTGGAATAAGACCTGCAGCTCCAAGCCATCCACCTCAAGGAGAACTGAAAAGATGCATTTCAGCCTGGCAAGAACCAAGCTAGACATAGTCCAGCCAGAGGAGAGTAAGCCAGATACAATGCACACTGAAGCAAACTAGAGGAGCAGAATCCCATGTTGAAGTGCCTTCAGCAAAACATCAGGTCTCCAGGAAAGCTGCAGCAGGAACATTCCACTTTGTTGTGCCCTCAAATTTTGCATATGCCGTTATATAACATGACCAGAGGTGCCCCCAACCTGACAGGATGCTGTCAAAGAACTCTATGCATTGTAGAGTTGCTGGCATTCACGGCATCCTAAGATGAACTAGGAGATGTTTGTCACCTGCCTAACATTACACCTAGGAGAGCTAGAATCAAAGACTTCCATGGAAACAGAAGCAGGAACGGAGGAGGATGACAAGGCAAGAACACATATATTCCATACTGAAAAGAGCAAAACATGACCGATTCCTCATAGTCCTGGAATAGATGCCTACCTAGCTTAGCAAAGTTGAAATACATAGATTTCATGCTAAACAGAGCTAGTAGAAAGGCATTCCATGATTAGAGGACTTGGAGGACACAAATTTCTTGAGGAAAAGAGGAGGAGATCCATTCCATGTTGAGGAGAACTGGAGAACACATATTCCCTGCTGAGCAAAGCAACAGTAGGTATATTCTGTGATGCAGAGCTAAAATACATGCATTCCAAGCTGGGGAGAGCGGCTGGACTCTCACTCTATTCTGAAGTGGCTGCACAATATGTCTTTATTCTTTATATACTGGAAATGATACCTCAGTGAGCTCTGTGGACTCATTTCCTCTGAGAAGAACAGGATCATCCATATTCCATGTTGAAAAGAGCCTTCATAGATGGGAAGACGGGTTCCATGAGGACATGGACTGCTGTATACACATTTCATGAAAGAGACACACTCATCCTGAGTAGAACTGCAGTCCACAGATCCCATGCTGAGCAGAGCTGAGGTAGATGTACTCCATGCCAAAGAGCACTATACTTGCCAGATTCCATGCCTGAGAATGCCAGTATTGACACTTACCATGCCGGCAAGAGCTGCTTTCATCACATGCAATGCTGAGAGCCTCAACTTCATCATGAGCCTCTTTTGATGAAGTAGAATGGAGTAGACACATTCCAACTTAAGGATGCATCAGAGTCACAGTCTATATGTTGAAGAGGATTAGCGCAGACACATTCTGTGCTATATATATATACACATGTCAACATGCTGAAGAGAACTGAGTTAGTAATTACCTACCTGAGGTGGGCTACATTACAAATATTCCATTCTCAGCACAGCTGGAGTAGATAGCTTCCACCAAAAGGAAAGCTTGATATAATACTTACCTTGTGAGTAGAGCTTCACTTGCCACGTTCCATGCTATTGACAGTGATAATAGCTTCACTTCTTCCTGTAGAGACATGAGGTAGACATAGAACATGAGAAATGAACTGAAGTACACAGATTCCATGCAGGAGAAAAACTGAAGAGGTCATTTTCTGCTATGAGCAATGAGAATACAGGAAGGAGATAGTTTCATGCTAACAAATGCTTGCCTAGAAATGCTTACCTTCTCATGGAGAGTTGGAATAGATACATTCCATGCCAAGGAGAACAAGAGCACATATATCCCATACTGAGAATAGTGGAAGTTAAGGAATCCTCAAGAAAATAATCAACTTCGGTAGAGAGCTGGAATCCATGTTTGCAAGGCTGGCAAGACTTGGGACATATCCTGTTCATGCTCTAGAGAGCAGGACAAATACATTCCTTGCTGATAACAATTAGACTGGATCTATTCCTTGCTGTAGTGAGCAAATGGAGATGGCACTCAGTCTGTTGAGACCTGGCCTTTACATTTTTTTCAATCATCAGGGCTATTGCGATAAATGGATTCCACCTTAACAAGTGCTGGAGTAAACTGTGAACTAGAGTAGACATATTCTATGCAGAGAGGCACTGAAGCATAGATATGCCATGTGAGTAAGGCTCGAGGAGGCCCATTCTGCTGAGTGACCTGTAGCACACACCTTTTATGCTCAGGACAATGGATGAGGAGACCTGGGCCCAAACATAGATTCCTATTCCACTTGCCCAAACTTGAGGAGATATATTCCACAGCACAAAACTGGAAAAGATACACGCCACATGTCCCAAATTGAAGGAGATATATGCCACGTGCTGTAAACTGGAGGAGACATCTTCTACAGCAAAAAACTAGAAAAGATGTATTCCACATATACCAAATTGGAGGAGATATATTCCACGTTCTGAAAACATTGCTCTTGCTCAAAATTGGAGGAGATACTCTCAGTTGAAAAATGATGGGGAAAGACATTCCATATTGAGGAGAGGTGGATGAACACATACCATGTGAAGGAATGCTGGGGAAAAACATTGCATGGTGTGTTTACCTAGAGTACACATACTCCAGGCTGAGGAATACAAGAGACATTTTCTGTTGAGGAAAACTGAATTATCCAATTTTCCTCATAACACGAGCTGGGTGAATCTCCATTCTCAAGTGGATTGGAGGGCATATATAGCAGGCATTGTGCAGTTGAAAAATAGAACTTTCCTAAGATAGCACTTGTGGCTGCAAGTCATTTAGAGATGGAGTAGTCACATTCCATGCTGAGGAGCATTGCAAACGTTGGCTATAGGGGGAGAAACATATTCTGCATGCCCCCAACTGGAGGATATATATTCCACAAACTGAAAACCAGAGGAGACATCTTCCACAAGCTGGAAACTGGAGGAGATATCTTCCACATGCCCATGACTGGAAGAGACATACTGCATATACACAATGCTGGGGGAGAAATTTTCCACATGCCCAAAACTGGAGGCGATATCTTCCGTATGTCAAAACCTGGAGGTGACAACTTTGACATACACAAACTGGAGGAGACAGCTTTGGTATAACCAAAGCAAGAGGGAGAAAATGTCCACTGGCCCCAAACAGGAAAAGATGTATTCCACATGCCCAAAATGAGAGACATATTCCACATTTCCTAAATGGGAGGAAACATATTCCACATGCCTGAAACAGAAGGAGACAGATCCCACATGCCCTAAAGTGGAAGAGACATAATCCATAGGCCCAAACCGGAAGCACATATATTCCATATACTGAAATCTGGAAGATATATTCCACATGTACAAAGCTGGATAAGACATCTTCCACATGCCCAAATTGGAGAGGATGTATTCCACAAAGCCCAATATGGGAGGGGATATATTTCCCATACGAAAAACTAGAAGATAAATATTCTAAATGCCCATATATGGAAGACAAATCTTCCATATGTTGAAAACTAGACGAACTATATTCCACATGCAAAAAAAAAGAGCAGGTATTTTCAACACGCCTAATATTTAAGACATATTTCACATGCCAAAAATAAAAATAGATTAATTCCACATTCTCAAAACTGGAGGAGGCATCTTCCACTTGCAAAAACTGGAAAGGAGATATTCTCTGTGCACAAAAATGGAGGAGACATATTCCACATGCCCAAAATTGGAGGAAATATATTCCATACAAACAAACATAGAGCAGGCATTTTCCAAACTGCACGCTACATATATTCCACATCCTGGAAGACACATATCCCCTATTTACAAAACTGGAGGAGATACATTCCATGTGCACAAGTATTGAGAAGATATCTTCCACATGGGCAAACTGGAAGAGACATATTCCATAAGCACAACCTTGCAGAAGACATATTCCAGTGTCCCAAACTGGAGGAAATATATTTCACATTAACACAAATGGATCAGGCATTTTCTACATGCCATAAACAGGAGGAGACACATTCCACCTGCACAATATTGGAGAAGATCCATTCCATATGCTGGAAACTGAAAGAAACGTATTCCACATGCACAAACCTGGAAGAGACAGATGCTGTATTTCCAAAACTGGAGGAGATATATTCCACATGCACAGATATTGAGGAGACAACTTTCACATGGTCAGAACTGGAGGAGACACATTCCACATGCCCAAAATGGAAAATAAATATTCTACATGCATAAAACTGGAAGAGACATATTCGACAGGCACAAAGCTAGAAGAGACATCTTCTGCATTCCCAAAACGGGAGGTGACATCTTCCATATATCCCAAATTAGAAATTTATTCCACATACTCACAACTAGAAGAGACTTATTCCACAAGCACAAAGTTGGAAGGGACATATTCCAAATGCCAAAAACTGAGAGGGACATATTCCACACACCCAAAGCAGACATCATCCATGTGCCCAAAATTCAAGGAGACATCTTACACATAACTAAAATTGGTGGAGACATTTCACATGCCCTAAATTAAGAGACATATTCCACATGCCAATAACTGACACAAAATACAAATGCTGAAAAAATGCAAGGGAAATACTCCACATAACCCAAACTGGAGGAGACATATTCCACATGGACAAACTTGACAGAGACATCTTCCATGTGCCCTAAATTGGAGGAGGCTTCTTTTACATGGGCAACACTGGAGAACATATTGCACATGACCTAAGTAGGAGGAGGCACATTCCCCACACCTCAAACTGGAGGATTTGTATTTCCTATGCCAAAAATAGGAGGAGACATAATCCACAAGTGCAAAAATGGAGTAGTAGTATTTCACATGATGAATACTGGAAGACACATATTCCACATGTACAAACCTGGAGGAGAAATTTTACACATGCTAAAAACAGGAGAATACATCTTTACATGCTTCAAAATGGAAGACACAGATTCCACATGGTGGAAAGTGCAAGAGACATCTTCCATATCCCAATACTGGAGGAAACATGTTCCATAGGCTCAAAATAGGAGTATATATCTTCCACAATGACAACCCTGCAGGAAATATCTTCCACATGCCCAAAAGCTGAGGAAACTTATTCCACATGCCCACAAGAGGAAACGTACTCTACATGCAGAAACCTAGAGGAGACATATTCCACATATCCAAAACTGGAGGAGACATATTTTACATGCTCAAAATTTGATAACACATCTTCAACATGCCCCAAAGTAGAGGAGACTTATTCCACATACCAAATGCTGCCGGCGACATCTTCCACTTGCCCAAAACAGACGGAGACATATTCCACATGCCCAAATTGGAACAGACATAGCCATGTTCCATAAACGAGAAGAGATATATTCCACAGAGACAAAACTGGAGAAGATATCGTATTCCACACGCCAAAAGCAGCAAGAGATATATTCTACATACCCGACCTGGAGGAAACATCTTCCACATGCACACAAGTGGATGAGACATATTCCAATTTCCAAAAACAACAGAGGTACCTTCCACATGCAGAAAAATGGAAGAAACATATCCTATGCTCTTAAAACCCGAAGGGACATATTCCACATGCACAAATTAGAGGAGACATCCTCCACATTCCCCAAACAGGAGGAGACATCTTGCACATGCCCCAAATTGGAGGACATTTATTCCATATTCACAACTGGAATAGGCATGTTCCACCCACATTGGAGTAGACATATTTCAAATGCCAAAAATTGACACATACTCACATACCCAAAACGGAAGAAGACATCTTCATGTGCCCAAAATTAGAGGAGACATCTTAAACACAACCAAAACTGGAGGAGACATGTACTGCACATCCAAAATTGGAAGAGATATATTCCACATGCTGAAAAGTGGAGGATACATATATCCCACATGCCAAACACTGGAGGAGATATATTCCCTAGACCAAAAGCTGAAGGTAATGCATTCCATGCACCCACACTGAATGATACTTCATCCACATGCCCAAAACTGGAGAAGATCACATGTCAAAAACTGGAAGAAACATCTTTCGCATGTGCAAAGCTGGGAGAAATATTCCACATGATCCAAACAGGAGAAGGTAACTTCACGTGCCCAAAATTTGAGGTGACACCTTACGTATGACCAAAACTGGAGGAGACATAATCTGCATCAGCAAAACTGTAAGACATATCTTGCACATGACCAAACCTGGAGGCAACATCTTCCATATGCCCTTAACTGGCAGAAATATTTTCCACATACCCAAAATTCGAGGACATACATTCCACATGCTGGAAACTGTAGAGGAGCCATATTCCACATGTGCAATCTGAAGGAGATATAGTCCACAGGTCTAAAACTGGAGAAGAAATATTCCATATGCCCACAACTATAGGCGACATCTTCCACATGACCAAACTGCATGAGACATGTCCCACATGCTCAAAATTGGAGGAGATTTAATCCATGTACCCAGAATGGGAGGAGACATTTCCACATGACAAAAACTGAAGGAGACACATTTCACATGTGCACAATTGGTTGAGACTAATTTCCACATGTTAAAAACTAGACGAAATTATTCCACATGCTCAAATCTGGAAAAACCATATTCCACAGATCCAGTACTGAAGGACATACATTTCACATGCTCAAAATTTGAGGAGACATCTTCTAACTGCCCAAAATTGGATAAGACTATTCCACATGCCAAATTAATGGAGACATATTGAACATGTGAAAAACGAAAAGAAATATATTCCATATGCACAACCCTTGAGGACACATAATCCACATGTCCAACAATGGAGAAGATATATTCAATATGTACATTGATGGAAACTGATGAGACTCATCTCTGCTGAGGATCTGACAAACTTCCTTTAACCCCTGTTAATGGATTCCCACCTTAGGAGAGCATGATGAGTAGATCAATTCTATGAGGAGAGTAACTTGAGGGGTCCATTTTAGAAAAAGGGTAGCTTTGTCAGTTATTATATTCAAAAAGCTGAATAAGCAGATTACTGGAACTGGATCCCTGTCTGTCACCATGTACTAATGTTGCCTTAAAATTTATCAAGTACCTCAATGTAAATGCTAAAAGAAGGAGTAAGAAAAAAAATTAAGACCTATTGATAGAAGCAGGAATTTCCTGAGTTCCAGGGGCCCAGCAAATAGGAGAACTGGCAAATGGAACTGTATCAAGCTAAGAAGTTTCTGTACAAGCTAAGACATAGTTACTAAGCTAAAAGGACATCCATACAGATGTCAAAAGATCTTTGTTATACATGTTATACATGTTATAAAAGGCCTAATATGCAGAATGTACAAGGAGCACAAGAAACTAATAAACCAACAAACCTCAAAGAACCAATAAGCCATATAATGAATGGGTGAAGGACCTAAACAGAGACATCTCAGAAGAAGTAAAAGTAGCCAATAGACACACGAAGAAATGCTCAGCACCTCTGCCATAAACAAAATGCAAATAAAAAGAGTGGTGAGATTCCATCTCACCTCAGTAAGAATGGCCATCATCAAGAATATAAACAAGAGAGTGGGGGGAATGTGGGAGAAAATTAGGGAAGGTGGTAACACTGTTCAAAAATAAATGTATGGACCTATGTAACTATAACTGCTCTGCACACCACCTTTAAAATAAAACTTAAATTAAAAAAATTAAAAAACAAAAACAAATTCTAGTAGGGGTATGGGATTAAAGAAAACCCTATTACACTGCTGATAGGAATGTAAACTAGGGTAGCCACTATGGAAGGCAGTTTAAAGATTCCTGAAAAAAACAACAACCCATCGATCTCCTTACTCTAAGGGAATGTGGCTTAGTGGTAGAGTGCTTGCCAGGCATGCATGAAGCCCTCAGTACCACATAAACAGAAAAGGCTGAAAGTGGTGTTGTGGCTCAAATGATAGAGTGCTAGCCCTGAGCAAAAGAAGCTCAGAGACACTGCCCAGGCTCTGAGTTCAAGCCCCAGGACTGACAAAAAAAACAACTACTCCATGATCCAGCAATACTACTCATGGGCATTTTATCTAGAATATTTCAAATCACAGGATACAATAAAGACAAACACACCCATGTTCATTGCTGTATTGTTCACCATAGTCAAGATAGGAAACAGCCCAGATGCCCTATAATGGATAAGTGGATCAAAAATGTGATACAGTAAGATCAATATGCAATGTATATTATTTATGTGTGTTATATTTAGAATTTTACTCATGTATCAGAAATAATAATATCTTATCATTTGCAAAGAAGTACATGGATCTGGAAAACATTACATTAAGGGAAGTAAGTCAGGCTCAGAGAAACAAATGGTAGATGTTTTTCCTCATATGTAGAGGTTAAGTCTAAATTATAAACGTACATGAAAAATACACAGATCAAATATATATATGTATATGTATATGTATGTATACACACACACACACACTTACTTACTAAAGAATGGTATACTCCGAAGTTTTCCAAAGGAGTCATTCCTTTGAACAACTAACAGTTGAATGAATACCAAGAAGCTAAAATGTGTTTTATGTGATGTGAGGTGGTCAGGGAGATGGATGGGAAGACAAATGGGAAAAGGAAGGATTGAAAGAAAAATTTAGTCATCATATTCTATTTACATGTGTAAAAATGTAACCACATAACTTGAAGGTATAGGTGGTTCTAGGAATGCAAGAGAATGATACATGGGATGACATTAATCAAGATGCATTGTATTTTATAAACTGATTGGTTGCCTCAAATAAAAAAACTCCTGTGGATTTTTTTCTTACCTTGTGAATTTTTCTATATTATCTCCTCTTTCCTTTCTAATACTTGGCACTTTGGCTTCCCATATGTCATCCTCTCCCTTCCTGAGTGTTACAGGTGGAAGTACATGCCTATAAATGTTTTGTGTCCTCAATTTTGTGAATTTTGTTCTCTACTCTTGTGTTTCATGCTAGTACATCGACGTTGTTTTAACATTTGGTTTGTGTATTAATTAGCCTTCTGATGTACTGGTATCTGTGGGACCCTTACGCCAATTTTCTGTGACAGTTCTTGGAATTCTTTCCAATAATGGTGTGATCATGGGCCTTTGCTGTTTATTGTGTAATTATTTTGTGTTCATCAGTGTGACCACAGTACTATGCCATTTGAAGCTATCCCTAAGACTATAAACATACAATCTTTTGCCTGTTTATCAATTATGGGTTGTCTGACTGAGATTACCACTGCTATGAGTTCTGCATGTTATGCAGATAATAAAGTACAGTACTTTCAATGAAGATCATGTAGGCCGGGTTGGGGATGAGGTGTGGGGGAATAGGATTGGGGCCTTCTTGTTTTTTCTTTCTTTTCACCAGCCTTGGGGCTTGAACTCAGGGCCTGGGCACTGTTGCTGCCTTCTTTTTGCTCAAGGCTAGCACTCTGCCACTTGAGCCACAGAGCCACTTCCGGCTTTTTTCTTTGTATGTGGTGTTGAGGAATAGAACCCAGGGCTTCATGCATGCTAGGCAAGCACTCTCCCACTAAACCACATTCCCAGCCCCAGGGCTTCTGCTGTTGATCTCATCTTTCCTTGGGACATGGAAGATGATCCATCCGTAAGCCAAGCATTATGGTTATCTGATCAGGCCAGACCCCAGCTGCTGATGTTAGGTTGGATATATTCTGCCCTCAGCAAGTCTTTCTTTAGCCTACATATTTCCTCTGGGAGGAGCCCTGGCTGGCTGACCCTTGAAGCCAGCATCTCTGCTGTGTATGTATTGTTTCCAGGTGTCCAGTTGTTTTATCAATTTGGATACCTGGGATTCAACTTTCCATCTGATGACTATTTGATCTCTGTCCAGTCAGAAGTTCTGTATCTCATAAGTTAACTAAACAGGCACTTCTAAAAGTTTGGGGTGGAGGTTGTTTGGGTTGGGTTTTCTGCACTATTTCTGGGGTTTGAACACTCAGGGCCTGGGTACTGTAACTGATATTTTTTTTCTTTGCTCAAAAATAGTGGTCTACCACTTGAACCACAGCTCTACTTCCAGCTTTTTTGGTGATTATTGGAGACAAAAGTCTCATGGACTTTCTTGTCTAGGCTAGCTTCAAACTGAAATTCTCAGCCTCCTGAGTAGCCAGGGTTACACGCACTTCAAAAGGTTTTTTTTCTTTGGTTTGTTTTTGTCAGTCGTGGCACTTGAACTCTGGGACAGGACACTGTCCCTGAGCAATTCAGCTCAAGTCAAGTGCTCTACCTACCTCTTGGACCACAGCGCCACGTCTGATTTTCTGGATGTTAATTGGAGATAAGAGTCTCACAGCCTTTCCTGCCCAGATGATCCTCAGATCTCAGCATCCAGAGTAGTTTGGATTACAGCCATGAACCACCAGTGCCCATCTCAAAAGGTTTTGTTAATTGGATTAATGAATGAATGAGTCCATGTGTAAGTGAATGAAAGCTCTAAGCCAAACACCAAACTCTGCCCCAAGCTGGGCCTCTACTGGGAACAGCCTCTCCCTTTCCTCACAAGCTGCCAATGCACTCACCCTTCCAGACTATGCTCTTCTACATAAGTTGCTTCTGCTCCTCCTGGCCCAATGACCCCATGAACCCCAACACACTCCTCCCTCTCTTCTCATTTCTCAGCTGACTGTAACTTCCTTGGTCAGTCTACCATTGGGAGATGTTCTATTCTTGAGGAAAGCACCAGAGGTGGGCATAGTCATAATCTAAGCCCTCTGCCTGAACTTGGTGAAATCCTTGTCTCCTTGGATCCTCAGTTTCTCCCTGTAAATAGGAATGGCATGCTCCTTCATAGCCATGCTGAGTTAGAAGACCTGACTTAAGTAAGACATTGTGCCTAACCTTTGACCTTCAGTCACTGTGTGAGAAGCTGTGGCTACTGCTGCAGACCCTGAAAACTGAGACCCAGTGTGACTGGGGGTCTGGGACCACCTCAATAAAGAGACAGAAAGGAAAACAGTTAAGGGACAGCATTGGAAGTAAAAGGAGACATAGGGACACTGCACAGCTGTGGTTTTTGCCCCAGTGTCATGTGCCAGGTCTCTTTTCTGCTGCCTTTGAGGCCTCCAGAAAGGTTAGCAGGAAACGTCCTGACATAGGAGCCAGCTTGGGGTGCATTCTCAACTTGGCTCACTTGCCTTGGGGAAAATGGGCTTGTCTGACCAGTCTTCATCTGCATGGTGTCAGGAGTACCATCATTATGACTGCCTCACACCACAAGAGAACCATTTTCCATCCCCATCAAATCCAAGAAGGGACAGATGAGGGGCCAAGGGAAACCCCTTCTGATATTTCCCCTAGTGGGGTACAAGGGTTTATCATATGCAAGTTTCTTTTTTACCTCACCTCTGCACAGGACTACTTGGGAGGCCAGCAAAGTTCTTGATGCCCTCTTGACTGGAGCATACTTGACAACACTAGGGCATGTGTATATCTATCTTCTGAACTGGATGTGCAGTCTTGGATCTGGGCATGTTGGGCATAGAGAACAGTAAAATTCTTGCCTGGCTCCCTCATGCTGTTTGAGTGCCCACTTGGCCAACCCACCACATCATGAAATTAGGATCCCTAGAGTCTAAGGTTCTCTCACTTGTCACTAAAATGCAGGGAGACTTGTAAATTGGAGTTTGGTGACTGAAATAGGATGTTATTTTTTACAATGTTTATCCTAGTGTGTGACAGATCTGCAAGCAATTTGTCCCAGATGAAACTGTTCTTTTTGACCCATAGATCCCTGGTTCCTTCCCTCTCTCCCTCTTCCGCCCCCAGGCTCCTGGTAATCATTGTCCTACTCTCTATTTCTTTTTTTTTGCCAGGCCTTGGTCTTGAACTCATGACCTGGGCTCTGTCCTGAGCTTCTTTTGCTCAAGGCTAGGACTCTACCACTTGAGCCACAAGGCCACTCCAGCCTTTTCTATGTATGCGGTACTAAGGAATCAAACCCAGGGCTTCATGCATGGTAGGCAAGTACTCTACCAGTAAGCCACATTCCCAAAATGCCTACTTCATATTCAGTATTTATAAGTGAGATGCAGTAGAGTACACGTGATTCTATTGGCATAGCGGTATCAATAGGGAACAAGTTATATGGAGAAAGAGTGAGACCCCTCTTCCTGCCTTGATAATAGTTCCTGGAATTGCATATTTCAGAATCAGATAGATATTTCTAGTATCTACTTTAACGTGGTGCAACTTAATATTTTAATGATATGCCTTTTCATAATGCCAACATCTGAGAAAACACTGAAAGAGTTCTGATCTTCCTTGGCACTAATTTTACAGTAACCTGGGTTTGGCTCACTCTCTCACAGACCAGTTTTAGCTGTTGAAGCTGTCTGTACTATGATATTAAGGACCAAATAATAGTTGCTGAACTCTTACTCATCAGAATTGTTCAAGTCTCACCGCATGGTCGCCTCCTTGCTTGTTATGCTTGGTTGCAGCGCCAACTAACAATGCCAGATATATAAAAATTAAGTGTTCAGGGGCTGAGAATGTGGCTTAGTGGTAGAATGCATGAAGCCCTGGGTTTGATTACTCAGTACCACATAAACAGAAAAAGCTGTAACTGAAGCCCCAGAACTAGCAAACAAAAAAAGAAAAATCAACCCTAAAATTCATATGGAAGCCTGAAAGACACTTTCTAGACAAAGCAATCCTGGGTAAAACAGCAATGCTAGAGCAAAATTATCACCATGTCCAACTTTATACCACAGCACCAGAGAAACAAACAGTATGGTTTCAGCACAAAGCAGACACGTGAGCCAATAGAGAAAGAGGGAAGATACTGAAAAATTGAAACAAATGATTCTGGGGAAAACATTGAAGATTAAACAGACCTTTATCCCTTACCCCATTCAAAAATCAACTTCACAAGGCTCAATGACCCAAAAACTTGAATCTGCTATGGAAAACATAGGGAAAACACTTCAAGACAAAAGCCCTGACAAAGGCTTTCTAAATAGGACTTGAATAATGGCGCTCTCCTGGCAAAAAATCGGTTAGTGTATAGTATACACATGACTCCAATAGCTCAGGAAATAAGAACCAGACCTGACAAATGGAAATTGCATCAAATTCTAAAACACTGCACAACAGAAAAAAGTAATAACTGAATGAAGACTCTGCCTAACAAAAGAGGAAACCTTTGCCACATATTCATCCAAGGGGAGATTTATACCTAGCACAGACAAACATCTCAAAAAAAATAAGCCAAACAATAAAACAGCAATCCATCTAGATCTAAATTTCTTCAGCACATGAAACATTATACCAAAGGAGAATACTCTTAGGAGAGGAACCCAAAGGCACAATGCTTACAGACCTCTCATCATATAAAATAATAATTATAGAAATGAACTCCAAAAAAAGAACTTTATAATTACAATAAAAATATTTTAAAGGATAATACAATCAATACAAATGGGGACAGGCATAGTAATCCAATGTAATCCAAGCTACTCAGAAAGCAGAAATGGAGATGGTCACAGTTCAACACCAGGCTGAACACAACAAAAAACGATGTGATTTCAATGAAAAAACTAGGTATAGATTGCTTGTATCCCTCATACTTCCTCATTCTTTAGTAGTTGCCTTCCCCCATTTGGTTGTCAGGAAGGTTTTAACTTTCTTATTTTCTTGAAGTAGGTACACAAAAGAAGTTTCAACATGTCACTTTGTAAGTACAATGCATCTTGATCAATGTCCCTTTTTATCATCTCTCCCAATCCATCCAATCCTCTCAAGTAACCTAGTACCATTTTCATATATGTACATTTCATATATATGTATTCTCTGTTCATCTGCCCCCATCCCTGTGACCTCAGCCTCTTTCAAGAACACATTCAGCTTCCTGATACTCATTTTGTTAAGCTGTAAGCCAGTTGTTCAAAGGAGTTATGCCACTGGAATCTTCCCTTGTATATACTGCACAACTTAATGTGTTTGTATATATAGGCATATGCTATATATGTTTACATATATAAGTTAGATCTAATTTACACATGAGAGAAAAAATGTGTCTCTTGTCTCCAATTCTAACTTACTTCACTTAATTTTTTCATGCAGTTTTTAGTTTATTAGCTTATCCTGCCATGTGCAAGTTGTATAGGCTATAATGCCCTATTCACATGCTGTCCTACTAGCTCATTACTAATAAATAGATTCTATTATCTCCATTAGTTTTATTTGATTTCCCTTTTAGAAGTATTAAGGTTTAAACTCAGGGCTTTGTATTTGATAGGCAGGTACTCTATTGTTGAGCGTTGCCTACAATTCTATTATTTCCATTTTATAAATAATAAAACCAAGGCACAAAAAGATTAGCCTCTGAGAAGTTAAAAGACAGTAAGGAGTGGAGCAGGGATTCAAATGCAACCTTATTGGTTCTGAAAGATTCATAATGACTCACCACTTTTTCTAGGTTGTTTGTCATTGTTGTTATTGTTTGGGTCCTATTAATTGAACCCAGGGCCTCATATATGCTAAACACATGGTCTATCAATAAGCTACAACCCCAACTCAACCCTTTGCAATCCTATCTTTACTTCCTGAGTTCTGGGATTACAGTGAGCACTACCATGTCCAGCAAGAACTTATAAATGTTGTTTGTTTGTTTTAAGTTAAGCATAAGGCTGGGTGTGTGGCTTAGTGGTAGAGTGCTTCCCTAGCTTGCATGAGTGTTAGCCTAGAACAAAACAAAAACTCAGAACAGTGCTCAGGCCCTGAGTCCAAGCAAAAAAAGAAAAAAAATTCAAGCTGGGTGTCCATGACCCACACCTGTAATCCTAGCTACGCAGGAGGCTGACTGGTGAGGATGGCAATTCAAAGCCAGCCCAGACAGAAAAGACATCATAAGGGTCTTATCTCTAATTAACTACTCAAAAGCCAGAAATGGAGCTGTGACGCAAAGTACCAAAAGAGCTCAGGAACAGCACCCAGAGCCCAGGCAGTTCAAGCCTCTTAACCATCAAAAAAGTAATAATCATAATTATTATTCAATTATTCAATAGCTTAGGTATCAAGGAAATGCAAGTCAAAACTACACACAAATTTTCTCCCCCCGTCATAACTGCTATCTTTGTTTTGTATTGTTGCCTGTCCTGGGGCTTGGGCTCAGGGCCTAAAGCAATATCCCTGGCTGCCTATTTGCTCAAGGCTAACACTTTGCCACTTGAGCCACAGCACCACTTCTGGCTTTTTCTCTTTATGTGGTGCTAAGGAATTGAACCCAGGGCTTCATGCATGCAAGGCGAGTACTCTACCACGAAGCCATATTCCTAGCACCCATATTGCTATCTTAAGAAAACAAAAAAGGGCTGGGAATGTGGTTTAGTGGTAGAGTGCTTGTTTTGGCCTGCACGAAGCCCTGGGTTCGATTCCTCTGTACCACATAAACAGAAAAGGCCAAAAGCGGTACTGTGGCTCAAATGGTAGAGCTCTAGATTTGGGCACCTAGAGGCTCCAGGACAAAGCTCAGGCCCTGAGTTTAAGCCCCAGGCCAGGCCAGGCCAGGTCAGGCAGATAGGTGGGAGGAGAGGGGTTAGGAGAAAGGAAGAAAACAAAAAAAACACAAATGTCGATAAAAATATAGGAAAAGAGAAATCCTTATTCACAACTTCTGGGGAAATCAGTATGAAAAAAACAATAGAATTTGCAAGCCAGGTTCTGGTAACACATACCTGTAATCCTAACTACTCATGAAGCTGAAATCTGAGGACTGCAGTTTGAAGGCAGTCCACACAGAAAATTCCATGAGATTCATCTCCCATAAACCACCAGAAAGGCAGGATTGGAAGTATGGCTCAAGTGGTATAATTCCAGTCTAAAAGGGGGGGGGGAAGGAAAGCAAGAGCCAGAGGTTCTGCTATGGGCACTAAGAAAAATAAATCAAACTTCATATGATCAAGCAATACCACACCTCAGCAGAAAGTTAAATCAGCTTACACTGAAGAAAAAGCCCACCTGGACAACCATATTTATCTATCCCTGCATTAATCACAGGGGCCAAATTATGGAATTAGGCCAGGTGGTCTATCATGGGTAAATAAAGAAAATGTCATACTTAGACACAATAGAGTTTTAGTCTGCCATAAAGAACAGTAAAATTAAGTTGTATGAGGCTAAATGGATGAAACTAAATATATTTAGCAAATATTAGATAATTACTTCCTATTTCATAAATGTGGAATTTAGAAGAAAAACAAGGCCATGAGATGGGCACCAGTAGCTCACATTTGTAATCCTAGCTACTCAGGAGGCTAAGATCTGAGTATCACAGTTTGAAGCCATCCCAGGCACGAAAGTTGCCATGAGACTTTATCTCCAATAAAGCACTCAAAAACCAGAAGAGATGCTGTGGCTCAAGTGATATAGGGCTAGTTTTGAGCACAAAAGAAGCTAAGGGACAGTGCCCGGGCCCTGAGTTCAAGCCCTACAACTGACATAAAAAAAAAAGCAATGAAAGTAAAGTAAGATTGTTAGTAATATGGGAAGGGAATGGCAAAAGTGTCTGGGTTATAAGAAAGGGTAACTGAGGAAGTAAATATGACCCAAGTATGTTATATGCATATAGGAATATGTCATGATGAAAATGGAAGAACAAAAAAATAAGCAAACGAAAAACAACAAAAAATAAAATGAAAAATCCAAATCCCAAAACCAAAAAATGAAAACCACCATACCAAGAAAGAAGGACACTATGTCCAGTACTATGCCCAACAGGTCATAAAAGAACAAGATAGGTGGTCTCACTATATGTGGGTCTACCAGGTCGCTTACCAAACAGCCCTCCTACAGGGAGGCTACAGCCAGGGTCTGAAATTCCATCCCTGTGACCCTTTGTGAGGTCAGAGTAGGAGTGGGCCCGGCCTATGGCCATTTTCTCACTTTTTGTCCTTGATACCTAATTCACTTTGTAATAAAAATATAACTTCAGAGGCTATAGGCTTTGCTGGGTTGTGGATTGGCATTTACTTATGGAGAAATTAAAGCATACAGAATGCTTCAATGGTAATTTCATTTGGTAATCGGGTCATGTATAGTAACTTCTTAGCTTTTGAAGATGTCATAGTAAACCAGGTTCCAGTGGCTCAGGCCTATAATCCTAGCTACTCAGGAGGCTGAGATCTGATGGATGGCAGTTCATAGCTAGCCTGGGCAGCAAAGTCTATAAAATCCCATCTACAATTAACCAACAAAATGCTGGACAGGAGCCATGGCTCTGGTGATAGTATCAGTTACATCCATAAGTCAGTATTTAAGCCCTGGCACTGGCAAAAAAAACCACACAAAACAAAAGCAAACAAAAAACCACCTATCTACCCTTAACTTTTTGTTCTTGAAATTAAGATTGAATAATGTGGGGAGGGAAGAGCCAAAGGGGAAAAAGGGTTGATTAGTGTTTATAAGGCTGGTGGCCATTTTTTTCCAGTCATAGGGCTTGAATTTAGGGCCTAGGTGCTGTCCCTCAGCTTTTATGCTCAAAACTAGTACTCTACCATCTTGAGGCACTGTTCCACTCCCAGTTTTCTGGGATAAGAGATAAGAGTCTCACAGACCTTACTGCCTGGGCTGGCTTTGAACTGTGATCCATACCTCTCAGCCTCCTGAGTAGTTAGGGTTACAGATGTGAGCCACTAGCACCCAGCTAGGATGGTGACATTTCACTAGCATTGTGATACTTTAACAAAATGCTCTGCTAAGACACAGCACATGTTAATATTTAAGGAGCTGATAAGAGGGATTTCATAATCATTGCCCCATAATATCATTGCTCACATTAGAAACCTTGGGGCCCAGATGGCAGTAGGCTGACATATTCAAAATGATTTTTACAAACAACATTGGGAGCCAAGAACCCTATAGGCAGCAAGTGTGTCCCTACAACAGAAGGCATTTTTAGGGGTCCCAGTCCCTTCCTGCTACTGTAACAAAATCCATCGCACTGTGTAATTCATCAATAGAAATTGATTCCTCAGACCAGAT
This sequence comes from Perognathus longimembris pacificus, assembly GCF_023159225.1. Classification (NCBI taxonomy): domain Eukaryota; kingdom Metazoa; phylum Chordata; class Mammalia; order Rodentia; family Heteromyidae; genus Perognathus; species Perognathus longimembris. The sequence continues at coordinate 50,705,039 of NC_063161.1, forward strand.
CAGACTCCTCAGGTCAGAAAATGGGAGAAAGATCAGTGTGTGGAGTTATCTGCCAATATCCCAAGGCTTCAACATGGAAGAGATATTTTCACACACGTGTATTGTGACTACAGAAGATCAGTGACATAATTTGTATAAGTACAATCATTATCAAGATGAAGTCTGACAAAAGATGTGTTTATAAGCGATTTTGGTTATGGAAACAATTGTTATTTCACAGATGTAACTACCTTCAACGTCCCATGTGTATCTGTAGTTTCTATTATTGATGATGTTCTTGTATCACCTTCCTGTGGTTGTACCTACACTATCTCTGTAATCTTATCTGAGTATATTGGAAACCATGTATCCTGGTATTGGAACTAGGAAATTGAAAGGGAATACCAAAATTGAGAGAGACAGGGTAAAAAAAAAAGACAAACAACTACAAAAGCAATACTTGCAAAACTGTTTGGTGTAAGTGAACTGCCACCTGGGGGGGGAGGAAGGGAAAGGGGAAGGAGGGAGGGGAGTATGAGGGACAACGTAACAAACAATACAAGAAGTGTATCCAATGCCTAACGTATGAAACTGTAACCTCTCTGTACATCAGTTTGATAATAAAAATTTGAAAAAAAAAAAAAAGGATTTTAGAAATAGGCTGCAGCACGCAAATGCTCACTGAGCTGGAGGTGGGAATATAACTTTGACTTTTGGCTCTGAATGTAATGCAGAAAATGAGTACAAGCCAGCCTGGCATTGCTTATCCCTTCTACTAAATAAGTAAAACCAATAATAAATGGCTGAAATAATAAATATGCACCCTTTGAAACTCAACAATAAAATATGTTCGTATTCTAAAAAAAGAAAAAGAAGAAAGTAAGATGATAAAACTATAGGAAAGGGAGAAGGCGGAAGGGGAAGTGACAGAGGAGGGGGTAAGATTGAATGGAATGTGTCACATATTATGAGTGGAAATGTCACAGTAAAATCCGCTCCTATGTTACTCATGTATGCTAATAAAAATTTTATGTGAATAATAAAAAAAGTAAATACTCAACATTGGCTGGGTGCTGGTGGTGCACACCTGTAATCGTAGCTACTCAGGAGGCTCAGATCTGAAGACATGATTCAAAGCCAGCCCAGCTAGGAAAGTCTATAAGACTCTTATCTCCAAATAACCAGCAGAAGTAGAGCTATGGCGCAAGTAGTAGAGCTTTGTGCTCAGGGACTGCACCAAGGCCTTAAGTTCAAGCCCCAGGACTAGTACAAAAAAAAATCAACATCTCGAAGTGGAGGTATGGTTCAACTGGTAGAGCATCAAGCCTTGAGCAAAAAACCTGAGACAACACCCAGGTCCTGAGTTCAAGCTCCAGTACCAGCACCCACACACACACACACACACACACACACACACACACACACACACACACACACAAATGATCCTTGCTAACTTAAATTTCTTTAAAAACAGAGTCACTAACTTAGGCTAATGGTCTTCAGCTTGGGTCCTGTGTAGAGGCTGTCTGGAGATGAGGCTGATGGTTTTCTGGTTTCCTAAGGATAGGCAGGGCTGGTCCAACCTGAGTCAGTGCAGGATCTCAGCACAGAGGGACTTCCCACTTGGATGCTGCTTCCTGATCTCACACATGGTGGCTTAGCACCAGTAAAAGGTTTGAACCTCTTTCCTGACATGAGCTCTATTTGGAATTAAAGTTCAGCTGGGCTGAATTATGAGACCTGGGATATCCTACATCCTAGGGAAGATATTAACCAAAAACAAAAATAATCAGACTTCTTCCTCCCTCCCCTCTCACACAGAAACAAACACAGAGATAAACACATTGGCAAAGTATAAAACTATTTAAGTGAATGTAGCAGTGGTACTCCCTAGACACTATGTTGAAAATGGCTATATAATTTGTGGGTAGGATGGGAGGGGAAAACTAAGAGAGCAAGGAAGCGGAAAACAATTACCCAAAAAGAAATTTATTCTGTACCTGACTATGTAACTGTAGCCCCACTTCATATCACCTTTATATTAACAATTTTTTAAAGGTTTAATCTAAATGACACCAGGTGCTGGTGGCTCACACCTATAATCCTAGATATACTGGAAGTGGAGCTGTGGTTCAACGTGGAAGAGCACTAGCCTTGAGTAAAAAAAGTTCAAGGAGAGCGCCCAGGTCCAGGTCCGGAGTTCAAGCCCCATGAGATTGGGGGAAAAAATGTACTCATTACTTGATTTACATAACTGTAACCCCTTCTACATCATCTTTACAATTAAGAAAAACTTAAAAAAATAAACACAAGAAGCTGGAACTGAAGGTGTGGCTCAAGTGGTAGAATGCCAGCCATTTAATAGCTGAGGCCCTGAGCTCAATTTCCAGAGTCACCACCAAAAGAGAGAGAGAGAGAAAGAGAGAGAGAGAGAGAGAGAGAGAGAGAGAGAGAGAGAGCAAGAGAGAGACAAAAGATTTATTTTGACTCACAGTCTAGGAAGTTGTAGTGTAAAATTGGGCAAAATCATCACTTCTGGGCCTGTTGTGAGACAGTGAAGGAATGTATGGTAGAAACCACTTACCTCTTGGTAGGAAACAAAGAGGAGAGACCAAAGTCCTCTAATACCTGTGAGCATGCCCCCAATGACCTAAACCACATACTAGGCCCACTACCTCACAATAGCACTTTGAGGTGGAGGGGTGAGGGGGTAGGAGGGCAAGTCTTTGAACATGAGCCTTTAGGGGATGCTTTAGATCCAAATTACAGCACACACCTATCCATATTCCCATTCACCTCTCAACATTGTTCAGCTCCTTGTCATCCCCACAAACTTCTTTGGGTTCATTGGATCCACTAAGCCCTGAAGCAAGTATCAATGTATGAAAGCCCCTCAAGGAGCTCACACTAAAGATTTATAGGCCAGCCTTTCCTCCTCTAGTCTGCTTGGTGAATGATGCAGGTGAACAAGCCATTAAGGAGGAGGAAGCTACCTACCCAACTCCTAGAATAGCAAAAGCTCTCAGTTATGTCCAATTTGTTTTACTTGCTTTAAGCATAATTTTAACATGAAGTTGCATAGTATATAGGTTGTTGACATATGAACTATTTGATTTAGCTTCACTGCCTATCTTGCTCCCAGAATGTGACTGCTTCCTTGATTCATTGCCATATCCTAGACCTAGTGTGATGGCTGGCACATTACACTAACATGTTAAATAATTCCCTCCGATCCCTCGCCCCCACTGGTTCCTCCCTATTACTCAGATTTCCATCACTATAACAAGTATCTGCTGTAGCTGGGCACCGATGGTTCATTCCTGAAATCTCAGCTACTCAAGAGGCTGAGATCTGAGAATTGTGATTTGAAGCCAGCCCAAACAGAGCCAGTCCATGTGAGATTCTTAACTCTAATTAACCACTCAAAAATTGCAAATGGCACTGTAGCTCAAAATGGTAGAGTGCTGCCCTTGAGCAATAGAGCTCAGGATCAGTGCTCAGGCCCTGAGTTCAAACCCCAAAATCAGTCAAGAAAACCAAAGAAGAGGAGGAGGGAGAAGGCGAGGAGGAGGGAGAAGGCGAGGAGGAGGAGGAGGAAGGGGAGGAGTAGGAGGAGGAGAAGAAGAAGGAGGAGGAGGAGGAGGAGGAGGAGGAGGAGGAGGAGGAGGAGGAGGAGGAGGAAGAGGAGGAGGAGGAGGAGGAGGAGGGGAAGAAGAAGAAGAAGAATATATTTGCTGTAAACAACCTTAAAAGAAGTAATGTCGGATTCCAAATGGATAAAAGACCACAATTAAAACAGATACCCTGAAAACACTAAAAGAAGGAGTAGGAGAAACCCTTGGGCTCCTTGGCACAGGACAAAACTTCCTTAACAAAGACTCAGCAATGCTACAAATCAAAGAAAGGATGGACAAATGGGACTGCATCAAATTGCAGAGCTTCTGCAGGGCAAAGGACATAGCTTGCAAGATAAACAGAAAGGCCACAGATTGAAAAAAGATCTTTACCGTCCATACAACGGACAAAGGCCTCATATCTAAAAAATACATAGAACTCAAAAAATTACATTCCTCCAAAACAAAACCACAAAGAATCAATAGCCTCCTCAACAAGAGGGCTAAAGACTTAAAAAGAGACTTCCCTGATGAGGAAATGAGAATAGCCAAGAGATATATGAAAAAGTGTTCTACATCACTGTCCATAAAAGAAATGCAAATCAAAACAACATTGAGATTCCATCTAACCCTAGTAAGAATGTCCTATATCAAGAAAACTAACAATAACAAATGTTGGAGGGGATGTGGCCAAAAGGGAACCCTACTTCATTGTTGGTGAGAATGTAAACTGTTTCGGCCACTCTGGAAAGCGGTATGGAGATTCCTCAAAAGGCTAAACATAGAGCTACCCTATGACCCACCAGCCCCACTTTTGGGCATTCTCACCAAAAGACCATAAACAAGAACACATTAAAGCTACCAGCACAACAATGTTCATCGCAGCACAATTTGTCATAGCTAGAATATGGAACCAACCCAGATGCCCCTCAGTACACAAATGGATCATGAAAATGAGGTACATATACACAATGGAATTTTATGCCTCTAACAGAAAGAATGATATTGGCCCATTCGTAAGAAAATGGAAGGACTTGGAAAAAATTATACTAAGTGAAGTGAGCCAGACCCAAAGAAACATGGCCTCTGTGGTCTCCCTCATAGGGAATAATTAGCACTGGTTTAGGCTAGTCACAGCAGAGGATCACAAGAGCCTAATAGCTATGCCACTATGAATGCATAAGATAATGCTAAGTTAAATGACCTCCATGTTATGGAAACAAGTGATATATCACTGTTGTAATTAATTTCAACATGTCATGTGAAACCGTAGCTTCTATTGCTGATGATCCTCTTGGATCCCCTTCCTGTGGTTGTACCTGCAGTATCACTGTATCTTAACTGAGTATATTGGAAATTGTATATCCTGGTATTAGAACTAGGTAAGTCAAAGGGAATACCAAAATCGAGAGACACAGGATAAAAAGACAAACGACTACAATAGCAATACTTGCAAAACTGTTTGGTGTTAACCAAGTGAACAACTCATGAGGGGAGAGGGAAAGGGGGAGTGGGGTAATGAGGGAGGAGGTAACAAACAGTACAAGAAATGTATCCAATGCCTAACATATGAAACTGTAACCTCTCTGTACATCATTTTGACAATAAAAATATAAATATCAAAAGAATAAATGTTAAAAAAAGAAACTGTAACCTCTCTTGTACATCACTTTGACGATAAATAAGAGAAACAATAAAAAATAAGTAATGTTGTGGAAAAACATACATACACCCTTTTTATTTTCCCTGAGCCTGGCTTACTTCACACAATATGATTTGGTGCAGATCCATCCATGTTTTCTCTCTTATGTGGTCATATGCACACATAAATAATGGGCAGAATAAAGTATGTACATTGAATGAGAGCCTATGATGTAATCCCATCTAAAAATGGAAAGAGTTTAATACAGTGAGGACCACTAAATTGAAACATGTATTGAGTTAGAGCAAGGGAGGGGTAGAGGGTAAGTAAAAAGAGGAATGGTGGGTGAGATCACAAGACAATGTATATCTGTGAAAATGGAACAAGAAAATCTGGTGACACTTGTGGGGGCAAGGTGGGAGGAAGGAAAAATGATGGAAAGAATGATTCTAATCAAGATGCATTTAAACATATAGACGGACATGATAAGTTGGAATCCCCTTATTACTGTTACTTGAAAAATATCAATAAACAAATATTTTTAAAAACTTTAAAAAAAGAAGTAATGTTGGAGGAAGAAAGAAGAAAAAATGTTGATGTGGTTCACAATTTTGGAGGATTCTGTCCATGATCGGTTGGCTCTGTTGTTTGGGCCTGTGCAGCACATTTTGGTGAGGAGGGTGGGGTGGAACAAAGCTTTTTACCTCATGGTTGCTGAAAACCAAACAGAGAAAGAAGAGTGCTAGGACCTTATCTCAAAAACAAGCCAGACTCACATCTGTAATCAGGAGGTAATAACCAGGGGTTGGTAAGAGGACTGCAGTTTGAGGTTCTCATGGCAAAAGTTAGCACAGTGATACTACCTAAAAAAGGTCTAAAGGGCTGGAAATGTGACTTAGTGGTAGAGTGCTCACCTAGCATGCATGAAGCCACAGGTTAAATTCCTCAGCACCACATACACAGAAAAAGCAGGAAGTGGTCACTGTGGCTCAAGTGGTAGTGCTAGCCTTCAACATAAAGAAGCCAAGGAAAGTGCTCAGGCCCCGAGTCCAAGCCCTAGGATTGGCCAAAAAAAAAAAAAGGAACTAAAGGCAAAAGGATTGAGTTCAATCTTCAATATGGGGATGTGGGAACAGGGAGGTAGCTTCCTTCCACTGTAGTTTGGAGGTATCAAACAACCACAAAGAGACAAGGAGGAAGCCATACAGAGGTTAATAGACTTCAAAGAAGGAAAAAGGGTAGTGCTGGTATTTTAGCACCTTGATCTAAAGGTGCCTGAAGATGCTTTGTTAATTTTCATGACAAATTCCTTTACTGGAATTCAAATATACCCCCTAAGTCCACTGAGTGTGTTACTGTGAAAAATGAGTTGGATTGATTCTACTCACTTCAAACCTAGGACCCAAGCCTGGCACCACCTCTCAGGTATTGAGACTTTGCACATCAGTCTCTGCCTTGCCTTTCAGCTGGATCTCCAGCTTCTTCTACCTATTAGCCTGGCATTCCCACTTGTAACGCCCTCTTCTTAGGGAAGGGGTATGTAAGATGAGGAGAGCAGCACTCCCAAGCAAGGACCCCAGAACTACAAGCTCCCATATTGTCATTGCACTGCCTATACCCATGTCATAGGCGCCCTCTATACTAATGATCTCTGCCTACAGTTCTCTGGAAGCCTTATAGCATCCTCCTGGTTCAGGGACTCACTAACCCTGCTCTGGGATGACCCTACATCCCAAATCTGCAGACCCACACCTGTCCCCTACACAGGTACCTGAGCAGCAACTTTTGGAGGGTGTGCCCCTTGCCATGACCTACCAAATCTCCTCTTGTCTCCCAGCCCTGCCTGGGTCCCTCCTCTTTGCCAGAACAAGTCCTCCAAAGAACACTTAAGGAAAACCACCTGCTCCCATACCCACATACACGTCAGGTGCCCTGGACCAGTGCCTCTGTCACAAAGCATCTTTCTTCTCCTTCCTCCTGCATCTACACTCTCCTCTTGCTCTATCCTCTAGTCCCAAAGCTCTTCCTCCAAGGCCTCTCAATACTGGCTCTTCCATACAAGTCTTCAGCTCAAAGGCTTCCTCTGTGGGGTTTCTCAAGGCAACCACAAAGCCCCCTAAGCCCAGACTTTGTGTCACATGTCTTACTGATTTTCTTCTTGGCCTTGCTAGAAATGACCTTCACAGATACAAGGGTAGCTTGTAGCCTTGGTCTTCCACCAGATTATACACTAAGAGAATGGTCCATCAGTAAGTGCTGCCTGTAACACACAATAAACTCTGTTCTTAAACATCAAGGTATCTGGCTAGAATAGCATCTGTTAGTGATGAGTTTTGGTTTTAGTGAAATAGGCATGTAGAAAGATGCTCTTGCTGCCAGATGCTGATGGCTCACACCTATAATCCTAGTATCAGGAGGCTGAAACCTGAGGATCATGATCTGAAGCCAACCTGGGCAGTAAAGTCCATGTAAAATAAAGTAAGTCTTATCTCCAATTAACCACCAGAAAACCAGAGTGACACTGTGGCTCACAGTGCTAGAGAGCTAGCCTTGAACAATAAGAGCTTAAGGACAGTGTCAAGGCTGGGAGTTCAAGCTCCACAAAAAAAAAAAAAAAAAAAAAAAAAAAAACAGAAAAAAATAAGATGCTCCAGGTCCCTTGGGTTTTATTCAATATATACTAAAAGTATATTTTGAGAAGATTCTGATGTGATTTTGACTGGTGAGGGCCAGGTTACATAAGAATAGTAGTCTAGTTACTGACCATTTCCTTGAAGAGCTGACATTAGAGCAAAGCCTGGGAGACATAAAAAAGCAAGGGATGTAAGCCAGGCACCAGTGGCTCACACTCAGGAGACTGAAATCTGAAGATTAGAGTTCAAGGCTAACCAAGGGAAGAAAAGTCCCTGAGCCTTTTTTTTTTTTTTTTTGCCAATCCTGGGGCTTAAACTCAGGTCCTGGGCACTGTCCGCGGGTTTTTGTTTCCCCCCTCAGGGCTGGCACTATACCACTTGAGGTAGAGGGCCACTCCTGGCTTTCTCTGTTCATGTGGTGCTGAGAAATCAAACCCAGGGTTTCATGCGTGCTAGGCAAGCACTCTACCGCTAAGCCACATCCCTTGCCTCCCTGCAACTCTGATATCTTCAATTAATCAACAAAAAGTCAGAAGTGAGGGTGTGGCTAAAGTGGAGGGGCGCCAACCTCAAATGATGAAAGCTAAGGCAAGGGGGTTCAGGCCCTGAATTCCAGCCACAGTACACACACACACACACACACACACACACACACACACACACACACTCTTGGGCCACTCAGTGGAGAGAGGATGGGTGGGGGGTAGGGCAGGCAGGGTCACCAGGGTGTCTAAACAAGCTCACCTGTGTTGGGACAGCACTGTACTGGGGAGGCCAGAGGGACAGCCACAGGCCCAGGCTTCGGGGAAAGCCCTGGCGTTCATGGAGGCTGAGGATCTGCTGATAGCTTAGACTCAGTGAGTGGAAATAAAAGTGGATTTGGGTTTGAGAGGAAATACTCGGGATGGATGGTGGAAGATAATTCTGAAGGGTTCCGGGGAAGGGGGAGGGGCAATTTAGGGGCAGCCTGACAGGAAATGTCTGAACAGGCTTGTTTGACTTGCCTTTCAAACACAGAAGGGGGCCTCCTCAGGTAAGGGTCGAGGTCAGTCAGGCATTTCTCCCTGCTGACTACTTCTCCTCCCAGCAGGCATGTCCCTTCTCCTCACTCTCACCCTCACCGGAGGCTGGGACACCTCCCCTCAGCCCCCGGCGCTCTACTGCGTACTGACAAAATGGCTGCTCCCTCAGCGTTCATAGAACACAGTGCACGAGTCCTCTGGGTTCCCATGGGAAGCTGATGGAAGCCTCCGCCCCCTTCACGTGGCCCGGTCCTTTGCATAGCTCTGCCTTCTCCATCTAGGCACTTTAAGGAGGCGCCTCTCACACGTGACACTGCCTGGCCCCTGCGTAACCCCGCCCCTCTCCTATATGATCCCGCCCCTCCTGCTGAGCACCAAGTACTCCATCCATCCTTGTTGGTTCTTCTCTGTTTTGGGTGCTGGACAAAGGACAAGAAGAGTGGGTTTTCTGTCCTTCTGTGGAAAAAGCATCTCTAGACAGAGCTGAGGGGCAACATCCTCGTCCAATTGGGTGGCAGGCAGGAGCCCAGGGAGGAGAAGTCAGTGGAGCGAAATGCTCCATGCACCACCTTCGTGGGCATCCCCCTTTCCGGCCCTTGTGAGGCTGTGGAGACAGGAGGGCACTGGGCTTGCACGGGACCACGCCTAATGCCTCTGCAGCCTGGCCTTGGGCTACATCTCCTGGAAGCCCAGGGTGAGAGAGCTGGGAGGCCACCCAGGGAAGATGGGTGGGTTCATGTGTGATGGGTGAGTTTCTGCCTGAAACTGCCTTTAACGAACCTCACTGCAAACCCCAAGACAATCGACAGAAGCAAATAATTCAAATTAAATCAGAATTAAACAACTTAGAGTAAAAAAAAAAAATAGAAAGAATCAACAAAACAAAGTTGGTTTTTCAAAAAAATTAAATAGATCCCTAGCAAATCTGACCAAAAAAGCAAAGATAGCACACCCAAATAATCAAAATCAGAGATGAAACTGGAAACATCATCACAGAATCAACCAAGATTCGGTATATAAGGGAATATTTTGCAAACCTGTATGCTAATAAACTTGGAATCTGGAAGAAATGGATGAATTCCTAGGAAAAATCGATAAGCCCAAACTTAACTATGAAGATTTAAACCTACTAAACAGACCCATATCCAGCAATGAAATAGAATCTGCAATAAGTGATCCACATCCAGGAAAATCCCAGGACCAGATGGGTTTACAGCAGAATTCTATGTGGCCTTCAAAACAGAACTCACACCAATATTTCTCAAACTCTTTAATGAAATTGAAAGTTTGCTACCAAACACATTCTATGATGCCAGTATTACCCTTATCCCAATCCCATCAAAGAAAGAGAATTCCAGACCCATTTCCTTGATGAACATCAATGCAAAACTTCTCAAAAAAATTCTGACTAATTGACTTCAACCAGTTATCAAAAACAATCATACACTATGGTCAAACTGGATTCATTCCAGGCATGCAAAGCTGGTTCAATATACGCCAGTCAATTAATGTAATCCACCACATCAACAGGAGCATGGTCAAGAATCACATGATTATTTCTTTAGATGCAGAAAAAGCGTTGGATAAAATCCAGCACCCATTTATGATAGAAGCTTTGGAGAAATTAGGATTCCAGGGAACATTCCTGAATATAATAAAGGCTGTCTATGACAAACCCACAGTGAGCAGTATTCTTAATGGTGAAAAGTCAAAGCCATTTTCTTTAAAATCAGGAGCAAGACTAGGTTTTCGGCTCTCTCCTCTCCTCTTCAACATAGTACTAGAATTCCTAGCTACAGCAATAAGGCAAGAGGAAGACTTAAAGAGGATTCGAATAGGAAAAGATGAAGTTAAAGTCTCTTTGCCGACAACATGATACTGTTTCTAAAGAACCCCATAGACTACTCCCAAGTTACTTGAGCTGATCCAACACTTTGGCAAAGTAGCAAGATATAAAATAAGTCCTCAAAAATCAATGGCTTTTCTATATGCCACAACCCAAAGAGGGAGGCTGAAATCAGGAAAGCAACTCTTTTGCAATAGCCTCAAAAAATATAAAATACTTATACCAAAGAAGTGAAAGACCTCTATGATGAGAACTTTAAAAACCTGAAAGAGGAAATTTCCCATTGCTAAAATATGGAACCAACCTAGATGCCCCTCAGTAGACAAGTGGATCAGGAAAATGTGGTACATATACACAGTGGAATTCTATGCCTCTATGAGAAAGAATGACACTGCCTCATTTGTAAGGAAATGGAAGGACTTGGAAAAAAATCATACTAAGTGAAGTGAGCCAGACCCAAAGAAACATGGACTCCATGGTTTCCCTCATAGGGAATAATTAGTACATGTCAAGGATTGTTCTAGCAGAAGATCACAATAGCTCAATAGCTATGCCCTTATGAACACATAAGATGATGCTAAGCAAAATGAACTCCAAGTTACGGAAACAAGTGGTATATCATTGTTGTGGTTATTTCCAACATGCCATGTGAAACCATACCCTTTTGCAGTTTTTAAAATTTTCTCTCATATTCCCTTCCCGTGGTTTTACCCCTACTATCACTATAACTGATCTTAGTATCCTGGATACTGTATATACGTGTACTAGACCTATGGAAGGGAAAGGGAATACCAAAATCAAGAGAGAAAGGATAAAAAGACAAACAATGGCAACAGCAATACTGATGAAACCATTTGGTGTAAACCAACTGTACAGCTAATGAGGAAAGAGGTATAAGGGAAGGGGGGAGGCGAGGGAAAAATGAGGACGGAAGTAACAAGTTAGATAAGAAATTTACTCGCCTTACATATGAAAATGTAACCCCTCTGTACTTCACTTTGACAATAAAGAAGAAGAATAAAACCTCACTGACCAGTCACGATTGCCTCACGTTTGTAATCCTAGCCATTCAGGAGGCTGAGGCCCAAGGAGCTCCATTCAAAGCCAGGTAGAGGTAAGAAAGTCAATGAGAAAAGAAAAATAAATGAAAGATAAGTTTATACAATCTTAACCCACTCTACTTTTGTACCTAGCCAATACATTCTAATCATTGAAATACATGTGGGAATACTTTGTCCAGCCTAGTCCTATTCTAGGGCTAGTGCTAGGCAAAATGGACATTCCTCCCCCTCCTCCCACCCCCGGCATTTGTATGCTAAATATCTAAAGCCAGCCCATCTTCTCTAGCCACATCTAGCAAGGATGTTCTTAACCTTCTTGGTCATGAATGTGCTTTGTCCACACATGAAGTTCTGTCTGCTTTAGCAATATTTGGGGTTGGGAATATGGCCTAGTGGCAAGAGTGCTTGCCTTGTATACATGAAGTCCTGGGTTCAATTCCTCAGCACATAAACAGAAAAAGCCAGAAGCAGTGCTGTGGATCAAGTATAGAGTGCTAGCCTTGAGCAAAAAGAAGCCAGAGACAGTGCTTAGTCTCTTAGTTCAAGGCCCAGGACTAGCAAAAACAAAATTTGCCCAAGATGGGGAATTGAACTCAGTATCTAATGTTTTTACTCATTGCCTGGTGCTCTACCACCTGAGCCATGCCTCCTACTCCCTGGAATATTATTTTCAAGCTACTGTTTTGACGAAGGGGGCAATGAGGAAGATTTCCACTTGGCCTTTCTCACTCTTACAAACTCTGTCCCACCACCAAGGACTCAGCGCTGGGTTGCAACCTATGTTGATGTACTTTGGGGGCTCAAGGAATGACCAGTAGGATTATGCAGGGATTTATAAGCCACTTTAACCTAAATGGTGGCAAGGACACTAGATTACTTGTACCCCACATATTCTCTCAACATTAACTAGTTACCCAAAACTTAGCTGGCTGCAGTGGGCATTTGTTCTCCAAGTTTCTGTGCTGCAGGAATCTGAGAATGGAACAGTTGGCTGGTTCTAGCTCTAGATCTCCTGAGACCACAGTCAAGCTGCTAACATCCTTCATACCACATTGTCAAAGCCCAACTCAAGTTAGTCTAACCTTCTACACTTGTAAAGGATATTGTGTTGTCTGGCAGGAAGGCTGTTTTTCTTTGTTTTGTAGAAACTTGTGAACATAAGCAGAATTCTACATGTGTTCTGCTTTGACAGAATTTTCTGAAAAGGACTGTGTAAGCTAACAGCTAGCTGGGGTGGGGGGCACAAAAAAGTAAAGCTACATTCCTTCTCCATTGTAAGTTCCATTCCAGGAGGGCTCCATACAGATGCCCCAACCTGTTTAAGTCTGCACCCTGTACATTCAAGGACCACTAAGGGAAAACTGCTGCTTATCTTCTCCTGGAGGGGCCACATCTCCACATTTTACCCCTAAGCTTGGAAAACAGCTTCTAAAAGGTTATAAGAGACATATCTCTTTCAAACAGTAATGAAGAGCAAGAAGCCATTCAATATTTCAAGAAGAGAAAAGAAATGAAGGAAACTGAGCAGTGACTAAAGTTGAAACTGTAAGGTTTGCCAGAAAGGAAAACCGCACATGGTTCAGGAGTTTTTTGGGAGGAAAGCAAACTGCCCACACAAGATGGAGGCATGGGGATACAGAAGGAAAGGAAGAAGGGAAAAAGACAGAAAAGAGTAAGAGAGAAAAGGAAGGAGAGCCAGGACTGTATTGATCCAGATTATATAGGAAAAGGTGGGAGATATTGCCAGGAGCATTAAAGGTGACCTCAGGGGAGGAGGAGGCAACTACTTCCAAGTGTGCCTGTTACCTAGGTAATGCAGGTACTGGGTGCAGACTTAGACAGGTTGGGGGCATCTACATTGGAGGCCTCCCCAGGGTGGACCTTACATCCATCTAAAATGCTTACAAACCCCAGCCCTTGCCCCACTCAGAGCCAAGACTGCCCATGTATAGGATCTGTTTCTTTCCTCTTTTGAAATGGAATAAACTATCACTTTCTTGAGTTTTGATGAGTTTTGTTGTTGTTTTGTATTTTTTTGTTTTGTCCTGGGTTTGGGCCTCAGGGCCTAGGTACTGTCCCTGAGCTTTTTTGCTCAAGGCTAGTACTCTACTTGTTGAACCACAGCTCCACTACTGGCATTTTTGGGTGCTTAGAGATAAGAGTCTCATCGGCATTCTTGCCCAAGCTGGCTTCAAACCACAATCCTCAGATCTCAGCCTCTAGAGTAGCTACGATTACAGGCATGAGCCACTGGCATCTAGCTGAAATGGTGAATATTTTGCATACATCACACACCTAATGAGGACTCCAGACCTAACACACAGCACACAGTTAACAGTCACAACACAGACCATATGATTTACAACACCATGAATACTTCCATCCAGTCCTTTATAAGAAGTATACCAACCTATCATACAGCCTTACAAGTGATCTCCTCCCCTCAGCTCAAATCTGTTCACTAGAAGGAATCCCCACATGCACTCACACTGACAGGGAGGGCTCTGAAGAACCCCCTTCATGAAAGAAGACCTGTCAGAGACCCACCACACAGGTGACATATGATGTTTTGTGTCCCAGATATCAATGTCATCTCCAGCTCCATGTCCAACAGGACTGGGATGCTTGAGTCTCTTCCTTTTCCCAGCATATAGCTGTCCCTCTAAATAGTGAGCAATCTCGTTGGGATACCATTGTTGGGGTCCAGCTTTATGGACTTGATAGGGGACTTGATGCCTGTCCCCCCAGCCCTAGGGGAATACAGAAGCAGGCTATGGTTCTCTGGGTCCAGAACCAGAAGAAGTGTCTTTGCACCCAGCCCCCAACTCTCTCGCCAGCCCAGGCGCCTCCCAGTCTCGCCCTGGCTCGGCGCTTTCAAGTGACGTTAGCTCAAGGGGATCATGTGATAGCTCTCAGCCTATCGGCGTCCTGGCCGATCGCCTTCTCTGGCTATCATTTCCCTTTACACCCACCTTAATAAATCAGATTGCTCTGGAATCCTTCTCCGAGACTCGCGTATGCCTGGCTTTATTTACTGGTAAGGAGGTGGCACGCGTTCTCGTTAGGCCATGCGCACGTGAGGTCAGTAGTGACCCCTCTGTCCCATCCTAGCTATCTGCCGGCCGGGTGATCAGGAGAGAGGACGGAAAAGGGGGTGGCAAGAAACCTAGCTGAGCCTTGATCTCCACGCCAGGAGAGGCAACACCAGCCCCGATATGCCATGACTGTCAGTATGGGCTGTGCTACAAGTACTTCTCTCACAAACACACACAATACCTCCTCCTCCATTCTCCTCTGCTTCCTTTTTCAGAGCTCAGTGAAGGATCTGAACTTCCCAGGCTCTTGACCACCATCCTTGGGTTCAACTGGTACAAAATGAACGGCTGCTAGACTGGTCACTCTCTGCTAGCTCCCAGGATACTGTGATCTATGAGCCATTTCCCACTCTGCAGGCCAGGCCCCTTATCTGCAACCCATTCCCCATATTACCATTGGGTCCTCCCACTTCTCTCTGTCAGGTAGCTTTACCAGCCTCTTCAGCATGTCCTTCCTTCCCCTAGGCTGTCCTCTCTAGAGCCACTCTTGCCATCAGCCTGGCCTGCAAGGGGGACCCTTCCCTGTGTATTTAGAATTCTGTGCCTCTCTCCCAAGCCCATCCTTTTTCCCTTGGTCTGTAAATGTTATCTCCTCTGCTCCTCTAAGAAGAGGCATCCTAATCTGAGTGATCTTCTACGTTAACACTCGGTACAGTCACCCCAACAGGCCCCTGCACAGCCTTCATGCCCTCTGCTACTCAGGATTCCTGTGCCTCCAGGATCCAGTCTAGCCACAAGTAAGCACCATTGTCACAGTCCTCACCAAGGCATTTAACTTGGAAAGGACTTCCATCTACGGTGAACACATCTGTTCATAACTCAAATCTAAAACCCTATTCACTTCCACACTGACCCAACCCCACAATTTTCCTTGCCAAATACCCACCTCTCCTTTGGGGTACTGATTGTAACACTTCAACATTTGAGGTATTATCTGGTTGTGTCAACCTCCTCTGTCACCCACTGTTCACTATCATGTTCTTAGTGCCTACTAGAGTATCTGCTACCTAATAGCTCTGACAAGGGCTGGTTGGTTGGTTATTTGGGCAGTATTGAGGTTTGGACCCAGGGTTCTGTGCTTGTGGGTTCTCTGTTTCTGGAACCACTCTTCTAGCATTTTTTGATTTAGTAATTTTTGAGATAAGGTCTCACATTTTTTTTGGTCAGGGCACCTGTGACCACAGTCATCCTACTCTGCCTCCCATACAGCCAGAATGACAGGCAAGCACCACCAATCATTTACTGGTTTCGAGGAGGAGGGTCTAGCTAACTTTTTACCCAGATTGGCCTCCAACCATGACCCTCCCAATTTCTAGGATTACAGACATGAGTTATTATATCCAGTGGGGGGAGGGGGGAGAGTTGTTGAAGGAGTGAATTAATCAGTCAACTAACAACAGAACAAGAGGACTGGCCAAAAAGGGCAGCAGCCACAGCTGACATTGATTGAGATGAAGTCTCATGAACTTTTCTTTGCTAAAACTGGGCTCAAATGTTAATCCACCAATTTCTAGTCTATACCTCCCACGTAGCTAGGATTATAGACTTGAGAAAGCATAGTCATATTTTCTAAACATTTTTATTTCAAAGTGCATTCTATAAATTGAGAAAAACATATATCTGTGCATATATATGTATATATATATGTACAAATGTATATAGGCAAAAAAATCAACACACTCACTAAGCTACAACAAAACAAACACCTGTGTAAACCCAAAATGGATGGAAGAAACCCGTGGCCACCCAAAAGGCGTCCAGGCCTCTTCTGCCTTCACATTGTCTCAAAGATTGCCATGACTTGAGTTTTGATGTCACAGTTTGGTCTTGCCTAGTTTTGACTTTTTCCTAACTAGAACTATACAGTGTTTCTTCCTTTTGTGTTTGGTTTCTGTCACTTGTTACCTTGTTAAATGTGCCTAG
Organism: Perognathus longimembris pacificus; assembly: GCF_023159225.1. NCBI lineage: Eukaryota > Metazoa > Chordata > Mammalia > Rodentia > Heteromyidae > Perognathus > Perognathus longimembris. The sequence goes on from NC_063161.1 coordinate 50,721,854, forward strand.
AGTTCATTGCTACATTGCTCCATTGCCTGCATACACTATGACTTATTTATACATCTGGTGATGGACATAACCTTTCAAATAAAGTCACACACTTTTTTGATGGTGTCTCTTGGTGCCCAGAGATGCCATTTCTGCTGCATATTCTGTTAGGATATTCTGTTGGGAATGTAGCTAGGATTATAGGCATGAGCAACCAGCAGATGGCTCCTACTCTCATATTTAAAGGTCATACTACCTCCATCTCCTTCTTCAGCCTGCAACTGACATCCCAAGAATAACAGTCCAGCAGTCACATGTGGCTCACAGAAGGTCTCGACTTGGCCAAGACCTCCCTGAAGTACCCCTGGGGGTTTCTGAAAGCACATTTTATTCTCTTCCCAGCCTGTCCTCATACCCAAAGGGCCAGGCCTCCCTCTTTCAGACCTGGATCCAGCCTCATCAGGACCAGCCCAGGCTATCAAGCTCAGAAAATAAGCACACACCTATCAGCCTAGACCCAGCCCTGCCTCAAAAGGAGTCATGGAGGAAGCCAGGACATAGCATTCCATGCTTCCAGGGAGAAGTCATGAACACATCTATGCAAAACAGCTGCAATCATCCTGGACTTGTCCCTATGAATCTCAGTCTGTACCTCCAGAGGGGAAGCACATGGCTACAGCTTTCCATCAAGGCTCAAGCTAGTGGCACTCTGCCCTGGGTGGTCCTATCAGCTCCTTTCCTAGCCACAGGTCTCCAGGCTTCCTCTCCTCCCTTTCTCATCCTTCCTCCATCCAGATGAATATAATACAAGAGTGCTTAGTAAATGCCAGACCCTACTTTTCTTTTGACATATATTAATTTAAACATTTAACCAGTTGCCAGTGGTTCACATCTTTAATCCTATTTACTCTAGAGGCTAAGACCTGAAGCCACCCCAGGAAGAAGAGATTTTTTTATCTCCAATTAACAATCCAAAAGCTGCAAGTAGAATTGTGGCTCAAGTGGTAAAGCACCATCCATGAGAAGAAAAGGCTAAGGGATAGCTCTCTGAGTTCAAGCCCTCCTATGGAACAAATTTTTTTTAATTAGTTTAAAATAATCATCAACCCACCCAACAACCCATGTGCCAGTTACTATTACTATACTGATGCAAAGAGGCCCTGAGTCACCCAGGGTCATACAACTTCTGAGTGGTAGAACTGGGCCCAGTGCCTAGAGTCACCATAGGCCTGCACCATGAATGAACTGCTGATTCGGCGTCTCCTGCCAGCACTGTGCTTGCTGCTCTCATCTCTCACTGTAGTGCTTAGCTTCCTTCTTTCTGAGACAACCTACTAACTCCTCCCTTTCTGTCCTGGCAGCTGGGAAACTCAACTCAGTCCTGATACTCAAGTGAAACAAGCGATGGTACAACCTCTCCTGGCCACTGCTATTGTTTTCTTCCCTATTGGTAGGCTGTCATTTTCTATTTTATCATTAATGATAACCTGCCTCTTTCCGGAGACATCGTTGGGAGGTGACATGCTTCAATTGCAAGTACCACAGAGAAGGAAAATGCTAGGCCCCAGAAAGCATAATAGAAAAGTGACCTGTGAGGCACAGATGCTGTGATCAAGCCTCCAGGCAGCCAGGGTGGAAGAAGAAATCTGACCTCTTACTATCTGCAGGAAGCACGCTGTTTGCTCTATGGGGACAGAATTTTTCCCTTACAATACATTCTAATAAAAATTGCTTGCTTGAGACTTGATATGTGGACTACTGTGTGATACAACCAATTGCTATGCCCTAACAAACACATTTTTGCAGCAAAAGGAAGACATATTTCATGGGACTGTTGTGTGCTAAGGACATTGCACCAGCAGCACCCAGGGACACGGAGTTCTCCAGAAGAGACACCCAACTGGTCCAAGATCAATTCCCACGTCAGAATGATCTAGTCAGACCAATCCCGGAGTATCCAGATACTGGCAAGACACCTCAGCCCTTCAAAGCCTGAGCCAAACAATAGCTTGCTTCATGTAACAAGCTCTTCCTTTGCTCCCTAGTATCTATAAAAGAAATGAGCGCTCCTTTGTAGCGGGACACATGGTTATGCATTGTTTCTCAGCATCCCTGGCACTGCCACAGTCTGTAACTGAGGGGTGGATGCAGATATATGTGTTGGACTAGAAAATACACCTCTCTTTGGCGTGGCCTGGCTGTGGCACAGAGGTGGTGGTGTCTGGCCAGCTTGCCTTACACTTGTCAATCAGCCTATTGGGCGAAATAGAACCAGTCTGATGCCGGGAGCCAAAATGGCTGTCAAGATGTAACATAAAGAAACTATAAAACTTAACTGATAAGAAAATCTGGCACTGTTTGTCATGCTCTAACAAGAAGACACTATAAGTCTTAGCTGATAAGAATGTTTGATGCTTTTACAACCTTGCCTGTTAAGCCTAACATCTTGTCTAGTTTTAATTAACAACCTTGTAAACTTTACTCAGTCCCTGTCCTGAGAAAGACCATCACATGGTTCTGTAACCTAGCAACCTAATGACCCTCTCTACGTGAGTTACCCTTTGCTGATTACTATATAAGCTTCCGTGCAAAAATAAAGTTTGAGACCTTGATCAGAATCCTGTCTTGGTCTCCCTCCTTGTGTCAGGTTTGTCTCTCATTCAGGTCAATTCCCCCTCGGGCTCCTATTGACGAAACCCCGCGGGCCGGGGCAGTCTGAGAGACTGGTTCTATGGGTCATGTTCCAGTCTAGGCAAAAATAAATAAATAAAGTCACTGGTGTTTTGAGCCTAATGCTACAGACAGACTCACACATTACTATTCCTTTCCTCCCTCACCACAGATCATTGCCCTTCCTCCCAGGAGCTACCAGACTCGCACAGGGCATTGCATAGTGCTGCATGGACTTTCCCTGAGGCCACTTTACCACCAGGAGTCTAATCAGGAAGACTTAACACTCTCTGTTTATAGATGGGGAAACTGAGGCCAGAGTCCTTGCCCCACCTCACCTTGAGAGAATGAGAGCTGCTATCCACTTCTCAGACCAGGGAAGGCCATGATCCAAGGACTGAGTGACAGGTGGGGACTAGAGGTTAGTTGGTAGCTCTTCTGCTGTGATACCCCAGGGGAGCAGCACTAGGCATGGGAGGGGAAAGAGGACCAAGGGCCACAAGGGAGAGAGGACAGGAGGAGCATAAAGGAAGTGAGAACAATGGCAGATGCTGAGCTCTACTGCTTTAAAAATCCCAACACAGTGGGAGTCCTTGGCCTACTTGTGGATAGACACCAAAACCTGTGACAAGACCCCAGCTGCCACATGGGAGTGGCACACCCAGCAGAGGGGACAGTCTGGGCCTGTATGTCCCTACGACCTCCCAGTATTGGCTATCAGCCAGCAGGTCTCACAGAGTCCTCCCTGGAATTTGTAACTCTAATATAGCATTGTCCCCATAATTCACTGGGTGTCAGACTTGACAGTGACCTGCAGAGGAGCCTTGGTGTCCACAGGGCCCCTGTGTGGCATTGCACTATCGTTCTTCTTCTCACTCCTTCACCCTATTTGCTATGTTCAGGTTAGGCTCAGATAGGGGTCCCGGGATTGGGATGAGCCCCAAATCCAAGGACACTGGGTGGAGATGGCACAGGACAGGCTGTGTCAGCACTCCAGCTTCACACTCACCTGAGGGGGGTGGGGGTGATGACTTGGCTGCCCCTAGAGGAGCTCATTCTGTGGCTTAGGGTGCTCACCCCTCCTCAGTTAGGCCCTAGAGTAATTACATCAACATTCAACAGATTCAGCCAAAGCTGCCTGACATTTGCCACCTAACAGTAGAAGTCACCTGGCCTGGCCAACCATCAAGAGCTTGCCTAATTTCAAGGGGAAGGGACATAGATACACACACACACACACACACACACACACACACACACACATCACTTCTCTAGGGAGGAATGTGAAATGACTTGGTCTCTTGTCTTAAACTGCTACTCCTCACACTGCTAGAGAAACACTAATGCAGTGTCACCTGAGCTTGTTTGTATATAGGATTTTAGAATATTACAACCTCAAAAAAATAGGTGATTCATACCTGTAGCCATAGCTACTCAGTAGGTAAAGATAAGAAGGATCACCGTTCAAAACTAGCCTGGGCAGGAAACAGACTCTTCAATTAACCACCAGAAAGCCACAAGGTAGAGTTGTGGCTCAAGGGGTAGAATGTTAGCTTTGAGAAAAAAAACAACTCTGGGACAGAGCCCAGGCCTTGAGTTCCAGCCTCAGGAAAGGGAGGAAGGGGGTGGGGGAAGAACTCCCTTCCTAGAGCTAGGGCCATGAACTCCCAGGGAGAGCCACAGTCTTTCTACTTGGGGGAGTTTTATTCTAAAACAACTCTTAGTCTTTTTTCCCCACCCTCTTGCTGGGGAAAAGCCCTCAGCATGGCTTTTTAAACAGCAAAATCCCTGGACCCCTCAGACCTTTCTGGAGAACAGCAGCAGTTGATACAAGGAAGAGGACAAGGGCCTTGGTGTGTTACCAAAAGTCCCTCCAGCGTAGCTACTGTGGGAGAAACAGGAAGATAAAAGGAGTTTAACATCTTCAAGGTTACCTTGGCCAATGTTACTGTTTAACCAAATAGAGGCTGATTCTTACCTGAGCTTCTGGCTCACTCCTCTTGAACTCCCTTGCCCTGTGGTGTTGGCTTTGGTAAGACAAGATTCTGTGCAGCCCTGTATCTTTTAGGATTTTTCCTACTTTATACACCCAACTTAATGTGCCTGCCCACCTCCCTTATAGAGCCACTGGCTCCATAGGTTTAATTCAGAAGCAAATCCCATTTTCTGTTCCATCCAGTCAGGATGCCATTTGAACCAGCCCTGGTAGGAACACTGTTCTAGGTAAAAGGAGATTCCACACAAGGACTCAGTGCTTATAAAACCATGATTGGAGGCAGCCAGAGAGGCCAGAGACAGGAAGCTCCCTTCTAGGGTGACTGTTGAGTTCATTAAAAAGGACCACACCGTGTTGACTTCCATGCATCGGGAATTGCTAAGCTGCCGGCACCACTACCAGGAAAACTCATGACCAGAGTCTGGAACTGTGTAGTGGAACCTGGTATACTCTGAATACACGGGGCTGGAGATGTGTGGCATTTGTATTGGTGTGGCACTTGGATTTCAGGTCTGTACAGCCCAGGGAAGCCTATGGGAGAAGAGGGCAAGGCTGAGTCCACACCTGTACACAACCCAGACAATCAAGACCAGATGTCCCTGGATGTGGCCCCTTCTCTATGCGGGAAGTGACAGGGAGCAAATAGAATATAATTCTCTCCACTATGAGCACTGGAAGAAGATCTGTATCCTCTGCTTTGCTTTATTTTTCCTGCTATTACTTTGTCAGCTCTGGTGACACTGCATTAGTGTTTCTCTAGCAGTGTAAAGAGTAGCAGTTTAAGACAAGAGACCAAGTCTTTTCACATTCCTCCCAGAGAAATGATGTGTGTGCGTGTGTGTGTGTGTGTGTGTGTGTGTGTGTGTGTGTGTGTATCTATGTCCCTTCCCCTTGAGACTAGGTAGGCTCTTGATGACTGTCACCACTGAAGTACAGCAGAAGCCAGGCAAGGTGACTTCTATTGTTAGGTGCCAAAAGTCATGCAGCTTTGGCTGAATCTGTTGAGCTGTTGATCATCCCCATAAGCGTCTTGGGCTCTCCATAGGCTGGTGTTCTCTCTGCCAGAAAGGGTAGATGGAGAAAAAAGGGTTCCCTTTGCCACCACAACCATTAAATCTCTCCAAAGGCTTTTTGACCACATGCCAATTTTTGCACAACTTCAAAAAGGAATTACCTCCTCTGATAAGAATCCAACCCTCTTGGATTTCCCTCTTAAATTCATGCACACACACACACACACACACACACACACACACACACAATGTAAAAATAAGTCCTTTCTAGCCAAGCGCTAGTAGCTCACCCCTGAAATCCTAACTACCCAGGAGGCTGAGATCAAAGGTTCACAATTCACAGCCAGCCCAAGTAGGAAAGTCTGTGAGAGACTCATCTCCAATGAACCACCAGAAAACCAGAATCGGGGCTGTGGCTCAAGTGATAGAGTGCTAACTTGAGCTGAAGAGCTCCGGGACAGACCCCTCCCTCCCCCCGGCCCAGAGTTCAAGCTCCATGACTGACAAAAAATAAATAAATAATAGAACTTTTCTAAAGTTCTAAAGTTCTAAAGAGATTCCCTTCTAAAGAAGAGACTCCCACACACAGTTTCCTGCTTTTCCCTACCCTGGCTTTGCCCTTTAGTGTCCCTCCAGCCCTCCTTTTCAGAAGCTTTGTTGTTCAGCATCCTTCCTTTATTTTCCTGAATAGCATGTCTCAGTCCTGCAACCCTAAGGAGCATTCCAGACTTTGGTGGAGCAGGAGTAGAGGCAACATCTTGCTACCTACCTTCAGGAGTACAAGAGCCAGGGAAGCAGAACCTGGAAGGCATGTCTTGCAGTCCTCTAGGTGTAACAGAAAGGGATCCAGGAATTTGGCTCCCTCTCACGATTCCCACTAGAGGGTGCTACAGACCCATCAGCTCCTCAGGCTTCTGTAGCCTACCTAGCTGACCATCTCCCACAGGCCACAAGACTAATGAGATGCATAAGATAGTAGTTTCACATTTACCAGGCTTCCCCCTTGTTCCACCACTCCCCATTACTCTATTCACAGTTCTTTATTTCTTCCTGGTCCGTGGTCTGGCAGGAATCAAATCAGGGCAAAAGAAGTGCTCTGGCCTGGGTTACCTTTTATCTTTTCTTCTTTCTGTCCCTTTCCTTCCTCCTTTCTTTGTTTTTCTTCCTTCTTTCCTTCTTTCTAAGTATTAGCAAGGAAATGGGAATTAAACACCTTATTTGAGCCAGGTACCAGTGGGGGCTTACACTTATAACCCTTGCTAGTCAGAAGGCTGAGATTTGAGTGTTGTGGTTCAAAGCCAGCCAGAGCAGAAAAGGCTGAGTGAATCATCTCCAGTTAATCACTCAAAAAACAGAAGTGGAGCTGTGGCTGAAAATGGTAGAGTGCTAGCCTTGAGTAAAAAAGAGCTCAGGGATAGAGCCCAGGCCCTGAGTTCAAGCCTTGGTACCACTACCACCACCAACAACAACAACAGCAAAGAGAACTAATTTGAGAGCTGGATGCTGGTGGCTCATGCTTGTAATTCTAGCTACATCAGGAATCTGAGATCTGAAGATCAAAGCCATCAGCTTTGTTCAAAGCCAGCTCAGGCACAAAAGTCCAGGAGACACCTATCTCCAATTAACCACCAAAAGACTCAAAGGGAACTTGTAGCAGCTCTGGTAGTAAAACACAAGCCTGGAGTGAAAAAGTTCAGGATCAGCACCCAGGCCCTGAATCAAGCCTCAGGACTAGTACAAAGGAGAAAAAAGGAGGGAAGGAGATGACAAAAGGGAGAAGAGGGAAAGGGAAAGGGCAGGGAGAGAAAAGAAAGGAAGAAAGAAGAAAGAAAAACAGGGCTTGAGATGTAGTTCAGCAGTGAAGTGGTGAATTGTTTGCCTTTGAAATGAGAGCCCTGAGTTCTAACCCAAGTACTCATTCCCCTGCCAAAAGAAAATAGCCTCAAGTGGCTGAAGTCAGTGGTGTAGAATGGAGAAGGGATGTGGATTCTGGGCACTGCCCATAATTACAGCCAGGAGGACATGCTGGAGACTAACAATGAGCGAGAAGGAAGGAAGGCAAAGGGTCCATGAGATCCCCAGATGTCTGGCCCTGACTATGAGTTACTTACTGGCTCATCACTAAGAACAGGAACCAGAAAGACTTAGAGGAAGGGACAAGTGACAATTTTGGATGTGTGCAAGGTGAGACACCTCTGGAAGGCCATTTTGTACCTAGCACTAATGCCCAGCAGGGACAGAAACCTGGAGACAGACTTGCCAGTCACCCAAACTCACAAACGGACTGCCCAGGGCCAGCTTCAGGTCACAAATGGAAATTTGAGTTGGCCCACCCTACTTTTGTTCGGATTGGAGTTGACATTTTCAATTTAGTAAAATACATGTAGTTTTTAATAAAAAACAAAAACAAAAAAAACTAGATTTCCCTCTTCTCTTGAAAAATCAGAAGATCTGGTAACATGGGTGATAGAAATCTGCTTTGGTCTATATAACTCAATATTGTTCCCACAGCTTGGCCCACTGACTACCCTCCAGCCAAGAATCTTAATCTAAATATCACCTCTCAGGTGACAGGAACCTGAGATGTGCTCAAACTAGAGGTTCCAAGAGCCAGAACTGCATTATAAACTCTTGGAACCCTCCAGCTACCTGGGACCCTGCCCCCACCCATAACCCTACTTAAGTCTCTCCACCATGCCCCCCCCTCCCCAATTGTGCCTAGAATCTCCTGATTCTCCTCAGGTCACCATGGCATCCTTCCTCAACTTACCATTAAAGTTGAGCTGGGGGCTGGGAATGTGGCTTAGAGGTCAAGTGCTTGTCTAGCATGCATGAAAGCCCTGGGTTGGATTCCTCAGTACCACATACACAGAAAAGCCAGAAGTGGTGCTGTGGCACAAATGGTAGAGTGCTAACCTTGATCAAAAAGAAGCTCAGGGACAGAGCCTAGGCTCTGAGTTCAAGCCTCACGACAGGTCAAAAAAAAATTAAATTAAAAAAAAAACAGTTGATATGGAGTTTACTTTCTGCTGTTTCTTTTTTTTTTTTTTTTCTGCCAGTCCTGGGGCAGGAACTCTGGGCCTGGGCTTTTTTTTGCTCACGGCTGGAGCTCTACGACTAGAGCCAAACCTCCAGGCATTTTGCTGACTGATCAGAATAATAGTCTGTCAGACTTTGGATGGGAATATGCCCTAGTGGTAGAGTGCTCACCTCATGTACATGAAGTCCTGGATTCGATTTCTCAACACCACATATATAGAAAAATCCAGAAGGGGCGCTGTGGCTCAAGTGGTAGAGTGCTAGCTTTGAGCAAAAAGAAGCCAAGGACAGTGCTCAGGCCCTGAGTTCAAGCTCTGGGACTGGAAAAAAAAATAAAAAGAAAAAGAGTTTGGCAAAATTATGACTTATGTACAGGCTGTATATCAAGATTCTCACCTTTCAGCCTCCTGAGTAGCTAGGATTACATATATGAGCCCCTGGCACCAGCTATAAATCCATTCTTGAGAATGGAGACTCTGTGACTTAGTTACTTATTAAATGTGTCACAGACCAATACATCATCATTCTAGGACTTAAAGTTGAACCTGCGCCAGGCATATACCTATAATCTCAACACTGGAAAAATTGAGACAGTAGTATTACTAATTTTAGGCCAGCATGGTCTACATAGTGAGTACAAAGTCAGCCTTAGCTACTTTGCAAGATTACCAAGAAGAGAAAAATAAGGAAAAGCAAGAACAAAAATCCACACAAAGAAGTTTTCACACTGAACCAGATGCCAGTGGCTCAGGTTATCCTAGCTACTCAGGAGACTGAGATCTGGTGGACACGGTTCAAATCCAGCTCAGGCATAGAAGTCCATGAATCTCTTATCTATCATAAACCACTTAGACAAAACTGGAAGTGCCACTGTGGCTCAAGTGGTAGAGTGCTATTCTTGAGCACAATAAGGACAGTGCCTAGGCCCTGAGTTCAAGCCCCAACACTGAAAAAATGAAGACAGATAGGAGGGAGGTGGGAGGGAGGGAGGGAGGGTAGAAGGGAGGGAGGGAGGGGAGGGGAGGAGAGGGAAGGCAAAGAAATTTTCAAAAAAAGAGATTTGAACAAAATGTTTGCACCACATCAGACACCTAGCCAGCAAAGTTCAGTTGTGGCCTCTCCATGAGTTGCCCATGAGTATTTGGTAGTGATGGTTAGTTGTTTCAAAAGAGACATAACAGGGCTGGGGATATAGCCTAGTGGCAAGAGTGCCTGCCTCAGATACACGAGGCCCTAGGTTCGATTCCCCAGCACCACATATACAGAAAACGGCCAGAAGCGGCGCTGTGGCTCAAGTGGCAGAGTGCTAGCCTTGAGCGGGAAGAAGCCAGGGACAGTGCTCAGGCCCTGAGTCCAAGGCCCAGGACTGGCCAAAAAAAAAAAAAAAAAAAAAAAGAACAAAAGAGACATAACAGCCAGGAACCATAATCCTAGCTACTCTAGAGGCTGAGATCTGAGGATTGCAGTTCAAAGCCAGCCCCGGCAGGAAAATAATATGTGACACTCTTATCTCCAATTAACCACCAAAAAGGAAAAAGTGGAGCCAAGACTCAAGAGATAGAGCACTAGCCTTGAGCAAAATAAAGCCCAGAGATGACACTGAGGCTGTGAGTTCAAGGTCTAGGATCAGCACAAAAATAAAACAAAACAATCCAGATGCTGGTGGGTCACACCTGTAATCCTCTCTACTCAGGAGGCTGAGATCTGAGGATTGAGGTTCAAAGCCAGCACTTGCAAGAAAGTCCATGAGACTCTTACCTCCAATTAACCATCAGAAAACTGGAAGTTGCACTATGTTCAAAGTGGTTGAGTGCTAGCCTTGAGCAAAAGAACTCAGGTCCCAAGTTTTAAGCCCCACCACCTACAGGGAGAGAGAGAGAGAAAGAGAGGGAGGGGGAGGGAGGGAACACCAACCCCCACAGTTCTTATACTGGCAGCTCAGGAGGGAATGACAATAATGATCTTCTAAAGATGTAGCCAATTTCCCTCCCTTTGAATGCAGGCTGACTCCCAACTTGCTTTGACCAATTTATTGCAGCCAAAGGTGGCTCAGGCATGGAATCATACTCACTCAGGAGGTTGAGACCTGGAAGATAGAAATTCAAAGCAATAAGCTGGGCTGAGTGGAGCTGGGGCTCAAGTGGTAGAATGCCATCCTTGGGCTACAAAGCTAAGGAAGAGACAGTGTCCAGGACCTGAGTTAAAACCCCACTACTGGTTAAAAAAAGAAAAAAAATATTGGGCTGCATGTGGCTCAAATGGTAAAGCACAGGTGAGCAAGTAAAAGCTGAGCAAGGAAGCTAAGCAAGCACAAAGCAAGGACTTGAGTTCAAATCCCATTTATGACACACAAAAATGTACTGAGTGTCAGTGACTCATTGCTGTAATCTTAGCTACCCAAAAGACTGAAACCTGTAAAGACTGCTGTTAAAGCCAGCCTGGGCAGGAAAACTCTTATCTCCCCAACAAAATACAAAAAAAAAGAAAAAAAAAAAGACACTGGGTAACTTCCAGGATTCAGGCACCATGGGAGAAAATTCAGACTAGAGACTCAAAAGACGGCAAGGTATCCCAGCTCCTCCATTCCCGTAGTAGAGGCACCAATGGGAGAATAAATGCACCTAGGCTCCTAGTGTGGTGGCCTCACATACTCTGCCCTGTCCAGAACCTGAAGCTCAACAACAGTGAATTGTCACATGTGGGTGTTCTGGAGTGGTTTGTTGTTAGGCTAGATTTACCTCCCCTGGTGCGGGGATGCTAAGCTTACTCCCTTATCAGTGCTGCCCTTTTCACCTTCTCCCGTGGGCGCCCGACCTGCGGGCGGCTAAGATGGATCGAAGGGACACAGGCAAGCCTAAGGTGTATGTGGCCAAACGAGATGCGCTTTTCTTCCCTCCTTACCCACCAAGGAAGCCAGGCACACAGGGATCTCGGAGACGCTATGGAGAGCAATCTGGTTTATTCAGGAGGGGATTACAGTTATATAGTGATGATGACAAGGATTGAGCAGGAGCTGGCAATAGCCTGGTGAGCTTGTCAGTCCAAGAGCAGCTCCCAAGGACCTCCCTCATGGGCTAACATCACTTTCCATACTACGGCCCTCGGGGCAAAGCCCAAGAAAGGGGAGCACAGGTGCTCTCTGGCACAAGGTGGGGGATGGTCTCAAAGCTACCCCTTCTGGTTCCTGACCCAGAAGGAGATAGGTGTGGCTTACTTCCACACTGCCCCAGGGCTGGGGGAAGGGCAGCATCTCTCATCTCACTTCCCCCTTCAAGGCCAAGCTGAATCCCCAACAGTTTGTTATGTAACAATAGAAAACTGAAACTGGAGTTGAGGGCTTGGGATGGATACAGGATCCTCCAGGGAGAGAGCTGGCTCCGGGTGAAAGGAGAAAAGCAGGTCCTGCACGTGAAGAGCTAGCGCACTTCATCTTTAACTACAGTTTGGATGTTCACACAGTGTCTGGGGCTTTTGATAGTCACTTTTAGTTTTCAGATATTGTGATGAAATATACTGGATTACAGACTGTTTTGTGTTCAGAGCAGGTGTCCCTGCTCCAGGAGATGAGATGATGTCCTATGCCAGGAGATCATTCACACTGATGGACACTCAACAAAGGAGGAAGGTGGGCAAGCAGTAGGCATGGTCAATGTTAGTGGACTTTAGAGGAAGAGCCACAAATAGACAACATTCCAAGGGGTAGCAAAGTCCTTAAGGAAAAAAAAAACTTTAAAGAATGAGCACTGTGGTGCACACCTGTAATTCCAGCACTTAACTGGCTGAGGCAGGAGGATCATCAGTCATGCGTTCGAGGGCAGGCTGGGCTACATACTAAGACCCTTTCAGAGAGAAAGAGGGAACAAAAACTGTGGTGTGTGTGTTTGCGTGTGTGCACGTGCACGCAAGCATGCTCTAATACGAAGGTTTGAACTCAGGGCCTAGGCACCATTCCTTAGCTTTATTCATTCAAGACTGACTCTACCAAGACTGACTACCATTTTAGCCACACCTCCCCTTCTGGCTTTTTGGTGGTTGACAATAAGAGCCTCTTGGACTTTTCCTGGACAACACGGCTTTGAACCTTGATCCTCATCAGATCTTTCTCTCCAGTTGCTAAGAATACAGATGAAAGCCACTAGCACCCAGCTTGCAAGAACAAACTTTTTTTTTCATGAAATAGCATCATGAAGAATCTGTTCATTTCTATTCCATTCATCCAGCTACAGAGTCAATATGACAACCCCAGTCACAACCACAGGCCAGCATTTGCCAGTGTTGCAGCTCAGAAACTGAAGTTCAGAAAGTAGGTGATAAGACCCATCTAGATAAGCCCAGATTAACTAGTAAAACATTGCCAGTCTGAAGCAACACAGCCAATTTTCCCATAGAGCTGACAAGTCTAGCCTTTGGGATCCCCCGCCTGGCCCCCAGTACTTGTGTCTGAGCCAACAGCCAAGGTAACTGATGCTTTGCTCTGGGTCAGGTCATTTCAGGCCACAATGTCACTGTAGCTCCCAGGGAAGGAGCTGGCCACCTTGTGGTGGCCTGGCTGATGGAATCCTCGCCAAGATCTATGCACTCAGCTGCTGGGACCAGAGTACAAGAAACTTTGAATAAAATATTTGTGGCAAAAATGAAATTCCAAGACCACATTTGGATCCTGCATAAAATTTTTGGACATATTTGGAAACTGCTTCCACATTAAAGTTTGTTTCACACAAGCTTGAGCTCAGAAATATGTTTTTTTCTTTAATTACTCTTTAGGAAAAGAAACAGTAAGCTTAAATTTAGCAATGTGGCATTACAATCTTTGGTGATAATACAAATTTTATACTGTTGTTCTGACAAAGGAATGAAATACATTTTCTGAAATGGCATGATCTAATTTTTCTTCTCTTCCAAAGGGAAGTTTTTAGTTTAATGTTTCTCAAAGCAAATATGTGGGAATGGGAGGAGGGGGTCTCCTAAGATGCTTATTCAAAAAATTAAAAACAGGGGCTGGGGATATAGCCTAGTGGCAAGAGTGCCTGCCTCGGATACACGAGGCCCTAGGTTCGATTCCCCAGCACCACATATACAGAAAACGGCCAGAAGCGGCGCTGTGGCTCAAGTGGCAGAGTGCTAGCCTTGAGCGGGAAGAAGCCAGGGACAGTGCTCAGGCCCTGAGTCCAAGGCCCAGGACTGGCCAAAAAAAAAAAAAATTAAAAACAGAATATGGGGGCTGGGAATATGGCCTAGTGGCAAGAGTGCTTGCCTCCAACACATGAAGCTCTTGGTTCGATTCCCCAGTAGCACATATATGGAAAACAGCCAGAAGGGGCGCTGTGGCTCAGGTGGCAGAGTGCTAGCCTTGAGCAGGAAGAAGCCAGGGGAGGTGCTCAGGCCCTGAGACAAAGTCCCAGGACTGGCCAACAAACAAACAAACAAACAAAAGACTGAACATGGGCTGGGGGTATACCTTGATGGTAGAGCACTTGTTTATCACGCACGAACATCCAAATCTTCCTTCCCTCTTATATCCCTAGCATGAGAGAAAGAGGGAGGAGAGAGAAGGGAGGGAGATGGAGGAGGAAGGAGATGGAAAGAGAGGGAGAGGAAGAACAGGAGGGGGAGGAAGGAAGAGAGAGGGAGGGAGGGAAAGAGGGAAGGCAAGAAAGGAAAGGGAAGAGGGAAGAGAAAGAATTATTTGATCAATTCTACTTGGAAATATTATTTCTTCCTTTTTTTATCTTTCTTTTTTTTCAAATTTTTATTATCAAACTGATGTACAGAGAGGTTACAGTTTCATACGTTAGGCATTGGATACATTTCTTGTCCTGTTTGTTACCTTGTCCCTTATGCCCCCCTCCCTCCCCCCCTTTCCCTCCCCCCGCCAGGTGTTCAGTTCACTTACACCAAACAGTTTTGCAAGTATTGCTTTTGTAGTTGTTTCTCTTTTTTTACCCTGTGTCTCTCAAATTTGGTATTCCCTTTGAATTTCCTACTTCCAATACCAGTAAACACGGTTTCCAATATACTCAGATAAGATTACAGAGATAGTGTAGGTACAACCACAGGAAGGTGATACAAGAACATCATCAATAATAGAAACTACACATACACATAGGACGTTGAAAGTAGTTACAACTGTGATATAAAAATTGTTTCCATAACATGGAGTTCATTTAACTTGGCATCATCTTATGTGTTCATAAGGGTATAGCTATTGGGCCTTGTGATGCTCTGTTATGGCTTGCCTCAACCTGTACTAATTATTCCCAATAAGGGAGGCCATAGAGTCCATGTTTCTTTGGGTCTGGCTCACTTCACTTAGTATAACATTTTCCAAGTCCTTCCATTTCCTTACAAATGGAACAATGTCATTCTTTCTGATAGAGGCATAAAATTCCATTGTGTATATGTACCACATTTTCCTGATCCATTCGTCTATAGAGGGGCATCTGGGTTGGTTCCAGATTCTCGCTATGACAAATTGTGCTGCGATGAACATTGTTGTGCTGGTGGCATTACTGTGATTTTGTTTGTGGGCTTTTGGATAGATACCCAAAAGTGGGGCTGCTGGGTCATAGGGGAGTTCTATATTGAGCCTTCTGAGGAATCTCCATACTGCTTGCCAGAGTAGCTGAACCAGTTTACATTCCCACCAACAATGAAGTAGGGTTCCCTTTTGGCCACATCCCCTCCAACAGTTGTTATTATTAGTTTTCTTGATATATGACATTCTTGCTGGGGTGAGATGGAATCTCAATGTTGTTTTGATTTGCATTTCCTTTATGGCCAGTGATGTAGAGCATTTTTTCATATGTCTCTTGGCCATTCTCATTTCCTCATCAGAGAAGTTTCTTTGTAAGTCTTTAGCCCACTTGATGAGGGGGCTATTGGTTCTTTGCGGTTTTGCTTTGGAAGAAGGTAATTTTTTTAGTTCTGCATATATTTTAGAGATGAGGCCTTTGTCTGTTGAATGTCCGGTAAAGATCTTCTCCCAGTCTGTGGGCTTTCTGTTTATCTTGCGAGCTATGTCCTTTGCCGTACAGAAGCTCTGCAGTTTGATGCAGTCCCATTTGTCCAACCTTTCTTTGATTTGTAGCCTTTCAGGGTCTTTGTTAAGGAAGTTCTGTCCTGTGCCAAGGAGCCCAAGTGTTTTTCCTACTCCTTCCTTTAGTGTTTTCAGGGTGCCTGTTTTGATTTCAAGGTCTTTAATCCATTTGGAATTGATTTTGGTGCAGGGTGATATATAAGGATCTAGTTTTAGTTTGTTGCATGTGTTGAGCCAGTTTTGCCAGCACCACTTGTTAAAGAGGCTATCTTTCTTCCATACTATTGTTTTAGCTCCTTTATCAAAGATTAAGTAGGCGTATTTCTGTGGGTTCAATTCTGGGTCTTCAATTCTGTTCCATTGGTCTTCAGGCCTGTTCCGGTGCCAATACCAAGCTGTTTTTATTACTATTGCTTTATAATACAGCTTGAAGTTGGGTATTGTAATTCCTCCAGCACTGTTCTTTCTGCTTAGGAGTGTTTTTGCTATTCTAGGTCTTTTATTGTTCCATATGAATTTCTGGATTGCTTCCTCTATTTCATTAAAGAATGGTGTTGGGATATTAATGGGTATTGCATTGAATTTGTAGATAGCCTTTGGCAATATTGCCATTTTGATTATATTAATCCTCCCAATCCAGGAGCATGGGAGGTTTTTCCATTTTCTTAGTTCTGACTTAATTTCATTTTTCAAGCTTTTAAAGTTCTCATCAAAGAGGTCTTTCACTTCTTTGGTTAAGGTTATTCCTAGGTATTTTATGTTTTTTGGGGGCTATTGCAAAAGGAGTTGCTTTCCTGATTTCAGCCTCGGTCTTCGGGTTGTTAGCATAGAGAAAGGCCATTGATTTTTGAGGGTTTATTTTATATCCTGCAACTTTGCCAAAGTTTTGGATCAGCTCTAGTAGCTTGGGAGTAGAGTCTATGGGATTCTTTAGGTATAGGATCATGTCATCTGCGAAGAGAGAGAGTTTTACTTCATCTTTTCCTATTTGGATCCCCTTTATATTCTCTTCTTGCCTAATTGCTCTGGCTAGGAATTCTAGTACTATGTTGAAGAGCAGGGGAGAGAGTGGACATTCCTGCCTTGTTCCTGATTTTAAAGGAAATGGCTTTAGTTTTTCACCATTTAGAGTTATGCTTGCTGTTGGTTTGTCATAAACTGCCTTGATTATATTCAGGAATGTTCCCTGGAATCCCAGTTTTTCCAGGGCTTTTAGCATAAATGGGTGCTGGATTTTATCGAACGCTTTTTCCGCATCCAGCGATAAAACCATGTGGTTCTTTACCTTGCTCCGGTTGATGTGGTGGATTACATTAATTGACTTGCGTATATCAAACCAGCTTTGCATCTCTGGGATGAATCCAGTTTGATCGTGCTGTATGATTTTTTTTGATGACCTGTTGAAGTCGATTGGCCAGAATTTTGTTGAGAATTTTTGCATCTATGTTCATCAGGGAGATTGGTCTGTAGTCCTCTTTCCATGATGAGTCCCTGCCTGGTTCTGGGATGAGGGTTATACTGGCTTCATAGAATGAGTCTGAAGGAAAAATCGACTTTGCTGGTCTGAAAATACAAATATTTCTTCCTTTATTCACTCATTTTCCCACTTTTTTGTGTGTGCCACTACTGGGGCTTGAACTCAGAACCTCATACTTGTTTTTTCACTTAAGGCTGGTGCTGTACGACTTCAGCCATAACACTACTTTTGGACTCATGTGTGTGTGTGTGTGTGTGTGTGTGTGTGTGTGTGTGAATGTGTGTGTATGTAATTGGAGGTAAGTCTCACAGACTTTGCTGCCCAAGCTGTCTTCGAACAACAATCAATCCCCATGATACTCATAGCTCAGCGCCTTAAAAGTTGAGATTACAGGGGCTGGGGATATAGCCTAGTGGCAAGAGTGCCTGCCTCGGATACACGAGGCCCTAGGTTCGATTCCCCAGCACCACATATACAGAAAACGGCCAGAAGCCGCGCTGTGGCTCAAGTGGCAGAGTGCTAGCCTTGAGCGGGAAGAAGCCAGGGACAGTGCTCAGGCCCTGAGTCCAAGGCCCAGGACTGGCCAAAAAAAAAAAAAAAAAAAGTTGAGATTACAGATGTGAGTCCCCTTTTCGGCATTATGCCCCTCCTATCTCATCTTTTTTTTTTTTTAAGGTATGAGGGTTTCTGTGGGGCACCAGTGGCTAACACCTCTACATCTAGTTATTACTGAGGTGACTCAAGCCTGAGAACTGAGGATCACAGCTCAAAAGCAGCCCAAGCAGCAAAGTCTGTGAGACTCTATCTCCAATTAACCAACCACCATAAAATCAGAAGTGGCGCTGTGGCTCAAGTGGTAGAGCACAGGCCTTGAGCTGAAGAGCTCAGGGACAGTGCCCAGACTCAGAGTTCAAATCCCAGGACAAAAAAAAGTGGGTTTCCTTATGTTGCCTAGGCTGGCCTTAAACTCCTGGGCTCAAGAGATCCTCCCTCCAGCCTCAGCCACCCTGTTAGGTACATGATATATCAGCATAGCAATTCCCCTTGAAAAAACTAACAACCTCATCTATCTTAGCTTAACCCATCCGTGCCCGGTTTATTAGAGTATAGATCCCTAATTTTTCTACTTTTTGTTTTTATTTGTTTTGCCAGTCCTGGGGCTTGAACTCAGGGCCTGAGCACTGTCCCTGGCTTCTTTTTGCTCAAGGCTATCACTCTGCCAACTTGAGCCACAGCACCACTTCTGGGTTTTTGTATATGTGTGGTGTTAATAATTAAACCTAGGGCTTCATGTATACCAGGCATTTTCCACTAGGCCATATACCCAGCCCTGGATCCCTTCTTTATGTAGCATCCTCAAAAAGTCCTTGGGGCTAATGGAGCTTGGCACCATCTGAAACAAGCCCATGGGGGAGGGGAGGCCAGACACCATCTTTTACTTCCTGCCAAATGGTTTTGAAATATTCATCATTTCTCTCAAATGACAGTTATTTCTGTCCAGCCAGAAAACTCCTCCTTTGATAGCTTTTATCTCTTCTTGAAGGTGGGCATTTACTTCCAGCTGATGTTGCCATAAATTGTGGGAGTCCTGGTGCCAAGGCACCTTAAAGTCATGAATTTGTACAGATTGTCGCAATGCGGCTCCGGATATGTGATAGAAACTTGATCTCATGACCTCGCTTCCTAAGATGATAAAGATCAGGCCTTTAGACCAAGTCTGGTATATAGTGTTTAACATATGTTGGCTTGTATATGTATGGGTAGCAAATAATCTTAAATAAATAAATCCTTATTACATGGTGAAGAAAGACAGATCATGTACTTTCCTCATGAGCAAGGATGGAAGAGCTCTATTACATGGTGCAACTCTGGCCAGCACATACTTTCCATGCTCAGGAGGATAGATGAAGCACTTTCCATTCTGAGGAGAGTTGCAGGAATCACATTACATCTTGTCCCAAGTTAGAGGAGAAAACTCCCATGTTCAGAGACTGTGGCAGAGACATTCCACATTCAGGGAGAGAGAGATACACATTCCATGGGGAGGGGCCCTCAGTATCCATATGCCAGGGTCACAATCAATGAAGAACACAATGTATACAGCTGCAGGAGAAGAAATACTCCATGCTGAAACTCACTCCATCCACAGGGAATAGGAAGATATAGATATCATGCCTAACAAGCTGGAATCAAACTTTCCAAGGTAAGGATATAGGTAGGAAACATTCCTTGCTGAGAAGGGCAGAAACCATTTGCCTCCATGCTTTTGGATCCTTCAAAAGAGTTCTACCTTCATTAGCACAGTTGAAAGTGATGGGTTACATTCAGAGACAACCTGCACGTAATGCACCTCAAGCCAACAGGGAAATGGGAGACAACCCATCTGCCCAGAGTAGAAAAATTAAACATGTGTCTTGCTGAGGCAAGGAAATATGCTGAGTGCAAATATAGGCCTTGGCAGGAAGAAAAGGGATGATTAAGACTCACCTGATTATGCTATTGGGGTTTTGGTTATCTTCTTTTCCTGCTACTAGAGCCATAGCTCCACTTTTGCAGATTTTTGCGGGGTAATTTCAGATAAGGCTCAGCAGTTTTTCAGCACTGACTGACTTTGCATCAGGATCCTCTGATCTCAAACTCAGAAGATGGAATCCAACCTGAGGAAAGATGGGAAAGGTTAGTTTCATCCTGGGAAGGGAAAAAAGTCATGAGTTTATGAGATAGATACCCTAAGTGAACACTTATCTTTTTGAAGAGAGCAAAATTCATCTGAGAGTACATTCCATGTCTACTCAACACTTTCCTCCATGAGAAAAGTGGTTAGATTCACATCATACTAATGAGTCCACGGGGACCTTGTTTCTATACTGAAGAAGACTAGAGGACACCCAAGTTGTACTAAAGAGATTTCTGCACACCAAGTCCTTTTGTAGTAGATTTGGAGAAGATATGTATCGATGAAGAACCATGAGTGGTTGGATGCCATGTTGAGGAGACACTGAAGAAATCGATTCCATGCTTTCAAGAGAGAAAGAAAGGACAAACATCAAGAGAAGAACAGAGCAAGCAAGGAGGACTGAATCTTACAGAGACATCAAAATGACACTTACCTTTCTGGGGCAGACTGGATTAGATGGGGGCAGCACTACAGAGAATTTAAATATGCACACTGGATTCCCTGGAAAGGTTCACATGGATTTCATGCTAAAGGGAATTTCAAGGGATATTCTCCTTGCACTGAGGTGAGCAGAAGGTGTGGAATCACGGAAGTACAGGACTAAACTTGAAATGTTCACAAAGGCTAAACCTGAGATATTCCATATTTGGACAATCTGACAGACACATTTCATGGAGAGCTGCCTTGAGTAGCCACATACCAGGGTAATGACTGATGAACAAAAATCCCCCCTAACTACATGTGCTAGAGAATAACAGCTCCATGATTATACTCATTCCAACAACAGTTGCATGGGAAGACATGTATACCATGCCTACTAGCACTTGAGTCAAAGCCTTCCACAGTCAGGACAAATGTAGGAGACATTCCTTGCTGAGAATAACAGAAGTCCTTGGCCTACAAACTGAAGGATCATTCTCTGGAAAACTACCTTGATATACAGAGTTGAAAGAGATGGATAACATGCAGAAAAGTCCTGCAAGTAATGCATCTCATACAACACGGAAACCAAGGGCTCCCATCTGTATTGAGGAGAAGAAATAGACACATTTAGATATCTTAAGAAGAAATGCAGATGCAGCCATTTGAGTCTGAAAAGAGATGGTTAAGTCTCCATTCTATGTTTTCTTGTTTTGTGTCAATACTAGGACTTGAACTTGGGGCTAGGTTCATTTCAGTGACTGCTTTCACTCAACATTACTACTTTTCAACTTGAGCTACATTTAGACTTTGAGCTTTTGTGGAGAATTGCAGTTAAATCTTACATACTCTGGGCTGGGAATATGGCCTGGTGGCAAGAGTGCTTGCCTCGTATACATGAAGCCCTAGGTTCGATTCCCCAGCACCACATACAGAGAAAATGGCCAGAAGTGGCACTGTGGCTCAAGTGGCAGAGTGCTAGCCTTGAGCAAAAAGAAGCCAGAGATGGTGGTCAGGCTGAGTCCAGGCCCAGGACTGGCAAAAACAAACAAACTTATAAATCTTACAAACTCTTTTCCATGCCGTGGCTTTGAATTGGAATCTTCTGTTATCAGCCTGAGAAGATAGATTCCAAACTGAGGACAAATAGAAAAGTCTGGTTACATCCTGGGAAGGGAAAAAGTGATGAAAAGACTGCAGTTAACACTTTTTTCTCTAGGGAGAGAATAAAAAGTGTGAGAGAGTATTCCATGCCTATTAGACATCTCCCTGACAGAGAAGGGGATTTAGAAGCATTTCATACTGAGGAATCCACAGACACATAAAGTCTCTGTTGAAGAAGATTGGAAAACACCCATGCAATGCTGAGTAGACGCTTCACATGGATTTCTTGCAGAGTAGATCTCAAGAAAATATGCTGTGAAGCCACTAAAGTTGTTGGATCTCATATTGAAGAGAGATTGAAGAAATCAACTCCATGCTCTGACGAGAGAAGGAAAGAAGAAATGTCAAGAGAAGATTTGAGAAAACAAATATGACTTTCTTTCTGCTAAGAAGACACAAAAATGATACTTACCTTCCTGTGGAGAGCTGGATGACATGGCTTTGTTGTTTAAGAGAATTGGAATATCCACATTCTCTTCAAAGAAGGTGCACATGCTAAAACGAATTACACAAGGGGTACTTCTCACAGTGAAATGAGCTAAAGGACATGGATTCAGGATTGTCCAGACCTACACTTGATATTTCTCTTCCTCAGATCTGGAAGAAACAGATCCACCCTGAGGAGGCTTGGAAGATATGTACTTTAGGATGAGGACAACTGGAGTAGACACTTTCCAGGTTGACAAAAGCCAATGAAAATCCATTCCTTGCTCAGGGGTACTGAACAGGTACTTTCCATGTGAGAAAGGATGAAAGAAATTCATTGCGTGGTGATCCACTTGGCAGCTCACAAATTCCATGTGCAGGAGGATGAGGAGACACTTTCCATCTCAGCAGAGCTGCCCGGAACTATTTACCATTGAACCAAACTAGAGGAAACATCTTCCAGGTTCACAAAGACTGGACCTGAGCCATTCCAAAGTCAGGTACGCTGCACCACCCATGGATATCTACCCTCAGTACCCACACAACAAGGTCACAATGGATGGGGACAAAGAAACCCATGCCCACACATACTGGAGTAGAACTAATCCATGCTGAAGCTCACTCTAAAACACAAAACAATAGGAAAAGATGGATTCCATGACTAGTAGAGCTGGCGTCAAAGCCATCCATGGTTAGCACAAATATAGGAGAAATTCCTTTCTGATAAGGGCAAATCTCATTTGCCTTCATGCTAGAGGATACTTCGATGGTAACCTGCCTTGATTTGCAAATCTCAAATGGATGGATTTATGCAGAGCAGACATGCAGGCAAACAAAAGAGACACACCTCTGTTGAGGAGAAGGTTGTGACACATTTCCTGCTAGGGGAAGCTAAATTAGACACCCCCTGCCCATAGGAGGATAGCTCATATACAGGCATTGCAGGCTTGTTACAGATGGATAAGTATCAGCCCATTCTGGGTTTTGGATTGAGTTTTCGCTTCATTTTGTTTTCAGTGGCTCCTAGGGCAACTAATCAGGATCTGGGAACTGTCCATGACCTATTGTTTTTTTCTGATAAAATATATTTCTCTAACATTTAGCCACAGCTCCAGTTCCAGCATTTTGTGAGTAGTTACAGATAACAGCTTCCTGGATTCACTTCCACAGGCTGACTTTGAAGAGGTATCCTTGGATCTCAGTGTAAGCACATGGATTCCAATCTGAGGAGAGATAAGAAAGATTTATTTGATTCTGGGAAGCCAGCAAAGTGATGATTTCTTGATAATGACACCCTAAGTTAGCACTTACCTCTTTGAGGAGAACACAAATATTTTCAGAGTATTTCATGCTTGTGAAACACATTCCTGTTAGAAGAGTAGTTCGATGCATTTCCTACTGAGATATGCTCAGGAACATTGCTCCCACATTGAAGAAGACATGAGTACCTGGATGCTATGCTAAATTTGAATACGGCAAACTGCAGCAAAACTCTGCACTCATGAAGCCTGTAATTATCACACATTTCTAACCTGCAATCAACCCAACACAAAACAACAGCACCCAAAGCATAAAGAATCCTACTTACCCATTCTGTCCTTGGGCAAATCTTGCACTTTAGTAGTCACAAAACCGCCACAGGTCTGCAGAATCGAGAATGTTACATGGTAACTGCAGTGAGGTACTCAGAAGCCTCTCTTTCCTGGGATACCATAAGGGAACCCATGCTTCAAAAAAAACCACATAACAGATTCAGAGTAAAGGAAAACGTTGAAAGCTGAGCTTCACAATGAGAGGGTACCAGGTGGAATCCTATTGACACTTGATAGGCTTATTGACCCTGATGAGAAGGAAGGGTTCCCAAAGAATAGGGAAGAGAATGAGCAAAGGGAGGAACAGCACAATGTCCTGGGAGTATAGTGAGGTACTCAGGATGACTGGAGCACAGAAGTTATTCCAGGGGATTGAGGAGGAATATGCGGGCAAAGATATACAGAGAAGAAAACGAGGTGATTTATAGGTCATATGAAAGAACATACAAGATCTTCAAAGCAAATAAAACACACTGGGTGCCAATGTATCAAATCTATAATCTCAACTACCCAGGAGGCTGAGATGTGAAGATGGATGTTTGAAGCCACACAGGCAGGCAAATATGACACGACCTTATCTCAAATTAACCAGCTAAAAAGTCCAAAAGGAAAGTGTAACTCAAATGGAAAAGGGAACTCTTGTGTGAAAAATCCCAGTAACACAGTAAGGCCCTGAGTTCAAGCCCTATTATACACACACACACACACACACACACACACACACACAATCACACACACACATTTAAAAATGCTGAGGAAACAGAAAAGGCAGAAATATCTTTGAAACAAACATTTATTATAGTCGTTACAGTGTGACACATGTAATCGCATTTTAGTCTTAATGAAAAGACTGATGGAAAGCAAAACAACTGTTATTTAACTAAGGCTGAAGGTAATTTGTCGATATGAAATAGAAATCAAAACAGATGGATGGTTAGGAAGAATTAGAATGAGTCATTCTCTGAATCTTGGGAAACCATTTGACTTATAATTTACTTGCATAAATTGACTGGGTGAGGAATGAAAGTCAGGATGAAAATTTAGGAGCCATGTTCTCAGTGGTGATGAATCAAAGTTCCTGCGAAGCCAATATGAAATGTGCAAGTGGTGTTGTCATGAAGAAGACATGGCCAAAGGCATGTGTGATGTGGAGTTCCATCTGGAAGGAAATGAGGGGGGAATTGCATCAGGCTAGTAGGTGGAGGATGAGGGGTCCCCCACTTTGGTGTCTCCTTGTGGGGTGGTATCAAGGCACAATGTACCTGGACTCCAGACTGGTTGTATTGTCATCCATTCCACAGTGAGCTCTATGGAGGTCAACAGCAGGACAGGAGGATTATGGGTACACGGTGAAGCCAGCAATGGCAATCCATCCAGGAGACCATGGCCTATCCTAGACCACTCCTTTAAAAAGGCCTGTGTATCCCTTTGCTGATACCTGTGATTGGAGGGAAAGTAATAGCTGTAAACAAGCCTGACTTGCCCATACATTGTACAGAATCTGCTGCCCCATAATCGAGTTGCAGTCAAGGATGGGCCACAGAGGCAATAATGATGCTATATGCCAACCTCCCCACACCTCATCTGTCTTGATATAGGCGTGGGCAGGCTATGGTTTTCTGCTGCTACTGAAACACATAATAGACAATTTCCTCACAATGTGATCATGACTTTTGCAACATGATCATGCGCTTGCCTTTTTGTCAATGCCTTTTGGCTGCCAGGTCCGTGTGAAGGGCTTCAGGATAACAGGAAATGCTTTTGGGGTATAGTATCCTCACACAATTAAAAACAATGCTAATGAAAGACAGGAAGATGTCAGTGAGGGCACTGTGGGTCTTCCAGGCAATAAGGGATTCTCAGAAGGAGAGAGTCTGTCAAACATTTTAGACTGTAGGGAGCTTGCAGGTTGTCTAATGTGGGTTAAGAAAATCTCTGAGTCCACCTACAATCCAATGGATTCCTAATATTGGTGAGAGGTAACCCATTCAGCCAACAGGGACAAGAAAGTCCTCATCCACTAACTCTGTCCATTGCTGCTCCAATGTGTGCAGACTCTGCTCCCAGGAGACAATGAAGATCTTCATCCTTATATCGAGGGTCCCTGGAATCTGGACACTTCTTTCCTATCTGATTAGTATTAGTAGGTTCCCCCTTAACCCAGGCTTCTCTCTTAGTGAAAGGCAGTTGTCAAACTACAAGTCCAATGAACTAGGGGAGACAGAATTCATGCTTTGGTGTCCTAGCAGGAAAAAAATGTCTCTAATCAGGCAGAATATTCAAAATATACAGGCAGAATATTCTTGGGAGACCATGCCCACCTCAAATGTACCTATTTGGACGTCACAAGCAGCACCTGTACTTGGAGGTCTCCATTTCATAGTCAGCAGGGAAAGTAGACCTAAGGAGAATTGGTCTTTGTGGACACATAGCATGGCGATTGCATTTCTTACACTTCAGTTTGACTGCAATGAGAAAGCAGTCACATGACACGCAAGGTTCTGGCTGCCAAGGCCTGGAGAAAGAAAGAGACTACAACTCTGAGTCTACAGAGAGGAAAACCAGCATTGGTTGCATTCATGGTAACCTTCTGTAGACACCCTCACTTTCTGATTTGCAGTTTGGTGTCTCGTAAAAAGTATATCTGATAACAATTAATAGGCCAGAGGTAGCTCACACTTATAATTCTGTGGTACTAGTAATATGAGGAATTTTGTTCAAAGACACCCAAAGTAAGAGATTCTGGAAGAACCTTTTCCCCAGTTAACCACCAAAAAAAGTTGAGAGAGGTGCTGTAACTCAACTGGGAGAACACTAGTCTTGAGCATAAATGTTAAGAGACAGTGATTCAAGCCCTTGACTCCATCATGAGAAAAAGATGGAAGAGATGTATTTGGGAAATAAGGAATGAGGAAGGACATGAATACATGCTAAGGAGACCCTAACTTGACACTCACCTAAGCATGTAGAGCTGAGATAAGTGGATTCCAGGACAAAGAGAACAGTAGTACATTTCATGCTGAGCAGAGTAGATGAGGAATCCTGAAGCTGAAACTTACCTTAGTAAGCAGAGCTCAGATAGGTGGATTCCAGGACAAAGACAGCTGCAATACTTTCCATACTCAGGAGAGTGTGAGATGATTACATGATAAAGAAAGTTGGACTACAAATTTACCTCCCTGAAAAGAGCTGGAGTAAATGCTGATAAGAACTGGAACATTTACATTCCATTCCCTGGAGAGCAAGAGAAGATGTATTCCATGGTAAGGACACTTAAAACTAGATGCATTTCGTGCTGAGCTGTGTGAGCAACAGGAGATCAATTCCAGGCTATACAGTTCTTCAGGAATGCTGCAGCAGAAATATGCTATGTTGTTGTGCCCTCAAATGCAAATGACTTGTAAGTAACAAGACGAGAAAAGTCCTCCAAGATAGGGTGTTGTTGAAGATTTCTATGCCTTGTAGAGGTGCTGAATCTGAACACATCCTAAGGAGAACTAGGAGAGGTATATCACATCATTTGGAATACACCTAGGAGAGCTGAAATCAGACATCCATGGTGATAGATATAGGAACACAGGTTGAAGAGAACAGAAATGATATAGTCCATTCCATACTGTGATGAAGAGAAGATGGACGATTCCACAGTGCTACAGTAAATGTGTAGCTTGCTTAATATAGTCCATAGATAGATCTCATGTTAAACATGAAAGGCATCCAATTAGAAGTAAAGTTGGAGGACATATATTTCATGTGGAAGAGAGCTGGAGGAGACACATTCCAAGTTGAGGAGACTTGTAGGAGGTATATTCTCTGCTAAAGAAAGTCACAATAGACAGATTCCCTGACGTGGACATATAGAATACATGCACTCCATGCTGATGGGAGTTGGAACAGCACATCCCGTTGTTAGTAGAACTGATGTTGATAGAATCCATGCTGACGAGAACTGAGGTAGAATCACTCCATGTCAAAGAGTGTTATACTTCCCAGTTACATGGTGGAGAATATTGAGTACACACTTACCTTGCTGACAAGAGCTGCTTTTAACAATGCCATCCTGAGAGCCCCAGCTTCAGAGAGATGAGATGATGCATGCAATGCTGAGCTAACATATAATACAGATTCAAGGCTGATTCCAGAAACTGACAGTGAAGAAGAGAGCTGCTCTAGACACAACTCATGCTGATGAAAATCTGTGTAATTGCACTTCTTGCTAAGAGGAAAAAGAAGTAAGGTATTCCTCATGGAAAATAGAAAGGGACACACATTGCAGGCTGAGAGGAGATGGAGAAGCAGCATTCCTTGCTCAAGGCAGCTGGAGTAAGCAAACTTCTGAGTGTCGGGAGATGGATGGTATGTGTTCCAACTGAATGAGACATGGTGCAATCTCATGCCATGTTGTAAGTTGCTTGAATAGACACATTCCAACGTAAGGAGACATGAGGGCGACAGTCTGTATGTTTTAGAGGAGTAGGGTAGACACATTCTATAATGGCATAACTATACATGTCAACATGCTGAGGAGAAATGAGTTAGTAATTACCTACCTGAAGAGGGCTGCCTTACATCTATATTCCACTCTCAGCACAGCTGGAGTAGACAGCTTCGACCAAAACTAAAGCTGGATATGATACTTACCTTACGAGTAGAGTTGCACATGCTACATTCCATGATGCTGAGTATCAATCAACTGTAGCCTCATTTCTTCCTGCAGAAACATGAGTTAGACATAAACCATGAAAATGAATTTAAGCACAGAGATTCCATGCAGCAGAGAGACAGAAGAGATTCATTTCATGCTGTGAGCCATGAGGGAAAAGATTCAATACTGCAGGAAGATGCAGGAAGGAGTTGGTTTCATGATGACAAAAGCTTACCCCAAGGAAATGTTTGCCTTCTTGTGGGAGTTGGAATAGATGCATTCCATGCCAAGAAGAACAGGAGCACATGGATCTCATGCTGCGGATAGTGGGAGATGATTCCATGATAAGGAATCCTCAAAAGAACATTCAAGTTGCTGCAGAGAGCTGGAATCCATGACAACCCTCAGGAGACTTGGGACACATCCTCTTCATGCTCTAGAGAGCAATGACAAATACATTCCTCGTTGAGAAAATTAAAGTGGATCTATTCCTTGCTGGAGTGAATTAAAGGAGGTGTCATTCACTCTGTAGAAACATGTCCTTGATATTTTCCATCCTCATGGAAACTGAGATTCAAACTTTAGATGTGCTGGAAGAGCTATTTTAGACTAGGAAGTGGAGTAGACACATTCTAGGCAGAAAGGCACAGAAGCATATAGATACCACCTGAGGTAGGCGAGAGGAGGTTGAGTTGCAGAATATCACTTTCATGATCAAGATAGTGCTGAGAAAACCTGGGCCCACACTTGGAGGAGACATATTCCACGTGCCCCAATCCGGAGGAGATATATTCTCCTTGTACAAACTGGCAGACATATTTCACATACCTAAAAGAGGATAAGACATATTCTTCGTGCTCAAAACTGGAGGAGGCATATTCACATTCTGGGTTGAGAAAAGCTGAAGAGAGGCATTTCCACATTGAGTAGGGGTGGATGAACACATTCCATGTGGAGGAAAGCTGGAGAAACACATTGCATGTTGTGGTTATCTGGAGTTTCCATGCTCCAGACTGAGGGATGCTGGAACAAGAGCCATTATTTGCTGAGGAGAATCCAATTATAGAATTATATAATTATCTCATTATACAATGACAAGAGCTGGGTAAATCTCACTCAACTCTCAAGTGAAGTGAAGGAGATGCATTGCAGGCATTGTACAGTTGGAAAGCCAAAATTTCCTAACGTGGCATCCATGGCTGTAATTCATGCATAGTATAGAGAGAAAAATCACATTTCATGCTGAGGAACATTGTAAAGTTTAACTGCAGCGATTCCAAGTTGATAAGAGTATGAATAGACAGCTTCCATGCAGGCATGGGCTAAATAATTTGCATTCTGTATTAAGCTGATGTATTCTAGGCAAGTAACATTTTACTAGCAAGCTGTCTCCTCAAGAATGCCACACTTGAATCTTATCTTGCTGACAAAAGGTGCTTTCAGGACATCTCTAAGGAAACAGATCCCAATTCTGTACATTCCAAGAGAGGAAGCAATGTGGTGGCCAGATTCCATGCAATAGGCTGCTGGGATAGCTTACTGAGGAAAAATGGAGCTGATCCATTCCATGACAGAATTACAGAAGCCCATACTCTATACAGGAAAATCCTGGAGTTGAGAGCTGCCTTGCTTACCAGAGCTGGAGCTGATGGTTCCTGTGCCAAGAACAGCCTTGATGCTTGAGAAGAACTGAAGGAGCCAATTTCCCAAGGAAGGGAACTGAACAAACATATTCCCTGCTCAAGATACATGCATTGTACGCTAAAGATAACCATGGGATATGCCGTTCATGCTCAGAAGAACTGAAGGTGAAACATTCTTGGTACAGAGTACATCTATACATATCCCCAGAGAAAGAGAGCTGGTCCATTCTCATTACTTTTACCAAAAAATGAGAGGATTTACATTCCATGTTTTGTACAGGTGGAAACCAACCCTTCCATACTGTGGCTCTGTTCATTTCGTACTGATAACAGGAATAAGGTAAACCCAGGCTGGCAAAACCTGCAGTAAATGGGTGATGGACTCCATGAGGGAAAGTGTTGTAGAAGCCACATTCGATTCTCTCCTGGACCTGGTCACTGTACTGTGCTTGTTCAGAGCTACAGTGAAGGTATTCCATGACAAAGAGCACTAAGCTAGCCAGACTCCATGCTGACAAAACTGGAGTTGATGCATACCTTGCCAAGGAGAACTACCTTTAACACTTGCTAGGCTGACATGTTGAGGACAGGAAGCTCAGCAAGCATACATAGAGTAAGTGCATTTTTTTTTGGATATAATTCTTCCTAAGAAATATGGCTGGAGTGAAAAGTATTCCAGGCCAAGTACAAATGGGAAAAAAAACATACAGTGCTGAATGGCTTTAAAACATATGCTTACCTTTCTGGGGATGATAGTTAGAAACGCATGCCATGTGCAGTATGCGTGAGATCACATTCTTTGAGGAAGAATGCAGGATCGATGCTCCTTAACGCTCTAGGGGTCCCTTGATTGAGCAGAAAACTACTCAGTCATGCTGAGTAGAAAGGAGGTAAACAGATCAAATGATGAAGAGACAGTAGATGGATTCCATGACTAGTAGAGCTGGCGTCAAAGCCATCCATGGTTAGCACAAATATAGGAGAAATTCCTTTCTGATAAGGGCAAATCTCATTTGCCTTCATGCTAGAGGATACTTCGATGGTAACCTGCCTTGATTTGCAAATCTCAAATGGATGGATTTATGCAGAGCAGACATGCAGGCAAACAAAAGAGACACACCTCTGTTGAGGAGAAGGTTGTGACACATTTCCTGCTAGGGGAAGCTAAATTAGACACCCCGTGTCCATAGGAGGATAGCTCATATACAGGCATTGCAGGCTCGTTAGAGATGGATAAGTATCAGTCCATTCTGGGTCTTGGATTTAGTTTTGGCTTCACTGGGTTTTCTGTGGCTCCTAGGGCAACTAATCAGGACCTGGGAACTGTCCATGACCTATTGCTTTTTCTCCTAAAATATATTTCTCTAACATTTAGCTACAGCTCCAGTTCTAGCATTTTGTGAGAAGTTACAGATAACAGCTTCCTGGATTCACTTCCACAGGCTGACTTTGAAAAGGTATTCTTGGATCTCAGAGTGAGCAGATGGATTCCAATCTGAGGAGAGGTGAGAAAGATTTGATTCTGGGAAGCCAGCAAAGTGATGATTTCTTGATAATGACACCCTAAGTTAACACTTACCTCTTTGAGGAGAACACAAATATTTTCAGAGTATTTCATGCTTGTGAAACACATTCCTGTTAGAAGAGTAGTTAGATGCATTTCATGCTGAGATATACTCAGGAACATTGCTCCCAGGTTGAAGACGACATGAGTACCTGGATGCTATGCTAAATTTGAATACAGCACACTGCAGCAAAACTCTGCACTTATGAAGCTTATCACACATTTCTAACCTGCAATCAACCCAACACAAAACAACAGCACCCAAAGCGTAAAGAATCATACTTATGCATTCTGTCCTTGGGCAAAACTTGCACTTTAGTAGTCACAAAACCGCCACAGGTCTGCAGAATCGAGCATGTTACATGGTAACTGCAGTGAGGTACTCAGAAGCCTCTCATTCCTGGGATACCATAAGGGAACCCATGCTTCAAAAAAACCACATAACAGATTCAGAGTAAAGGAAAATGTTGAGAGTTCAGCTTCACAGTGAGAGGGGACCAGGTGGAATCCTATTGACTCTTGATAGGCTTATTGACCCTGATAAGAAGGAAGGGTTCCCAAAGAATAGGGAAGAGAATGAGCAAAGGGAGAAACAGCACAATGTCCTGGGAGTATAGTGAGGTATTCAAGATGACCGGAGCACAGAAGTTATTCCAGGGGATTGAAAAGGAATGTGCTGGCAAAGAGACACAGAGGAGTTAACAAAGTGATTTATAGGTCATATGAAAGAACATACAAGATCCTCAAAGCAATTAAAAACACTCTGGGTGCCAATGTATCAAATCTATAATCTCAACTACCCAGGAGGCTGAGATGTGAAGATGGATGTTGGATGCCAGCCAGGCAGGCAAATATGACACGACCTTATCTCAAATTAACCAGCAAAAAATCCAAAAGGAAAGTGTAGCTTTGCATGAAAATTCCCAGTAACATAGTAAGGCCCTGAGTTCAAGCCCTAGTATACACACATATGCTGGCCTGATTTACCTCCCCTGGTGTGGAGATGCTAAGCTTACTCCCTTATCAGTGCTCCCCTTTTCACCCTCTCCCCTGGGTGCCCAACCCGCAGCCGGTCAAGGTGGAGTGAAGGGACATGGGCAAGCCTAAGGTGCACATGGTCGAACAAGATCCCTTTGCTTCCCTCCTTACCCACCAAGGAAGCCAGGCGCACACGGATCTCAGAGAAGCTTCAGAGAGCAATCTGGTTTATTACGGTGAGGCTTATATTAATATAGTGATGATGATGAGGAGTGAGCAGGAGCTGGCGATGGGCTGGCGATCTTGTCCGTCTAAGAACAGCTCCCAAGGACCTCCCTCATGGGCTAACGTCACTTTTCATAGGACTGCCCTTTGGGAAAACCCGCCAAAAGGGAGCACACGTGCTCTCTGGCACAAGGTGGAGGATGGTCTCAAAGCTACCCCTTCTGGTTCCGGACCCAGAAAGAGATAGCTGTGGCTTACACATGGTCTCATGGCTGGGGTAAGGGCGGCATCTCGGGAGCACTCTCGTTGCCCTTCCCCCTTCAAGGCCAAGCTGAATCCCCCAAAACACACACATGCACACACACACACACACACACACACACACACACAATCACACACATATTTAAAAATGCTGAGGAAACAGAAAAGGCAGAAATATCTTTGAAACAAACATTTATTATAGTCGTTACAGTGTGACACATGTAATCACATTTTAGTCTTAATGAAAAGACTGATGGAAAGTAAAACAACTGTTATTTAACTAAGGCTGAAGGTAATTTGTAGATATGAAATAGAAATCAAAACTGATGCATGGTTAGGAAGAATTAGAATGAGTCATTCTCTGAATCTTGAGAAACAATTTGACTTATCATTTAGCTGCACAAATTGATTGGGTGAGGAATGAAAGTCAGGATGGATATTCAGGAGCCATGTTCTCAGTTGTGATGAATCAAACTTCCTGCGAAGCCAATATGAAATGTGCTAGTGGTCTTGTCTTTAGGAAGACATGGCCAAAGGCCACCTGGAATAAAAGGAGATCATGAGGGGGGAAGTGCATCATGCTAGTAGGTGGAGGATGAGGGGTCCCCCACTCTGGTGTCTCCTTGTGGTGTGGTATCAAGGCACACTGTACCTGTACACCAGATCAGTTGCAGTGTCATTTATTCCACAATGAGCTCTATGGAGGTCGACAGCAGGACAGGAGGATTATGGGTAAACGGTGAAGCCAGCAATGGCAATCTATCCAGGAGACCCTAGCCTATCCTAGCCCACTCCTTGTAAAAGGCCTGTGTATCCCTTTGCTGATACCTGTGATTGGAGGGAAAGTAATAGCTGTAAACAAGCCTGACTTGCCCATACATTGTACAGAATCTGCTGCCCCATAATGGAGTTGCAGTCAATGATGGGCCACAGAGGCAATAATGATGCTATATGCCAATCTTTCCACACATCATCTGTCTAGATGTAGGCGTGGACAGGCTATGGTTTTCTGCTGCTACTGAAACACATAATAGACAATTTCCTCACAATGTGATCATGACTTTTGCAACATGATCCTGGTTGCCTTGTCAATGCGTTTTCTCTGCCAGATCTGTGTGAGGGGCTTCAGGGTACCAGGAAATGCTTTTGGGGTATAGTAGCCTCACACAATTAAAAAGAATGCTAATGAAAGACAGGAAGATGTCAGTGAGGGCAGCGTGGGTCTTCCAGGCAATAAGGGATTCTCAGAAGGAGAGAGTCTGTCAAACATTTTAGACTGTAGGGAGCTTGCAGGTTGTCTAATGTGGGTTAAGAAGATCACTGAGTCCACCCACAATCCAATGGATTCCTAATATTGGTGAGAGGTAACCTATTCAACCATCAGGGGCAAGAAAGTCCTCATCCACTACCTCTGTCCAATGCTGCTCCAATGTGTGCAGAGTCTGCTCCCAGGAGACAATGAAGATCCTCATCCTTATAACTATGTTCCCGGGAATCTGGACACATCTTTCAGGTCTGATTAGTATCTGTTGCTTTCCCCTTAACCAAGGCTTCTCTCTTAGTGAAAGGCAGTTGTCAAACTACAATTCCAATGAACTAGGGGAGACAGAATTCATGCTTTGGTGTCCTAGAAGGAAAAAAATGTCTCTAATCAGGCAGAATATTCAAAATATACAGGCAGAATATTCTTGGGAGAACATGCCCACATTAAATGTACCTATTTGGACCTCACAAGCAGCACCTCTACTTGGAGGTTGCCATTACATAGTCAGCAGGGAAAGTGGACCTAATGAGAAGTGGTCTTTGTGGGCACATAGCATGGGGATTGCAATTCTTACTCTTCACTTTGCTTGCACTGAGAAAGCAATCACATGACAAGCAAGGTTCTGGCTGCCAAGGCCCGGAGAAAGAAAGAGACTAAAACCCTGAGTCTACAGAGAGGAAAGCCAGCAGTGGTTGCATTCATGGTCCCTTCTGTAGACACCCTCACTTTCTGATTTGCAGTTTGGTGTCTCGTTAAAAGTATATCTGATAACAAGTAATAGGCCAGAGGTAGCTCACGCGTGAAATTCTGTGATAGTAGCAATATGAGGATCATTGTTCAAAGCCACCCAAAGCAAGAATTACAGGAAGATCCTTCTCCCCAGTTAACCATCAAAAAAAGTTGGGAGAGGAGCTGAAACTCAACTGGGAGAACACTAGTCTTGAGCATAAATGTTAAGAGACAGTGATTTTGCAATAAAATCAAGCCCCACTACCTGCAAAAAATGAATAGAAAAGAAAAAACAAGAATGAACAAGGCTGGTGCATCACACCTGTGAGAACAGCTCCTCAGGATGCTAAGGCTTTTTGTGTGTGAGTGTCTGGGCCGTGAACTCAAAACCAATGTGCTCTTTCTTAGCTACTCCGTTCGAGGTTTCCAACTCTACAAGTTGGATCACATTTTCATGTGTACATGGCTCAAATGCTACAGTACCTGATATCAATTAAATGCCAAATAGAAAACAGAAGGCCCTGAGTTCCAAATTGAAAAAATAAAAATTTTAAATTGACTACAACAATAAAGATCACATACTCTGTGTATAACAAGAAGAAATCACGCAAGTTAGCAGAAGATAGATCACCCAAGCTGAGTTACAACAGCATTAGACAGAAATCAGGCAGAGGAGAGCTGCAGTAGATATAGTCCAGGCCAACAAGCACTATACTAACAAGATTACAAGGTAAAGAATTCTGGAATTGACACTTACCTTGCTGGTAACAGCTGCTTTAAACACATGTCATGTTGAGATGCTGAGTGGAATGACTCATGGTGAGGAAAGCTGGAATAGGTGTCTTCCTTGATGTAAAGAAATGGAGCTGACATATTCATGCTGTCACCTGCCAAAAGAGATGCATTTCATAATAAACACGTATGAAACAGAGTTCACATGTAATAAGCAGATTACAAGAGTGGGTATCTACCTTGTTTAAGACACCTGGAATAAAAGGAGATCATGAGGATGAGACATGGACATGAATATTCCGTGCTGAATAGAGATACCATCATGGAGACTAGTTTCACCATGGGGAGAGATTCAAGCCATTGACTCCATCCTGAGAAAAGATGGAAGAGATGTATTTGGGAAATAAGGAATGAGGAAGGACATGAACACATGCTAAGGAGACCCTAACTTGACACTCACCTAAGCATGTAGAGCTGAGATAAGTGGATTCCAGGACAAAGAGAACAGTAGTACATTCCATGCTGAGCAGAGTAGATGAGGAATCCTGAAGCTGAAACTTACCTTAGTAAGCAGGGCTCAGATAGGTGGATTCCAGGACAAAGACAGCTGCAATACATGCCATACTCAGGAGAGTGTGAGATGATTCCATGATAAAGAAAGTTGGACTACAAATTTACCTCCCTGAAAAGAGCTGGAGTAAATGCTGATAAGAACTGTAACATATACGTTCCATTCCCTGGAGAGCAAGAGAAGATGTATTCCATGGTAAGGACACTTAAAACTAGATGCATTTCGTGCTGAGCTGTGTGAGCAACAGGAGATCAATTCCAGGCTATACAGTTCTTCAGCAATGCTGCAGCAGAAATATGCTATGTTGTTGTGCAAATGACTTGTATGTAACAAGACTAGAAAAGTCCTCCAAGATAGGGTGTTGTTGAAGATTTCTAGCCCTTGTAGAGATGCTGAAACTCACTTCATCCTAAGGAAAACTAGGAGAGGTATATCACGTGCCTTGGAATATACCTATGATAGCTGAAATCAGACATCCATGGTGATAGATATAGGAACACAGGTTGAAAAGGACAGAAATGATATATTCCATTCCATACTGTGATGAACAGAAGATGCACGATTCCACAGTGCTAAAGTAAATGTGTAGCTTGCTTAATATAGCCCATAGATAGCTCTCATGTTAAACAAGAAAGGCATCCAATGAGGAGTAAAGTTGGAGGACATACATTTCATGTGGAAGAGAGCTGGAGGAGACACATTCCAAGTTGAGGAGAATTGTAGAAGGTATATTCTCTGCCAAAGAAAGTCACAATAGACAGATTCCCTGACGTGGACATATAGAATACATGCACTCCATGCTGATGGGAGTTGGAACCAGCGCATCCTGTCCTTAGTAGAACTGATGTTGATAGAATCCATGCTGAGGAGAATTGAGGTAGATGCACTCCATGTCAAAGAGTGGTATACTTCCCAGTTACATGCTGGAGAGTGTTCAGTTCACACTTACCTTACTGACAAGAGCTGCTTTTAACAATGCCATCCTGAGAGCCCCAGCTTCACAGAGATGAGATGATGCATGCAAGGCTGAGCTAACATAAAATACAGATTCCAGCCTGACTCCAGAAACTGACCGTGAAGAAGAGAGCTGCTCTAGCCACAACTCATACTAATGAAAATCTGTGGAATTGCACTTCTTGCTAAGAAAAAGGAGAAGTAAGGTACTCCTCATGGAAAATAGAAAGGGACACACATTGCAGGCTGAGAGGAGATGGAGAAGCAGCATTCCTTAAACAAGGCAGCTGGAGTAAGCAAACTGCTGTGTGTCGGGAGACAGATGGTATGTGTTCCAAGTGAATGAGCCATGGTGCAATCCCATGCCATATTGTAAGTTGCTTGAATAGACACATTCCAATGTAGGGAGACATGAGGGCGACAGTCTGTATTTTTTAGAGGACTAGGGTAGACATATTCTATAATGGTATAACTATACATGTCAACATGCTGAAGAGAACTGAGTTAGTAATTACCTACCTGAAGAGGGCTGCCTTACATCTATATTCCATTCTCAGCACAGCTGGAGTAGACAGCTTCGCCCAAAACAAAAGCTGGACATGATACTTACCTTATGAGTAGAGTTGCACATGCTACATTCCATGATGCTGAGTACAAATCGACTGTAGCATCATTCCTTCCTGCAGAAACATGAGGTAGACATAAACCATGAAAATAAATTTGAGCACAGAGATTCCATGCAGCAAAGAGACAGAAGAGATTCATTTCATGCTGTGAGCCATGAGGGAAAATATTCAATACTGCAGGAAGATCCAGGAAGGAGATGGTTTCATGATGACAAAAGCTTACCCCAAGTAAATGCTTGCCTTCTTGTGGGAGTTGGAATATATGCATTCCGTGCCAAGAAGAACCGAAGCACGTGGATCTCATTCCATGATAAGCAATCCTTAAGAGAACATTCAGCTTGCTGCAGAGAGCAGGAATCCATGACAACCCTCAGGAGACTTGGGACACATCCTCTTCATGCTCTAGAGAGCAATGACAAATACATTCCTTGTTGAGAAAATTAAAGTGGATCTATTCCTTGCTGGAGTGAATAAAAGGAGGTGTCCTTCAGTTCTAGAAACCTGTCCTTGACATTTTCCATCCTCCGGGAAACTGGGATCCAAACTTCAGATGTGCTGTAAGAACTACTTTAGACTGGGAACTGGAGTAGACACATTCTAGGCAGAAAGGCACTGAAGCATATAGATTCCACCTGAGGAAGGCGAGAGGAGGTTGAGTTGCAGAATATTACTCTTATGCTCAAGATAATGCTGAGGAAACCTGGGCCCACACTTGGAGGAGACATATTCCACATGCCCCAAACTGGCAGAGATATATTCTACTTGCTCAAACTGGCAGACATAATCCACATGCCTGAAAGAGGAAAAGACATATTCCTCTTGCTCAAAACTGGAGGAGGCACATTCACATTCTGCATTGACAAGAGCTGAAGAGAGGCAATTCCACATTGAGTAGCGGTGGATGAACACATTGCATGTGGAGGAAAGCTGGAGAAACACATTGCATGTTGTGGTTATCTGGAGTTTCCATGCTCCAGACTGAGGGATGTTGGAACAAGAGCCATTATTTGCTGAGGAGAATCCAATTATGCAATTATATAATTATCCAATTACCCAATTATACAATGACAAGACCTGGGAAAATCTCACTCCACACTCAAGTGAAGTGAAGGAGATGCATTGCAGGCATTGTACAGTTGGAAAGCCAAAATTTCCTGACGTGGCATCCATGGCTGTAATTCATGCATAGTAGAGATGGAACAATCACATTTCATGCTGAGGAACATTGTAAAGTTTGACTACAGCGATTCCAAGTTTATAAGAGTATGAATAGATAGCTACCATACAGGGATGGGCTAAATAATTTGCATTCTGTATTAAGCCGATGTATTCTAGGCAAGGAACATGTTACTAGCAAGCTGCCTACTCAAGAATGCCACACTTGAATCTTATCTTGCTGACAAAAGCTGCTTTAAGGAGATCTCTAATGAAACAGATCCCAATTCTGTACATTCCAAGATAGGGAGAAATGTGGTGGCCAAGAATCCATGCAACAGGCTGCTGGGATTTCTTACTGAGGAGAACTGGAGCTGATCCATTCCATGACAGAAATACAGAAGCCCATACTCTATGCAGGAAAATCCTGGAGTTGAGAGCTGCCTTGCTTACCAAAGATGGAGTTGATGGTTCCTGTGCCAAGGACAGCCTTGATGCTTGAGAAGAACTGAATGAGCCGATTTCCAAAGGAAGCGAACTAAACATACATATTCCCTGCTCAAGATACATGCATTGTACGCTAAAGATAACCATGGGATATGCCGTTCATGCTCAGAAGAACTGGAGGAGAAACATTCTTGGGTACAGAATACATCTATACATATCCCCAGATATAGAGAGCTGGTACACTCTCATTACTTTTACAAAAAAATGAGAAGATTTCCATTCCATGTCTTGTACCTGTGGAAACCAACCCTTCCATACTCTGCCTCTGTTCATTTCATGCTGATGACAGGAATAAGGTAAACCCAGGCTAGCAAAACCTGCAGTAAATCGTTGATGGACTCCATGAGGGACGCCACATTCGATTCTGTGCTGGGCTTGGTCACTGTACTGGGCTTGAACAGAGCTACAGTGAAGGTATTCCATGACAAAGAGCTGTGAGCTAGCCAGACTCCATGCTGACAGAAACTGGAGTTGATGCATACCTTGCCAAGGAGAACTGCCTTTAACACTTGCAACGCTGACATGTTGAGGACAGGCATCCCAGCAAGCATACATAGAGTAAGTGCATTTTTTGGATATAATTCTTCCTAAGAAATATGGCTGGAGTGAAAAGTATTCCAGGCCAAGTACAAATGGGAAAAAAACAGGCCGTGCTGATAGGCGTTAAAACATATGCTTACCTTTCTGGGGATGAAAGCTATAAACACATGCCATGTGCAGTGTGCTTGAGATCACATTCTTTGAGGAAGAGTGCAGGATCGATGCTCCTTAATGCTCTAGGGGTCCCTTGATTGGGCAGAAAACTCCTTAGTCATGCTGAGTAGAAAGGAGGTAAACAGATCTCATGCTGAAGAGACAGTAGAAGCAGTCCATGACAAAGAGCACTATGTCAGCAGCAAGAATGCATGCTAAAGAATTGTTGCATTCATAGTTACCTTACTGATGAGAGCTGCTTTAAACACATACCATGCTGAGATCCTGAGTAGTAGAAGGAAGCAAGCATGCTAAGGAGAACTGAATTAGGTGTATTCCTTGATGAAGAGAACTGGTGCTGATTCCACCCCTATTGAAAGCTACTACAATATAGATGGATTTCAAAACAAAAGAAAGGTAGTAAACACAATTCACATTTATTAAACACAATACTGGAGTGGATAGTTCCCTTACTTGAGTGAGCTGGAACCACTGAACACCATGCTGAGAAGAACTAGAATTCAAATATTCCATGCTGAAAAGAGATGGTGTCGAAATATTCTGAATGTTTTTGTGGAGATAATTTCACCATGAGATGAGATACAAGCTATTCATATCATTCTGAGAAGATGGAAAATATACATTTTGAAATAAGAGGAAGGAGACAGAATTCCATTGTAAAGAGACCCCAAGTTGACACATACCTTAGTAGAGTTCAGATGGATGGATTCCAGGGCAGAAACACTTAGTATTATAATCCATGCTAAGCATGATGCAATATGATTCCATGATAGAGAAATCTGGAGTGCCCCTCTTCCTGAAAGGAGGTGAGGAAGATGGTTTCAATGCTGAGCAGAACTGGAGCTATCCATCCCATTCCTTGAAGAGTAGGGGAAGATGCATTCCGTAATAAGGAGACTAAGAGTAGATGAGGTAGTGAGTAAGAAGAGATTGATTCCAGGCTGTACAGGCTGTAGTTCATAGAGGTTTTCCTCAGGAGATCTGCATTAATACCTGCAGCTCCCTTTCTTCCACGCCAAGGAAAACTGGAAGAGATGCATTTCAGCCTGTCGAGAATCCAAATACACATACTCCCTCCTTGGGGAGAGTAAATTGAGTTATAATCCATACTGAGGCAAAGTAGAGTAGACACATCCCAAGTTCAAATATCCTGAAGTAAAGAACAAGTCTTCAGGAAACCTGCATCAGAAGCATTCCATTGGTGTGTCCTCAAATGAATATGATATCGCTTAATATACCAGGAGGAGACCTATTCCATGATAGGATACTATGCAAGCATTCTATTCATTAGAGTGCTCCTGACATTCACTGCCTCCTAATGAAAACCGAGAGAGGAGAATCACATCTCAAGCATTACACCTAGGAGAGGTGGAATCAAAGATTATCATGGTGGCAAAGCAGGAACAGAGATTGACAAGGCTGGAACAGGTATATTCCATACTGAGAAGATCAGAGATGTTCAATTCCTCATAGTGCTGGACTAGAGTTGGAATACACATGTACTTTGTTCAGCAGAGCTGGAGTAGATCTCATGCTAAACAGACATAGTAGAAAAGCATCCCATGATGAGAAGACTTGAAGAACAAACATTCCCTGAGCAGAGAGCTGCTGGAGACACATTCCATGTTGAGTACTGGAGAAACATTGCACACTGAGGACAGCGCAGTAGACACATTCCCTGATACAGAGAGGTAGCATATGGGCATTTCTTGCTGAGGAGAGCTGCTGGATTCTCGCTCCATTGTGAAGTGGACTGCACAGATATCATTTCTTTTATACTGGAAATGATACCTGAGTGAGCTCTGCGGATTCATTTCATGCTGAGAAGAGCAGGAGTAGACATGTTTAATTCTGAGGAAAGCCATCATAGATGGGAAGATGGGTTCCATGAGGACATGGAGTGCTGCATATACATTTTGTGAAAGAGGCACACTCCTCCTGAGTAGAAGTGAAGTCCAACAGATCCCAATGTGAGGAGAGCTGAGCTAGATGTACTCCATGTGAAGAAGCACTATACTCACCAGATTCCAGGCTGGAGAATGCAAGTGTTGACACTTACCTTGATAACAAGATCTGATTTCATCCCATGTGTTTCTGAGAGCCTTAGCTTCATCCAAAGGCACCTGGTGAAGACAGCTGGAGGTGGTGCATTACAAGCTGAAAGGACAAGCAACAGATAGATTCCAAGCTGCACTCTGATGCACTAGAAACTGACTGTGAGGAGGAGAGGTGGTTTACTCAAGTTTCATGCTGAGGAGAACCTGAGGAGGTACACTACATGCTGAGCAGAGATAGAATAGTGTGCCCTTTATAAAACAACAAAAAAACAAGTGGACAAATTATCTGTGCTGTGGAGAGACAGGGTAGGTGCATTCCTTATTCAAGACATCTGAGTAGATGTGTTGTTCAATGAAATGATTTGGATGATATACATTCCAAGAGAAGGAGACATGGGCCGGCTCATGATATGTTGGAAAGAACATTCCATCATTCCCTTGTACAGAGACATTAGAGACACATTCTATGTCTCTCTAGAGAGACTGTACTACACACATTCTATGCTATAAAGACACATATTTGAAATAGATTCCATGCTACATTTTGAGTTATGTATTACCTGAGAAATAAGATGCTACCTGAGGAATGTGATGCCCCACTACAAATGAATGGATACCAAAAATATGGTACCTGGGCTAGGAATATGGCCTAGTGGCAAGAGTGCTTGCCTCATACACATGAAGCCCTGGGTTCGATTCGGCAGCACCACATATATAGAAAACAGCCAGAAGTGGCACTATGGTTCAAGTGGCACAGTACTACCTTGAGCAAAATAAGCCAGGGACAGTCTGACCCTGAGTCCATGGCCCTGGAATGGCAAGAAAAATGTGGTACCTATACACAATGGAATACTACATAGTGATTAGAAATGATAACATGTTGGTATTCACAGGAAAATAGTTAGGACTTGAAAAAATGATGTTGAGCGAGGCAAGCCGAGAACACAGAGGGGACAATAGAGATCAGGTCTGCAAAACAGAAAACTTCTTCTCAAATGGTTTTTCCACAGATTTGGGTCAGCAACCTTACATTATTTATAAGCAAAAACAACTCCAACAGAAGGACACAGGAGGATTCTATTGTTGACGTTACATTTAAAGTTCTAGGTGAATTTCCTTTGGTGTATGCTACATGGTTACTGTATAGAATGTTGGTACAGTGGGTATTGCATATATGCCTACCTGATCTAAGGAAGGAAAAGAAACATGAGAGTGTAAGATATCACATGAAATGTACTCACTGCCTTCTTATGTAACTGTACCCCTTTTGCACAACACCTTGTCAACAAAATTTAATTAATAAAAAAAGAAATTTCCTGAGGAGGGATGCATAAGATATATTCCATTCAGAACACAACTGGGATAGACAAATTCCACAGTGAGGACAGCAGGGGATACTTACTGTTTGAGGGGAGCTGCATTTGAATTTTTCTATGCTAGAAACAGCAACAATAGCTTTATTACATCCTGCAAAGAGATAGATAAACATGGATTCTGAAGAATGAACTCAAATACATTGATTCTACCTATCAAACAGACT
The DNA here is from genome assembly GCF_023159225.1 of Perognathus longimembris pacificus. Lineage (NCBI taxonomy): Eukaryota > Metazoa > Chordata > Mammalia > Rodentia > Heteromyidae > Perognathus > Perognathus longimembris. The sequence continues at coordinate 50,765,508 of NC_063161.1, forward strand.
GAAGTGATGAATGTTATGGTCTTAGCAAAAAGGAAAAGATTCAGTCTTGCATGTGAATACAGAATGGAGATGGTTCCATGCTAAGAAATGCTTGCCCCAAATAAATGCTTAACTGACTGCAGAGAGCTGAAAGAGGCATTCCATGCCCAGAGAACAGGAGCACACATATTCCATGCTGAGGAAATGGGAGCAGATGATAAAAAATCCTAAGGGCAACATCACATTCCTACAGAGAGCTGGAATCCTTGATTGCCTTGCTGAGGAGACTTAGAACAGATCCACTTCAAGTTCTCAAGAGCAGTGATAGATACATTCAATGCTAAGAAAAATTAGAATGGATCTATTCCCTCTTGGAGTGAGCAAAAGGAGATGTCCTTCAGACCGTGCAGGGATAGCCATATTTTTCTGCCTGGGAAAAATGGCCACCCTTTTGAGTAGTGCTGGAGGAGACACATTATTGCCAATGCACTGGAGGAGACACATGCCATGCTGAGAAAGGCTGGAACAGATAAGATTCCACATGTAAAGGCTGGAGGAGCCCCACTCCTGTAGAAGACCTTCAGCCATCACTTTTCATGTGCATGACGATGGAGGAGGCATATTCCATGCTGGGAAGTTAATAGACATATTCCACAGTCCCAAAATTGGGTGGACATATTATTCTTCATTCTCCAAAACTGGAGGAGACATATTCCACATGCCCAAAACTGCTGGAGATATAGTTCAGGCTGAATTGAGGACTCGCATTCCACACTGAGGAGAGGTAGATGAACACATTCCATGTGGAGGGAAGTTGGAGAAACTCACTGCATTGTGTGCTGATATGGAGAACACATACTCCAGAATCATGAATGCTGGAACAAGAGGTATTCTCTGCTGAAGGGAACTCAATTATACAATTTCCAAAAAGACAAGAGCTAGGTGAGTCTTATTTTAATCTCACGTGGGTTGGAGGAGATACATTGCAGGCAATGTATAGCTGGAAAGCAGACCTTTTGTAAAACAGTACCTATGGCTGCGGTACATGCAGAATTGAGATGGGCTAATCGGATTTCATGCTGCAGAGCATTGTAACGTTGTGTACTAGGAGTCCAGGATGACAAGAGTGAGAATAGACAGATTCCATGCAGATATAGGCTGAAGAAGTATTCAAGTAGCCAACTGCAGACTCAAGAATACCATACTTGAGGGGCTGGGGGGTGTGGCTTAGTGGGAGAGTGCTTGCCCAGCATGCACAAAACCCTGGGTTCAATTCCTCAGCACCAAATCAACAGAAAAAGCCACAAGTGGCACTGTGGCTCAAGAGAGACAGTGCTAGCCTTGAGCAAAAAGAAGTCAGGGACAGTGGTCCAGAGACTGGCCAAAGAAAAAGGAAGAATACCATACTGGAAACTTACCTTGCTGGCAAGGTTTGCTTTAAAGACATGTCATACTGAGAGCTTGCATAGAGTATCCAAGCAAAACATTGTGCAGTTTGGTGCATTCCAAGAATAGGAGAATTGTGGGAGACAAGAGTCCATGTTGTAAGGTGCTGCTCGAATAGGCACTTAGACATTCTTGAGGAGATCTGGAGCTGATCCATTCCATGTCAGAAACACAGAAGCCCATGCTCCATGCAGGAGACTCCAAGGGCTGAGACCTACCTTGTTTACCAGACGTGGAATTGATGGATCCTATGCCAAGAACAGCCTCCAGGAAACTATTTAATCCTGAGAAGGACTGAAGAAGAAGGCACATTTTCTAGGGAAGGAACCTGAACAAGAGAGTCCCTGGTGAAGACAGCTGCATTACATGCATTCTTTGGTGAAAAAAGCCATGGTAAATACATTTGATGCCTGGGCAAATTGGAGGACAAACATTCCATGTACAGAACACATTTATATACTTTCCCAGAGAAGGAGAGCTGGTTCATCCTCAGTATAATGTCAAACAATGAGCAATACAGGTATTCCATCATTTGTACAACTGGAAATATGAACCTCCATACTGAGTGGCCAGCTGTACATGCATTTTATTGTGATAAAAGAAATCACAAGGGATATTCCAAGCTGTAAAGACCTGTGGTAACTGGGTGATTGATTCCATGATGACAAGACTTGCAGAAGACAAGTTCCCTTCTGTGTTGGCTTTGATCTGAGCTGCAGTAGACAAATTCCATGACATGGAGCACTGAACTAGTTAGACTCCATGCTGACAAAAATTGGAATTGACATGGATCTTGTCGAAGAGAAGTACCTTTAACATATGACAGGCCGACCCTCTGAGGACAGAGCCCCCACCTAGGCATACACCTAGAGAAGCTATATTTCTTGATGAAGACAGCTGGACTGGACATATATCATCCTAAGAAATCTGGCTGGAAGAAATGGATTCCAAGCAAACATAAAATGTGAAATCCACATACCACGCTGCAGGGTACTAAAGCAGACACTTCTCTGAAGATGAAAGCTTTAGACATATTCCACATTACAGGTGCCTGAGTAGATCACATTCTATCAGGAAGAGTACAGGATGTAGGCCCCTGAAGAGCCTAGTGGTCACTTCAGTGAACAGAAACCTTCTCAACCAAGCTGAGTAGAACAGACGTAGACAGATTTCTTGTTGAGGAGACTTTCAGGACAACGAGAACTGTATTAACAAGACTGCATGCTAAAGCATACTAGCATTGACACTTACCTTGTTGAGAAGAGTTGCTTTAAATACACGCCATCCTAAGACCCTGAGTAGAAGTAACCATGCTGAGGAGAGCCGGAATAAGTGTATTCCTTGATGAAGAGAAAAGAACACAGAAATAAGCTGTAACAGATTTCACATGTATTATGCACACTGCTGCAGAGGACATTGATATTACTTAAGAAAGATGGAATAAATAGATGTCATGCTGAGGATAACCAGTATTGATATCTACTTTTTTTGGGAGGGGGGTTCAGTCATGGGACTTGCCCTCTGGACTTGGGTGCTGTCCCTGACCTCTTCACCTCTATCACTTTAGCTGCAGCACAACTTCAGGTTTCCTGCTGGCTTACTGGATGTAAGTGTCTCACAGACTTGCTGCCTCAGATCTCAGCCTCGAGTAGCTAGGACTACAGGCATGAGTCACTGGTGTCTAGAAGCATCGACATTTTTTATGCTGAATAGACATGGCATCAACACATCCCATACTGAAAGAAGTTTTGGAGACCAATTCTGTCATGCAGAGATGCAAGGCATTGATTTCCTTATGTGGAAATTTGGAAAAGGTGGATTTGGAAATGAGGAAAGAGAAAGGAGAGAAATCCATGCTAAATAGACCCCAAGTTGACACTTACCAAGTTCAGATACTTGGATTCCAGAACAGACAGAACAGTGGTATATTCCATGCTGAGCAAAATGCACAGTAATTCCATGATAGAGAAATGTGGAGTGCTCATTTATCTTCCTGAAAAAGCTGGAGAAAATGCTTTCAATGCTTAGTAGAACTGGAGCACATTTATCCCATTCTCTGAAGAGCAGGAGGAGCTGTATTCTATGATAAGGACAGTAGACTAATTCTTCCTGATGTGAGTGAGTGCCAAGAGACTGATACCCTGCTGTACAGGACTGCAGCTGACACTGTCCTTCCTCTGGAGACCTGGAATAAGACCTGCAGCTCCAAGCCATCCACCTCAAGGAGAATTGAAAAGATGCATTTCAGCCTGACAAGAACCAAGCTAGACATAGTCCAGCCAGAGGAGAGTAAGCCAGATACAATGCACACTGAGGCAAACTAGAGGAGCAGAATCCCATGTTGAAGTGCCTTCAGCAAAACATCAGGTCTCCTGGAAAGCAGCAGCAGAAACATTCCATTTTGTTGTGCCCTCAAATTTTGCATATGCTCTAACATAACATGACCAGAGGGGCCACCAACATGACAGGATGCTATAAAATCATTCTATGCATTGTAGATTTGCTGGCATTCACTTCATCCTAAGATGAACTAGGAGATGTTTGTCACCTGCCTATCATTACACCTAGGAGAGCTAGAATCAAAGACTTCCACGTAAACAGAAGCAGGACCCGACAATGACAAGGCGAGAGCACCTATATTCCATACTGAAAAGAGCAAAACATGACCGATTCCTCATAGTCCTGGAATAGATGCCTACCTAGCTTAGCAAAGTTGGAATACATAGATTCCATGCTAAACAAAGCTAGTGGAAAGGCATTCCATGATTAGATGACTTGGAGGACACACATTTCTTGAGAAAAAGAGCAGGAGGAGACACATTCCATGTTGAGAAGAACTGGAGAACACATATTCCCTGCTGAGCAAAGCAACAGTAGATACATTTTGTGATGCAGAGCTAACCTACATGCATTCCAAGCTGGGGAGAGCTGCTGGACTCTCACTCCATTCTGAAGTGACTACACAACATGTCTTTATTCTTTATGTACTACAAATGATACCTGAGTGAGCTCTGTGGATACATTTCCATTGAAAAGATCTGGATCAGCCATATTCCATGTTGTAAAGAGCCTTCATAGATGGGAAGATGAGTTCCATGAGGACATGGAGTGCTGTATACACATTTCATGAAAGAGGCAAACTCATTATGAGCTGAAATTAAGTCCACAGATCCCATGCTGAGCAGAACTGAGGTGTATGTACTCCATGCCAAAGAGCACTATACTTGCCAGATTCCATGCCTGAGAATGCCAGTGTTGACACTTACCATGCCGACAAGAGCTGCTTTCATCACCTGCAATGCTGAGAGCCTCAACTTCATCATGAGCCTCTTTTGATGAAGTAGAATGGAGTAGACACACTCCAACTTAAGGATGCATCAGAGTCACAGTCTATATGTTGTAGAGGATTAGCGCAGAAACATTCTGTGCTATAAGTACACATATCAACATGCTGAAGAGAACTGAGTTAGTAATTACCTACCTGAGGTGGGCTACATTACATATATTCCATTCTCAGCACAGCTGGAGTAGACAGCTTCCACCAAAAGGAAAGCTGGAGATGATACTAACCTTGTGAGTAGAGCTTCACTTGGCATGTTCCATGCTATTGACAGTGATAATAGCTTCATTTCTTCCTGTAGAGACATAGAACATGAGGAATGAACTGAAGTACATGGATTCCATGCACGAGAAAAACTGAAGAGGTCATTTTCTGTTTTGAGCAATGAGGATACGGGAAGGAGACAGTTTCATGCTAACAATTGCTTACCATGAATAAATGCTTCTTTCTCATGGAGAGTTGCAATAGATACATTCCTGCCAAGAAAAACAGGAGAACATATATCCCATGCTGAGAATAGTGGAAGTTAAGGAAACCTCAAGAGAACACTCAACTTTGGTAGAGAGCTGGAATCCATGTTAGCAAGGCTGGCAAGTCTTGGGACACATCCTCTTCATGCTCTAGAGTTCAGTGACAAATACAGTTTTTACTGAGAAAAATTAGACTGGATCTATTCCTTGCTGTAGTGAGCAAAAGGAAATGGCCTTCATTCTGTAGAGACACGGCCTTGACATTTTTTCCATCCTCAGGAATACTGGGATAAATGGATTCCACCTTAATGAGTGCAGGAGTCAATGCATTTTAGACTGTGAAATAGAGTAGATATATTCTATGCAGAGAGGCACTGAAGCATAGAGATTCCACATGAGTAAGGCTCGAGGAGGACCATTCTGCTGAGTGACCTGCAGAACACACCTTTTATGCTCAGGACAATGGATGAGGAGAATGGGCTCAATCATGTAGACATATTCCACATGCCCCAACCTGGAGGACATATATTCCACAGCACCAAACTGGAAAAGATACACTCCACATGTCCCAAATTGAAGGAGATATATTCCACGTGCTGAAAACTCGAGGAGACATCTTCCACAGCACAAAACTGGAAAAGATGTATTCTACATATACCAAATTGGAGGAGATATATTCCACATGCAGAAAACATTCAGCTTGCTCAAAATTGGAGGAGATACTCTCAGTTGAAAAATGATGGGGAAAGATATTCCATATTGAAGAGAGGTGGATGAACACAAACCATGTGAATGAATGCTGGGGAAAAACAATGCATGGTGTTTTTATCTAGAGTACACATACTCCAGGCACATGAATATAAGAAACGTTTTTTGTTGAGGAATACTGAATTCTCCAATTTCTCTGATGACATGAGCTGGGTGAATATCCATTCCCAAGTAGATTGGAGGGGATTTACAGCAGGCAATATGAAGTTGGAAAATAGAACTTTCCTCAGACAGCACTTGTGGCTCCAAGTCATGTAGACATGGAGTAGTCACATTAAATGCTGAGGAGCATTGCAAACGTTGGCCATAGGGATGTACAGAAGTGGAGGAAAAATATTCTGCATTCCCCCAACTGGAGGATATATCTTCCACAAACTGAAAACCAGAGGAGACATCTTCCACAAGCTGAAACTGTAGGAGATATCTTCCACATGCCCAAGACTGGGGGAGACATAATGCATATACACAACACTGGAGGAGAAATCTTCCATATGCCCAAAACTGGAGTCGCTATCTTCTGTATGTCAAAACCTGGAGGTGACACCTTTGACACGCCCAATGTGGATGAGACAGCTTTGACATAACCAAAAATGGAGGGAGTCATTGTCTACTCGCCCCAAACAGGAAAAGATGTATTCCACATGCACCAAATAGGAGACATATTCCACATTTCCTAAACGGGAGGAGACATATTCCACATGACTGAAACAGGAGGATATGGATTCCACATGCCCAAAATTAGAGGAGATATATTCCACATGTCCAAAACAGGAGGAGACGGATCCCACATGCCCAAAAGTGGGAGAGACATATTCCATAGGCCCCAAACAGAAGCACATATATTCCATACACTGAAAACTTGAAGATATATTCCACATGTACAAACCAGGAGAAGACATCTGCCACATGCCCAAATTAAAGAAGATGTATTCCACAAGCCCAATATGGGAGGAGATATACTCCCCATGCCAAAAACTGGAAGATATATATTCCAAATGACCAAACAAGGAGGACACATCTTCCATATGTTGAAAAGTAGACGAACTATATTCCACATGCCAAAAAAAGGAGCAGGTATTTTCAACCTGCCCAATATTTAAGACAGATTTCACATGCCTAAAACAAAAATAGATTAATTCCACATTCTCAAAACTGGAGGAGACATCTCCCACATGTGGAAACTTAAAAGAGATCTTCTATGTGCACAAAAATGGAGGAAACATATTCCACATGCCCAAAATTGGAGGAAATATATTCCACACAAACACAGATCAGGCATTTTCTACATATCCCAAACTACAGGAAACATATTTCACATGCACAAAATTGGAGAAGATTTATTTCATATGCTAAAAACGGTAGAAGACATATTCCACATGCACAGAACTGGAAGACACATATCCTGTATTTACTAAACTTGAGGAGATATATTCCATATGCACAAGTATTGAGAAGATATCTTCCACATGGTCAAGCTGGAAGAGATATATTCCACCAGCACAAACTTGCAGAAGACATATTCCAGTGTCCAAAATTGGAGGTAATATATTCCACATTAACAAAAATGGTTCAAGCGTTTTCTCCATGCCCCAAACTGCAGGAGACCTATTCCACATGCACAAAATTGGAGAAGATGCTTTCCATATGTTGAAAACTGAAAGAAACGTATTCCACATGCACAAACCTGGAAGAGACATATGCTGTATTTCCAAAATTGGAGGAGATACTGTCAGTTGAAAAATGATGGGGAAAGACATTTCATACTGAGGAGAGGTGGATGAACACATACCATGTGAAGGAATTCTGGGGAAAAACATTGCATTGTGTGTTTACCTAGAGTACACATACTCCGGGCTGAGGAATACAAGAGACATTTTCTGTTGAGGAAAACTGAATTATCCAATTTTCCTGATGACACGAGCTGGGTGAATCTCCATTCTCAAGTGGATTAGAGGGGATATATAGCAGGCATTGTGCAGTTGAAAAATAGAACTTTCCTAATATTGCACTTGTGGCTGCAAGTCATTTAGAGATGGAGTAGTCACATTCCATGCTGAGGAGCATTGCAAACGTTGGCTATAGGGATGTCCAGAAGTGGAGGAAACATATTCTGCATGCCCCCAACTGGAGGATATATATTCCACAAACTGAAAACCAGAGGAGACATCTTCCACAAGCTGGAAACTGGAGGAGATATCTTCCACATGCCCATGACTGGAAGAGACATACTGCATATACACAATGCTGGAGGAGAAATTTTCCACATGCCCAAAACTGGAGGCGATATTTTCCGTATGTCAAAACCTGGAGGTGACAACTTTGACATACACAAACTGGAGGAGACAGCTTTGGCATAACCAAAACAAGAGGGAGAAAATGTCCACTGGCCCCAAATAGGAAAAGATGTATTCCACATGCCCAAAATGGGAGACATATTCCACATTTCCTAAATGGGAGGAAACGTATTCCACATGCCTGAAAAAGGAGGCGACAGATCCCACATGCCCAAAAGTGGAAGAGACATATTCCATAGGCCCAAACCGGAAGCACATATATTCCATATACTGAAATCTGGAAGATATATTCCACATGTACAAAGCTGGATAAGACATCTTCCACATGCCCAAATTGGAGAGGATGTATTCCACAAAGCCCAATAGGGGAGGAGATATATTTCCAATACCAAAAACTAGAAGATAAATATTCTAAATTCCCATATATGGAAGACAAATCTTCCACATGTTGAAAAATAGACGAACTATATTCCACATGCAAAAAAAAAGAGCAGGTATTTTCAACACGCCCAATATTGAAGACATAGTTCACATGCCTAAAATGAAAATAGATTAATTCCACATTCTCAAAACTGGAGGAGACATCTTCCACATGCAAAAACTGGAAAAGAGATCTTCTCTGTGCCCAAAAATGGAGGAAACATATTCCACATGCCCAAAATTGGAAGAAATATATTCCACATGAACAAACATAGAGCAGGCATTTTCCAAACTGCATGATACATATTCCACATGCACAAAACTGGAAGACACATATCCCCTATTTACAAAACTGGAGGAGATACATTCCATATGCACAAGTATTGAGAAGATATCTTCCACATGGGCAAACTGGAAGAGACATATTCCACCAGCACAAACTTGCAGAAGACATATTCCAGTGTCCAAAACTGGAGGAAATATATTTCACATTAACAAAAAGGGAACAGGCATTTTCCACATGCCATAAACAGGAGGAGACACATTCCACCTGCACAAAATTAGAGAAGATCCATTCCATATACTGAAAACTGAAAGAAACATATTCAACATGCACAAACCTGGAAGAGACATATGCTGTATTTCCAAAACTGGAGGAGATATATTCCACATGCACAGATATTGAGGAGACAACTTCCACATGGTCAGAACTGGAGGAGACACATTCCACATGCCCAAATGGAAAATAAATATTCCACATGCATAAAACTGGAAGAGACATATTCCACAAACAATAAGCTGGAGGAGACATCTTCTGCATTCCCAAAACTGGAGGGGACATCTTCCATATACCCCGAATTGGAAATTTATTCCACATACCTACAACTAGAAGAGACTTATTCCACAAGCACAAAGTTGGAAGGGACATATTCCAAATGCCAAAAACTGAGAGGGAGGGGCTGGGGATATAGCCTAGTGGCAAGAGTGCCTGCCTCGGATACACGAGGCCCTAGGTTCGATTCCCCAGCACCACATATACAGAAAATGGCCAGAAGCGGCGCGGTGGCTCAAGTGGCAGAGTGCTAACCTTGAGCGGGAAGAAGCCAGGGACGGTGCTCAGGCCATGAGTTCAAGGCCCAGGACTGGCAAAAAAAAAAAAAAAAAAAAAACTGAGAGGGACATATTCCACACAGGCAAAGGAGCAGATATCTTCCATGTGGCCAAAATTCAAGGAGACATTTACACATACCAAAATTGGTGGAGACATTTCACATGCCCTAAATTAGTAGATATTTTCCACGTGCCAAAAACTCACACTATTCCAAATGCTGAAAAAATGCAAGGGACATATCCCACGTAACCCAAAGTGGAGGAGACGTCTTCCACACACCCAAAATTGGAGGACATATTTTCCTATGCCAAAAACTGGAGGAGGCTGGGGATATAGCCTAGTGGCAAGAGTGCCTGCCTCGGATACACGAGGCCCTAGGTTCGATTCCCCAGCACCACATATACAGAAAACGGCCAGAAGCGGCGCTGTGGCTCAAATTGCAGAGTGCTAGCCTTGAGCGGGAAGAAGCCAGGGACAGTGCTCAGGCCCTGAGTCCAAGGCCCAGGACTGGCCAAAAAAAAAAAAGGGCTGGGAATGTGGTTTAGTGGTAGAGTGCTTGTTTTGGCCTGGCCAAAAAAAAAAAAAAAACTGGAGGAGACATATTCCACATGGATAAACTTGACCTAGAAATCTTCCATATTCCCTAAATTGGAGAAGGCTTCTTTTACATGGGCAACACTGGAGAACATACTGCACATGACCTAAGTAGGAGGAGGCACATTGCACACACTTACTTCAAACTGTAGGATTTGTATTTCGTTTCCCAAAAACTGGAGGAAACATAATCCACATGTGCAACAATGGAGTAGTATTATTTCATTTAATGAATACTGGAAGACAAATATTCCATATGTACAAACCTGGAGGAGAAATCTTACACATGCTAAAAACAGAAGAATACATCTTCTACATGCTTTGAAACGGAAGACACAGATTCCACATGGTGGAAAGTGCAGGAGACATCTTCCATATCCCAAAACTGGAGGAAGCAAGTTCCACAGGGTCAAAATAGGAGTAGATATCTTCCACATTCACAATCCTGAAGGAAATATCTTCCACATGTCCAAAAGCAGAGGAGCCTTATTCCACATGCCCACAATAGGAAATATATTCCACATGCACAAACCTAGAGGAGACATATTCCACATATCCAAAACTGGAGGAGACATATTCTACATGCTCAAAATTTGATGACACATCTTCAACATGCCCCAAAGTGGAGGAGACATATTCCACATTCAAAATCCTGCAGGAGACATCTTCCACTTGCCCAAAACAGATGGAGACACATTCCACATACCCAAATTGGAACAGACATAAGCCATGTCCCATAAACTAGAAGAGATATATTCGACAGAGCCAAAACTGGAGAAGATGTAGTATTCCACATGCCAAATCAGGAAGAGACATATTCTACATACCTGACCGGGAGGAAACATCTTCCACATGCACACAAGTGGATGAGATATATTCCAATTCCCAAAAACAACAGAGAAATTCCACATGCAGAAAACTGTAAGAAACATATACTTCGCTCCAAAAACCAGAAGGGACATATTCCACATGCACCAACTAGAGGAGACATCTTCCAGATTCCCCAAACTGGAGGAGACAATAGCACATGCCCAAAATTGGAGGACATTTATTCCATATGCACAACTGGAATAGCCATGTTCCACCCACAGTGGAGCAGATATATTCCAAATGCCAAAAACTGAGACATACTCACATGCACAAAACTGAAGAAGACATCTTCATGTGCCCTAAATTAGAGAAGACATATTAAACACAACGAAAATTGGAGGAGACATATTCTGCACACCCAAAATTGGAAGACATATATTCCACATCCTGAAAAGTGGCTACATATATTTCACATGCCAAAAACTGGAGGACATATATTCCATAGGCCAAAAGCTGAAGGTAATGCATTCCATGCACCCACACTGAATGAGACTTCATCCACATGCCCATAACTGGAAGAAACATCTTTCGCATGTGTATAGCTGGAGACATATTCCACATGATCCAAGCAGGAGAAGGTAACTTCACGTGCCCAAAATTTGAGGAGACACCTTACATATGACCAAAACTGGAGGAGACACATTCCAAATGCCCTAACTGTAGGAGACATATTCCACATGCCCAAAACTGGAGGAGACATAATCTGCATCAGCAAAACTGTAGGAGATATCTCGCATATGACCAAAACTGCAGGCAAGATCTTCCATTTGCCCTTAACTGGCAGAAATATATTCCACATACCCTAAATTGGAGGACATACATTCCACATGCTGGAAAGTGTGGAGGAGCCATATTCCACATGCGCAATCTGAAGGAGATATATTCCAAAGGTCTAAAGCTGGAAAAGAAATATTCCACATGCCCACAACTATAGGAGACAACTTCTACATGACCAAAATTGGAGGAGAGTTAATCCAAAATAGGAGGAGACATTTCCACATGATGAAAACTGGAGACACATTCCGCATGTGCAAAATTGGTTGAGACCAATTTCCACATGTTAAAAACTAGAAAAAATTATTCCACATGCTCAAATCTGGAAAAAACATATTCCACAGAGCCAATACTGAAGAACATACATTTCACAGGCTCAAAATTTGATGAGACATTTTCTAACTGCCCAAAATAGGATAAGACTATTCCACATGCCAAATTAATGCAGACATATTGAACATGCAAATAACTGGAAGAAACATATTCCATATGCACAACCCTTGAGGAGTCATAATCCACATGTCCAACAATGGGGAAAATATATTCAACGTGTACAGTGATGGAAACTGACGAGACTCATCTCTGATGAGGAACTGACAGATTTACTTCTGAATGTAGCTAAATTAGACACCTTTACAAAATGAGAACCTAAACAGGGGCTGAGAAGTGAAGGATATTTCTCACTGAATTCTGGGTTTGGGCTTTGAGTTTCTGGGATTTATGACTACCTTGCCAAGTCAAAGCATCCTGGGTGTTTTGCTCAAGGGTAGCAATCTACCACTTGAGACACCGCTCCACTTGGAGATTTTTGGTGGATAAGTTCAGCTAAAACTCTCCTAGACTATCATGCAGGACCTGCCTTTGAACAGAGACCTTCAGGGCTTAGCTGCCTGAGTAGATAGGATTACAGGTAGGAATCATTGGTGCTTAACGAGCATTCTCAAGTGGACTGCACGAGCCGCATTTCATGCTTTGTGAAGGTAGAAAATATACTTTCCACACTGAACACATGGGCATGCATTTGATGCCAAGAGAGGGAGGAGTAACATACTTCCCATGGGGAGCATATCAAGATGACACTGTTTCAGGGGACACATCCATTCTATGCCCACCTTGAAGAGCCGCACAACATCCAGGCACGAGAGCTGCAGTAGACATATTCCAGGACAAGGACCACTCTTACCAGCCAGGCTCCATGCTGACCAAGAATGGAGGGGACACACACATTTCCAACTGGAACTGCCTTGAACACCAGCTAGGGTGACATCCTGACAACTGGGATCCTACCTAGATGAAGCTACAGTAGGTACACTGCTTGATGGAGAGAGCTGGAATCCACACATTTCTTGCTAAAAACTGCTGGAGAAAATGTACTGCAAACTAAGGAAAATGTAAAAGAGAGATTCCACACTGAAGAGAGCTCAAGCAGCGAATTACCTTCCTGAAAATGAAATCTGAGTAGATAATAACTAGGCTGAGAGAGCATTCTGTGGTTACAAAATACCTCCCAACCTGAGAAGAGTGCTTAAATGCATTGCATACTGAGGAGTCCAGAGACATCCCTCCTATATTGAAGAAGACTAGAGTAGCCCCATGGTATACCAGAATGGGTATCTGCAGATCAATTTCATCTTGGATACTGCAGGAAAAGACATAAAGGACATAAAGACATGAAGGAGCTCACGAGGATAAATCCTATGGAGGAGAGCATCTGAAGGAATCACTTCAATGCTCTAAAAAGAGAAGGAAAGGAAAAATGTCAAGAAGGGAAAAGAGGGGGCTGGGGATATAGCCTAGTGGCAAGAGTGCCTGCCTCGGATACACGAGGCCCTAGGTTCGATTCCCCAGCACCACATATACAGAAAACGGCCAGAAGTGGCACTGTGGCTTAAGTGGCAGAGTGCTAGCCTTGATCGGGAAGAAGCCAGGGACAGTGCTCAGGCCCTGAGTCCAAGGCCCAGGACTGGCCAAAAAAAAAAAAAAAAGAAGGGAAAAGAGCAAAGAATATGATTTTGTACTATGAGAAAGCAAAATGACACTCACCTTCCTGAGAAGAGCTGGAAGAGACAAATTCCATGCCTACGAGAACAGTTGTGGAGGGGAGCATATATCCATTCCATGCTTAGCAGAAGGGGACAGGTGGATTCCTGAGAAAGTCACCTGAACTACATATTCACCTTGCTGACCAGAGCCACACTAGATGGTTTGAACAATGGGAGAATGGAATACATGTGTGCTGTTCCCTCCCTATCGAGCAATAGACACATTTGAGCTAAGGAGAATTACACTAGTGGTGCAATTTCCTGGGGTCCGAAGGAGATTGCTTCTTGCCAATATGAGCCTAGACCTGGTATTTTCCATTTGCATATTTGGAAGAAGTAGATCCATCCTGACGAAAACTAAAAGACATGCACTTCAGGCACAGGAAAACTGGAGTCAATGCTTTTTCTGACTGAATGCAGCCAAAGAAAAACCATTCCTTGCTCAGGGGAGACAGAAAAGGGACTTTCCACATGAGAAAGGCTGGAAGAGATTTAGTCATTGGTGAAACACTTGGCATCACACCTTTCATGCTCTGGAGGATGGAGGAGACACTGTCCATTCTTAGGAGAGTTACAAGAGGCAATTTAAATACTCCCCCAATTTGAGGAGACATGCACCCTGTTTACAAATGCTGTACCTGAGATACATCATATCCGGAGATGTTGAGAGACACATTGCGCTGAGTACACATATGCCAGGATCACAACTGCTGGAGACATAGAGTCCGTGGCCAACGTGCTGGAGAAGAAATACTCCATGATGACCCCACTCGATACACAGGGCAACTGAATACTTGGGTTCAATGCCTACTGGAACAGAAATCAAAGCCTTCCACATTTAGGACAAATACAGGAAACATACATTCTGATGGATAGTTCAAAGGAAATCTAACTTGATGAGCTGACATGAAAGAGAAGGATTGCATGAAGAAAAGACCTGTAGGCAACGCATCTCATTGGAAGAGGAAAAGACACATCTCTACTCAGGAAAAAGATAGTAAACATTTCTTGCTGATGAAAACTAATTGAGACACCTTCTTTTAAGAGGACAGATCAAATAAAGGCATTGCAGACTGAGAGAGATGCTCAAGTCTCACTCCATTCTGTGTTTTGGTTCAGTTTTGGTTTTCTTCTGTTTGTGCAGGTGACAGGTCTTGAACACAGGGCCTGAGCACTATCCCTGAGCTTTTTTACTCAAGGCTAATGCTCTACCACTTGAGGTCTGATTCACTTCCAGCTTGTTTGCACATCAGCTTCACAAACTTCTCTGCACAAGCTGTCTTGGAACCAAGAACTTCTGATCTCAATCTGATCAGATAGATTCCAACCTGAGGATAGATTGCAAAAATTGGATTCATTCTGAGAAGGGGAAAGAAGGAATAGATCATAATAAAGAGACCCCATGTTAACACTTACCTCTGTGAGAAAAACTCAATTAATCTGAAAATATATTCCATGGTAAGTAAACACGTTCTTCACTGAGTAGAGCTGATAAACGGATTTCATACTTAGATCGTATAGAGACATTGGCTCTATGTTGAAGACTACAGGAGTCTCATGCTATGTTGTTTAGCTATCTGCACACAGATTCCTGGCATAGTAGGTCTGGAGAAGACATATATTCTGTGAAGGAGCTCAAATGAATAGATCACATGTTTAAGGGAGAGAGAAGAAATCAAGCCCATGATCTGAGAAGAGAAATAAAAAAACCTCAGGAGAAGAAGAGAGAAAACAAATATGACATCATGATAAAGAGACAACAAAATGACACCTAACTTCCTAGGGAGAGATAAACCAAAAGGCTTCAATCCTAAGGACAATTAGCACATATACACTCAGTGCCTCTGGATATCATGTTAAGATAATAATACTATATGTACTCTTTGCACCGAGTGAGCAGAAGGAGATGGATCCAGGCAGAACAAGCTTAGACTTGACATTTACCTTCCTCAGATCTGGAAGAAATAAATCCTCCCTGAGGAGAGCTAGAGTGCATGTACTTCAGGATGAAGACATCTGCAGTAGACACTTTCCAAGCTGAGGACAGAGAAAATCTATCCTTGCTCAGGGGACAGAGAACAGGCATGTTCCTTTGAGCAAAGCTATAGAATGATCCATTCCATTTTGAGACGCTCAGCAGTATACACCTTCCATGTTCCGGAAATGGAGGTGACACTTTCCATTTTGAGGAGAGCTGGAGGAATCACATCACATCTCGTCCCAAACTGGGGGAGACATCTTCATGTTCACAGAGGCTGGAATGAGATATTCTATATTCAGGGAGGCTATAGTTGTATTTTAATTGACATCAGATTAACTGTTGGCACCAAAGAATTTGCAAGGCAATTTCATGCAACCTATGTTTCTTGAGCAATTGCATGTCTTTTAGTTTTGATATGCTTTATCCAAGCTTGTTACTGAGGAGCCATAATACTCAGTTATCAAGAACTCAATTTTTCATAGGCTGGATACAATTCGGTGATGCAGGTCACAGTGACTCCCAGCTATTGATGAGCTACTCTAGACATGTTCAAATCATTTATCCTAATGGATTACATCTTGGTTTATGTATACTGCTCTTGAGATGTCGCGAGTCTTTTCTGGACAAATGCTCATAGCACTACCGTATAATCAAATTTTTTTGCTATTTGTTTTTCATACTCTGAAAAATAAAGCTATGTTTTTTTTTTCAGTTTGTCAATTTTTATTGTCAAACTGATGTACAGAGAGGTTACACTTTCATAAGTTAGGCATTGGATACATTTCTTGTACTGTTTGTTACCTCCTCCCTCATTCCCCCCTCATCTCTCTCCCTCTCCTTGTACTCCCATGAGTTGTTCAGTTGATATACACCAAACAGTTTTGCATGTATTGCTTTAGTAGTTGTTTGTCTTTTTACCCTGTGTCTCTCAATTTTGGTATTCTCTTTCAATTTCCTAGTTCTAATGCCAGTCCGGGGGCTTGAACTCAGGGCTGTCCCTGAGTTCCCTGAGTACTGTCCCTGGCTTCTGTTTGTTCAAGGCTAGCTCTCTGCCAAATTGTGCCATAGTGCCACTTCTGGCCTTTTCTATATATGTGGTGCTGAGGAATCAAACCTAGGGCTTCATGTATACAAGGCAAGCACTCTTGCCACGAATCCATATGCCCAGTCCCCTAAGTAGATTTTAAGCATGAAAATGGTTCAATTTTTAAATAATGCTGATTTTTATTTTGATCTACGCAATGGTTTTCTGTCTCCATGAAGATATGTGCCCAAGTGTATTCTATAAAGTAAATGGTTAGTCATAATCAACAGGGGTATAAGCCATTTAACTCAAATATCACTCTAATTCACCGAAAACATTCAGAAAACCAGAATTCAAATAAAAACACAGGGAATACAGATATTCCACAGTATTTCTTTCAGTTAACCTACTGAGTCCATCCAAATGTTGGCTTAAATCCCTGAGTAAGGCTTCTTCTACATTTCTGGTTTTATACGACTAGAGAGATCACACAAAATGTAGCTCTGAATGTGGTTTCAACTTGCAAGGTATTCTGAGAGATGGTAGACTTTCTGAACTGCCGTGTACCATCATCACAGCCCTCTAATGGTTGGTCGTCATTATCCCAAGGACATAAGGCTCCTTTTGTCCGCACACCTCTCCATAGATAGTTCTCCAATCCTCACATCAAGTTTCATCCCCACAAACACCACAGACATCTTGCATGGAGAAAATTCCATCACTTTTTAATGCTATGCAA
Source organism: Perognathus longimembris pacificus (assembly GCF_023159225.1). Taxonomy (NCBI): domain Eukaryota; kingdom Metazoa; phylum Chordata; class Mammalia; order Rodentia; family Heteromyidae; genus Perognathus; species Perognathus longimembris. The sequence continues at coordinate 50,783,360 of NC_063161.1, forward strand.
TTCAGAATTCCTGGAACTGATGGATGTGGGGCAGAAGTTCTCTGTCTAGCATTTGTATCTTATGACAAGGATGTGGCCATTTGTTATCTTCTGAACTAAATGATATGAGTGAGAACAAGAATCCTTTGAATTATAGTGAACACATCACAGATCATTGCCTCACTGAGTAACCTAGAATATGGTACATACACTTTGTATGATAGGTTCGATGTTACTGATTACCCTCTTTGTTCCATTCTGGCATCTTACATACTAATTTCTCCCCTCAAAAAAAGAAGGATATAAAGAAAGCTGTTGTCACTTGCTCTTTTCACCTGGCTGAGGTTGGGATGTGTTATGGGACTGAGGAGAGGTACATTGGGTGCCTTCAACGCTCACGACACTCCGAATAGATGAACTCTCTTCCATGGAGACCTGTGCCAGAGGCGTCAGGACTAAGGAGAGATGCATGAGGTGCACTCTGTGCTGAAGTCAGCAGAAGGACAGGGATTGCAGGCAGTGCCAGCCAGGACTTGACATTTAGAATGACTGGAAGACACAGGTTTCAGGCTGAGGTCAACTGTAGTAGGAACACGTTCTACACTGAGGACAGTGGAAGAAAACACTTCATTCCAGACCACCGAGGAGAACGGGCAGCAAGCACTAGAGCATAAGGGCAGAGATCTGTTCCACGCTGAGGTGCCTGGCAGCACACACCTGCCATGTTCAGGAGCACGAAGGAAGCACTCTCCAGTCGGAGGATACCTGCACTTTGCATATTTCGTCTTTTCCCAAAACGGGTCGGCACATCTTGCTACTGCAGAAATGCTGGCCCTAACACAGTACAAATGTAGGGAGGCTGATACACACAGTCTGGGACCAAGCCCCACATCCCCTCGCCACCCTCATCACCCCTCCATCCCTTTGCCACTCTATTTAGTCCCCAATCCCCGCCCACCTAGTACAATCTTCTCAGGGTCACAAAAGGCAATCACAAACGATTAATGCCTACAGGGGCATCACCCGATCAATGGTTTCCTGAGTTGGGTTAGTGGGAGGTGAGGACTGGAGAAGTCCTGGCTTCGTAGAACATGAGACATCACTCTGTGGGCATGAAAACCTGAGTTGACCTTCAGTGCTGACCAGGGAAGAATCCTCTTGCCTCCAGGGTGTCTGTACCAGCCTTCACCCGAAAGCTACCTTTTCTGGACAGCTGAAACAGATGCACGACACTTGCAGCCTGTGCAACTCATGCAAAAAGGAAATGCAACAGTCCTATTCCTGTCTGTCTAACGACCAGAAGGTTTTGCCATATTGATTGGCGAAGCCAGCTAGTGAAGGCCTCATCTCTTAAAAGGAGAGCCGCCAATATTTAAGAGGCACAGCTTGTAGATATGCTTGATTCTTACTCCATCCGTGCTTTGCTTCAGGTTTGCCTTTGGATTGGTTGTCGGTGTCAGTCCTGCCACTTGAACTCAGGGCATGGGCGCTGTCCCTGAGGTGTTTCCCTCAAGGCTAGCACTCTATCCATTGAGCCAGCTCCAATTCCAGCTCCTACATGGGAAACTGCAGATGAAACTCCCTCAGCATTCTGGCACCAGCTGTCAAAACCTAGATCAGCGGGCCCTACCTTCCTGAGAAGCTGCCATTAGAGGCAGGAAACACTGGGGGCCTCACATCCTTAACTCCATCTTCTCCAGTTGACTGCACCAGGTGCATTCCATGCTTCCTGAGGCTGAGAAATACACTTTGCTCACTGATTGAACACAGGGACATACATTGTATTGTTAGTGAAGGAGGTGTAACATATATCTCGGGAGGGGAAGACCCTCACTACACAGTTTCAAACACCCACTCTGTACTTTCCCGGAGCAGCTCCACAACATACAAGCCCAGCAGAGCTGCAGTTGGCCTACTCCAGCTCTAGGAGCACGCTATGGGCCATACTCCATGGTGAACAACACACACTTGCCTCGACAACAGGAACGGCCTGGAACACAGGCCGCGGTGACATCCTGACAAGAGGGATCCCAGCTACATAAAGCCACAATAGCTGGGACAGCTGCAATGCAAACATTGCTTGCCAAGAACTGCTTGAGCAAATGCATGGCGAGACAAGCACAAGTGGAAGACACAGATTTCAGGCTACACGTTGCTCAAGCACATGCTTGCCTTTCCAACAATCCAGGCCTAAAACTCAGTCCGTGCTGAGAGGATCACTTTCCCTTCCCAACACAGCCTCAGCAGATTGCAGGCCACGTTGTGGAGCTAGGAAAAGCATTATTCCATCTGAGCAAGGAACTGTGGGAGAAAGGCGAGTTGGTACATCATAGAGAACCCAAGGTTAACACCTACATCTCAGTGCATCCCAACGCATCTGAGAGACTATTCCAAGATAACAAATGAACATCCCTCTCAGGGAAGGGGATGAGCATTTGGATTCCTGTCAGACTGAGGGGACATCAGGGATAGCCCTTCTAGGTTGCAGAAGGCGCCAGGAGACCCACGCTGTGCTACATAGCTCTGTTGCTCGAGGACTTCATCCTGGGCCAGGGGCGGTTAGACAGAAATCCTGCCCAGGAGCTTGAGAGGGCCAATCCCACCACCGAGAAGGCGGACTGCCAAGATCAATCGCTTGTTCTGAAATGGAAGAGACCTGAGTCAGGCACAACCGGGGGGGACAAATTAGATTGCATGCTGAAGAAAAAGAAGCAAAGTGAGACTCACCTTGCTCAGGCGAGCTGGAGCAGGTACACTACATGCGCAGAAGGGCAGGGATACTTCTGTATTGCTTGCAGAGCAGGAGGAGACACGGTGAATACTTGAGAGAGGAGGCTCCGCCGGACATTTACCTTCCTGACGAGAGGTACATCGGGTGCCTTCAACGCTCACGACACTCCGAATACATGAACTCTCTTCCCTGGAGACCAGGGCCAGAGGCGTTCAGGACTAAGGAGAGATACACGAGGTGCACTCTGTGCTGAAGTCAGCAGAAGGACAGGGATTGCAGGCAGTGCCAGCCAGGACTTGACAATTAGAATGACTGGAAGACACGGGTTTCAGGCTGAGGTCAACTGTAGTAGGAACACGTTCTACACTGAGGACAGTGGAAGAAAACACTTCATTCCAGACCACCGAGGAGAACGGGCAGCATGCACTAGAGCATAAGGGCAGAGATCTGTTCCACGCTGAGGTGCCTGGCAGCACACACCTGCCATGTTCAGGAGCACGAAGGAAGCACTCTCCAGTCGGAGGATACCTGCACTTTGCATATTTCGTCTTTTCCCAAAACGGGTCGGCACATCTTGCTACTGCAGAAATGCTGGCCCTAACACAGTACAAATGTAGGGAGGCTGATACACACAGTCTGGGACCAAGCCCCCCCACCTCCCCTCGCCACCCTCATCACCCCTCCATCCCTTTGCCACTCTATTTAGTCCCCAATCCCCGCCCACCTAGTACAATCTTCTCAGGGTCACAAAAGACAATCACAAACGATTAATGCCTACAGGGGCATCACCCGATCAATGGCTTCCTGAGTTGGGTTAGTGGGAGGTGAGGACTGGAGAAGTCCTGGCTTCGTAGAACATGAGACATCACTCTGTGGGCATGAAAACCTGAGTTGACCTTCAGTGCTGACCAGGGAAGAATCCTCTTGCCTCCAGGGTGTCTGTACCAGCCTTCACCCGAAAGCTACCTTCTTTGGACAGCTGAAACAGATGCAAGACACTTGCAGCCTGTGCATCTCATGCAAAAAGGAAATGCAACAGTCCTATTCCTGTCTGTCTAACGACCAGAAGGTTTTGCCATATTGATTGGCGAAGCCAGCTAGTGAAGGCCTCATCTCTTAAAAGGAGAGCCGCCAATATTTAAGAGGCACAGCTTGTAGATATGCTTGATTCTTACTCCATCCATGCTTCGCTTCAGGCTTGCCTTTGGATTGGTTGTCGGTGTCAGTCCTGCCACTTGAACTCAGGGCATGGGCGCTGTCCCTGAGGTGTTTCCCTCAAGGCTAGCACTCTACCCCTTGAGCCAGCTCCAATTCCAGCTCCTACATGGGAAACTGCAGATGAAACTCCCTCAGCATTCTGGCACCAGCTGTCAAAACCTAGATCAGCGGGCCCTACCTTCCTGAGAAGCTGCCATTAGAGGCAGGAAACACTGGGGGCCTCACATCCTTAACTCCATCTTCTCCAGTGGACTGCACCAGGTGCATTCCATGCTTCCTGAGGCTGAGAAATACACTTTGCTCACTGACTGAACACAGGGACATACATTGTATTGTTAGTGAAGGAGGTGTAACATACATCTCGGGAGGGGAAGACCCTCACTACACAGTTTCAAACACCCACTCTGTACTTTCCCGGAGCAGCTCCACAACATACAAGCCCAGCAGAGCTGCAGTTGGCCTACTCCAGCTCTAGGAGCACGCTATGGGCCATACTCCATGGTGAACAACACACACTTGCCTCGACAACAGGAACGGCCTGGAACACAGGCCGCGGTGACATCCTGACAAGAGGGATCCCAGCTACATAAAGCCACAGTAGCTGGGACAGCTGCAATGCAAACACTGCTTGCCAAGAACTGCTTGAGCAAATGCATGGCGAGACAAGCACAAGTGGAAGACACAGATTTCAGGCTACACGTTGCTCAAGCACATGCTTGCCTTTCCAACAATCCAGGCCTAAAACTCAGTCCGTGCTGAGAGGATCACTTTCCCTCCCCAACACAGCCTCAGAAGATTGCAGGCCACGTTGTGGAGCTAGGAAAAGCATTATTCCATTTGAGCAAGGAACTGTGGGAGAAAGGCGAGTTGGTACATCATAGAGAACCCAAGGTTAACACCTACATCTCAGTGCATCCCAACGCATCTGAGAGACTATTCCAAGATAACAAATCAACATCCCTCTCAGGGAAGGGGATGAGCATTTGGATTCCTGTCAGACTGAGGGGACATCAGGGATAGCCCTTCTAGGTTGCAGAAGGCGCCAGGAGACCCACGCTGTGCTACATAGCTCTGTTGCTCGAGGACTTCATCCTGGGCCAGGGGCGGTTAGACAGAAATCCTGCCCAGGAGCTTGAGAGGGCCAATCCCACCACCGAGAAGGCGGACTGCCAAGATCAATCGCTTGTTCTGAAATGGAAGAGACCTGAGTCAGGCACAACCGGGGGGGACAAATTAGATTGCATGCTGAAGAAAAAGAAGCAAAGTGAGACTCACCTTGCTCAGGCGAGCTGGAGCAGGTACACTACATGCGCAGAAGGGCAGGGATACTTCTGTATTGCTTGCAGAGCAGGAGGAGACACGGTGAATACTTGAGAGAGGAGGCTCCGCCGGACATTTACCTTCCTGACGAGAGGTACATCGGGTGCCTTCAACGCTCACGACACTCCGAATACATGAACTCTCTTCCCTGGAGACCAGGGCCAGAGGCGTTCAGGACTAAGGAGAGATACACGAGGTGCACTCTGTGCTGAAGTCAGCAGAAGGACAGGGATTGCAGGCAGTGCCAGCCAGGACTTGACAATTAGAATGACTGGAAGACACGGGTTTCAGGCCGAGGTCAACTGTAGTAGGAACACGTTCTACACTGAGGACAGTGGAAGAAAACACTTCATTCCACACCACCGAGGAGAACGGGCAGCAAGCACTAGAGCATAAGGGCAGAAATCTGTTCCACGCTGAGGTGCCTGGCAACACACACCTGCCATGTTCAGGAGCACGAAGGAAGCACTCTCCAGTCGGAGGATACCTGCACTTTGCATATTTCGTCTTTTCCCAAAACGGGTCGGCACATCTTGCTACTGCAGAAATGCTGGCCCTAACACAGTACAAATGTAGGGAGGCTGATACACACAGTCTGGGACCAAGCTCCCCCATCCCCTCGCCACCCTCATCACCCCTCCATCCCTTTGCCACTCTATTTAGTCCCCAATCCCCGCCCACCTAGTACAATCTTCTCAGGGTCACAAAAGGCAATCACAAACGATTAATGGATTAATGCCTACAGGGGCATCACCCGATCAATGGTTTCCTGAGTTGGGTTAGTGGGAGGTGAGGACTGGAGAAGTCCTGGCTTCGTAGAACATGAGACATCACTCTGTGGGCATGAAAACCTGAGGTGACCTTCAGTGCTGACCAGGGAAGAATCCTCTTGCCTCCAGGGTGTCTGTACCAGCCTTCACCCGAAAGCTACCTTCTTTGGACAGCTGAAACAGATGCACGACACTTGCAGCCTGTGCATCTCATGCAAAAAGGAAATGCAACAGTCCTATTCCTGTCTGTCTAACGACCAGAAGGTTTTGCCATATTGATTGGCGAAGCCAGCTCGTGAAGGCCTCATCTCTTAAAAGGAGAGCCGCCAATATTTAAGAGGCACAGCTTGTAGATATGCTTGATTCTTACTCCATCCGTGCTTTGCTTCAGGTTTGCCTTTGGATTGGTTGTCGGTGTCAGTCCTGCCACTTGAACTCAGGGCATGGGCGCTGTCCCTGAGGTGTTTCCCTCAAGGCTAGCACTCTACCCCTTGAGCCAGCTCCAATTCCAGCTCCTACATGGGAAACTGCAGATGAAACTCCCTCAGCATTCTGGCACCAGCTGTCAAAACCTAGATCAGCGGGCCCTACCTTCCTGAGAAGCTGCCATTAGAGGCAGGAAACACTGGGGGCCTCACATCCTTAACTCCATCTTCTCCAGTGGACTGCACCAGGTGCATTCCATGCTTCCTGAGGCTGAGAAATACACTTTGCTCACTGACTGAACACAGGGACATGCATTGTATTGTTAGTGAAGGAGGTGTAACATACATCTCGGGAGGGGAAGACCCTCACTACACAGTTTCAAACACCCACTCTGTACTTTCCCGGAGCAGCTCCACAACATACAAGCCCAGCAGAGCTGCAGTTGGCCTACTCCAGCTCTAGGAGCACGCTATGGGCCATACTCCATGGTGAACAACACACACTTGCCTCGACAACAGGAACGGCCTGGAACACAGGCCGCGGTGACATCCTGACATGAGGGATCCCAGCTACATAAAGCCACAATAGCTGGGACAGCTGCAATGCAAACATTGCTTGCCAAGAACTGCTTGAGCAAATGCATGGCGAGACAAGCACAAGTGGAAGACACAGCTTTCAGGCTACACGTTGCTCAAGCACATGCTTGCCTTTCCAACAATCCAGGCCTAAAACTCAGTCCGTGCTGAGAGGATCACTTTCCCTCCCCAACACAGCCTCAGAAGATTGCAGGCCACGTTGTGGAGCTAGGAAAAGCATTATTCCATCTGAGCAAGGAACTGTGGGAGAAAGGCGAGTTGGTACATCATAGAGAACCCAAGGTTAACACCTACATCTCAGTGCATCCCAACGCATCTGAGAGACTATTCCAAGATAACAAATCAACATCCCTCTCAGGGAAGGGGATGAGCATTTGGATTCCTGTCAGACTGAGGGGACATCAGGGATAGCCCTTCTAGGTTGCAGAAGGCGCCAGGAGACCCACGCTGTGCTACATAGCTCTGTTGCTCGAGGACTTCATCCTGGGCCAGGGGCGGTTAGACAGAAATCCTGCCCAGGAGCTTGAGAGGGCCCATCCCACCACCGAGAAGGCGGACTGCCAAGATCAATCGCTTGTTCTGAAATGGAAGAGACCTGAGTCAGGCACAACCGGGGGGGACAAATTAGATTGCATGCTGAAGAAAAAGAAGCAAAGTGAGACTCACCTTGCTCAGGCGAGCTGGAGCAGGTACACTACATGCGCAGAAGGGCAGGGATACTTCTGTATTGCTTGCAGAGCAGGAGGAGACACGGTGAATACTTGAGAGAGGAGGCTCCGCCGGACATTTACCTTCCTGACGAGAGGTACATCGGGTGCCTTCAACGCTCACGACACTCCGAATACATGAACTCTCTTCCCTGGAGACCAGGGCCAGAGGCGTTCAGGACTAAGGAGAGATACACGAGGTGCACTCTGTGCTGAAGTCAGCAGAAGGACAGGGATTGCAGGCAGTGCCAGCCAGGACTTGACAATTAGAATGACTGGAAGACACGGGTTTCAGGCTGAGGTCAACTGTAGTAGGAACACGTTCTACACTGAGGACAGTGGAAGAAAACACTTCATTCCAGACCACCGAGGAGAACGGGCAGCATGCACTAGAGCATAAGGGCAGAGATCTGTTCCACGCTGAGGTGCCTGGCGGCACACACCTGCCATGTTCAGGAGCACGAAGGAAGCACTCTCCAGTCGGAGGATACCTGCACTTTGCATATTTCGTCTTTTCCCAAAACGGGTCGGCACATCTTGCTACTGCAGAAATGCTGGCCCTAACACAGTACAAATGTAGGGAGGCTGATACACACAGTCTGGGACCAAGCCCCCCCACCTCCCCTCGCCACCCTCATCACCCCTCCATCCCTTTGCCACTCTATTTAGTCCCCAATCCCCGCCCACCTAGTACAATCTTCTCAGGGTCACAAAAGACAATCACAAACGATTAATGCCTACAGGGGCATCACCCGATCAATGTCTTCCCGAGTTGGGTTTGTGGGAGCTGAGGACTGGAGAAGTCCTGGCTTCGTAGAACATGAGACATCACTCTGTGGGCATGGAAACCTGAGTTGACCTTCAGTGCTGACCAGGGAAGAATCCTCTTGCCTCCAGGGTGTCTGTACCAGCCTTCACCCGAAAGCTACCTTCTTTGGACAGCTGAAACAGATGCACGACACTTGCAGCCTGTGCATCTCATGCAAAAAGGAAATGCAACAGTCCTATTCCTGTCTGTCTAACGACCAGAAGGTTTTGCCATATTGATTGGCGAAGCCAGCTAGTGAAGGCCTCATCTCTTAAAAGGAGAGCCGCCAATATTTAAGAGGCACAGCTTGTAGATATGCTTGATTCTTACTCCATCCGTGCTTTGCTTCAGGTTTGCCTTTGGATTGGTTGTCGGTGTCAGTCCTGCCACTTGAACTCAGGGCATGGGCGCTGTCCCTGAGGTGTTTCCCTCAAGGCTAGCACTCTACCCCTTGAGCCAGCTCCAATTCCAGCTCCTACATGGGAAACTGCAGATGAAACTCCCTCAGCATTCTGGCACCAGCTGTCAAAACCTAGATCAGCGGGCCCTACCTTCCTGAGAAGCTGCCATTAGAGGCAGGAAACACTGGGGGCCTCACATCCTTAACTCCATCTTCTCCAGTGGACTGCACCAGGTGCATTCCATGCTTCCTGAGGCTGAGAAATACACTTTGCTCACTGACTGAACACAGGGACATGCATTGTATTGTTAGTGAAGGAGGTGTAACATACATCTCGGGAGGGGAAGACCCTCACTACACAGTTTCAAACACCCACTCTGTACTTTCCCGGAGCAGCTCCACAACATACAAGCCCAGCAGAGCTGCAGTTGGCCTACTCCAGCTCTAGGAGCACGCTATGGGCCATACTCCATGGTGAACAACACACACTTGCCTCGACAACAGGAACGGCCTGGAACACAGGCCGCGGTGACATCCTGACAAGAGGGATCCCAGCTACATAAAGCCACAATAGCTGGGACAGCTGCAATGCAAACATTGCTTGCCAAGAACTGCTTGAGCAAATGCATGGCGAGACAAGCACAAGTGGAAGACACAGCTTTCAGGCTACACGTTGCTCAAGCACATGCTTGCCTTTCCAACAATCCAGGCCTAAAACTCAGTCCGTGCTGAGAGGATCACTTTCCCTCCCCAACACAGCCTCAGAAGATTGCAGGCCACGTTGTGGAGCTAGGAAAAGCATTATTCCATCTGAGCAAGGAACTGTGGGAGAAAGGCGAGTTGGTACATCATAGAGAACCCAAGGTTAACACCTACATCTCAGTGCATCCCAACGCATCTGAGAGACTATTCCAAGATAACAAATCAACATCCCTCTCAGGGAAGGGGATGAGCATTTGGATTCCTGTCAGACTGAGGGGACATCAGGGATAGCCCTTCTAGGTTGCAGAAGGCGCCAGGAGACCCACGCTGTGCTACATAGCTCTGTTGCTCGAGGACTTCATCCTGGGCCAGGGGCGGTTAGACAGAAATCCTGCCCAGGAGCTTGAGAGGGCCCATCCCACCACCGAGAAGGCGGACTGCCAAGATCAATCGCTTGTTCTGAAATGGAAGAGACCTGAGTCAGGCACAACCGGGGGGGACAAATTAGATTGCATGCTGAAGAAAAAGAAGCAAAGTGAGACTCACCTTGCTCAGGCGAGCTGGAGCAGGTACACTACATGCGCAGAAGGGCAGGGATACTTCTGTATTGCTTGCAGAGCAGGAGGAGACACGGTGAATACTTGAGAGAGGAGGCTCCGCCGGACATTTACCTTCCTGACGAGAGGTACATCGGGTGCCTTCAACGCTCACGACACTCCGAATACATGAACTCTCTTCCCTGGAGACCAGGGCCAGAGGCGTTCAGGACTAAGGAGAGATACACGAGGTGCACTCTGTGCTGAAGTCAGCAGAAGGACAGGGATTGCAGGCAGTGCCAGCCAGGACTTGACAATTAGAATGACTGGAAGACACGGGTTTCAGGCTGAGGTCAACTGTAGTAGGAACACGTTCTACACTGAGGACAGTGGAAGAAAACACTTCATTCCAGACCACCGAGGAGAACGGGCAGCATGCACTAGAGCATAAGGGCAGAGATCTGTTCCACGCTGAGGTGCCTGGCAGCACACACCTGCCATGTTCAGGAGCACGAAGGAAGCACTCTCCAGTCGGAGGATACCTGCACTTTGCATATTTCGTCTTTTCCCAAAACGGGTCGGCACATCTTGCTACTGCAGAAATGCTGGCCCTAACACAGTACAAATGTAGGGAGGCTGATACACACAGTCTGGGACCAAGCCCCCCCACCTCCCCTCGCCACCCTCATCACCCCTCCATCCCTTTGCCACTCTATTTAGTCCCCAATCCCCGCCCACCTAGTACAATCTTCTCAGGGTCACAAAAGACAATCACAAACGATTAATGCCTACAGGGGCATCACCCGATCAATGTCTTCCCGAGTTGGGTTTGTGGGAGCTGAGGACTGGAGAAGTCCTGGCTTCGTAGAACATGAGACATCACTCTGTGGGCATGGAAACCTGAGTTGACCTTCAGTGCTGACCAGGGAAGAATCCTCTTGCCTCCAGGGTGTCTGTACCAGCCTTCACCCGAAAGCTACCTTCTTTGGACAGCTGAAACAGATGCACGACACTTGCAGCCTGTGCATCTCATGCAAAAAGGAAATGCAACAGTCCTATTCCTGTCTGTCTAACGACCAGAAGGTTTTGCCATATTGATTGGCGAAGCCAGCTAGTGAAGGCCTCATCTCTTAAAAGGAGAGCCGCCAATATTTAAGAGGCACAGCTTGTAGATATGCTTGATTCTTACTCCATCCGTGCTTTGCTTCAGGTTTGCCTTTGGATTGGTTGTCGGTGTCAGTCCTGCCACTTGAACTCAGGGCATGGGCGCTGTCCCTGAGGTGTTTCCCTCAAGGCTAGCACTCTACCCCTTGAGCCAGCTCCAATTCCAGCTCCTACATGGGAAACTGCAGATGAAACTCCCTCAGCATTCTGGCACCAGCTGTCAAAACCTAGATCAGCGGGCCCTACCTTCCTGAGAAGCTGCCATTAGAGGCAGGAAACACTGGGGGCCTCACATCCTTAACTCCATCTTCTCCAGTGGACTGCACCAGGTGCATTCCATGCTTCCTGAGGCTGAGAAATACACTTTGCTCACTGACTGAACACAGGGACATGCATTGTATTGTTAGTGAAGGAGGTGTAACATACATCTCGGGAGGGGAAGACCCTCACTACACAGTTTCAAACACCCACTCTGTACTTTCCCGGAGCAGCTCCACAACATACAAGCCCAGCAGAGCTGCAGTTGGCCTACTCCAGCTCTAGGAGCACGCTATGGGCCATACTCCATGGTGAAGAACACACACTTGCCTCGACAACAGGAACAGCCTGGAACACAGGCCGCGGTGACATCCTGACAAGAGGGATCCCAGCTACATAAAGCCACAATAGCTGGGACAGCTGCAATGCAAACACTGTTTGCCAAGAACTGCTTGAGCAAATGCATGGCGAGACAAGCACAAGTGGAAGACACAGATTTCAGGCTACACGTTGCTCAAGCACATGCTTGCCTTTCCAACAATCCAGGCCTAAAACTCAGTCCGTGCTGAGAGGATCACTTTCCCTCCCCAACACAGCCTCAGAAGATTGCAGGCCACGTTGTCGAGCTAGGAAAAGCATTATTCCATCTGAGCAAGGAACTGTGGGAGAAAGGCGAGTTGGTACATCATAGAGAACCCAAGGTTAACACCTACATCTCAGTGCATCCCAACGCATCTGAGAGACTATTCCAAGATAACAAATCAACATCCCTCTCAGGGAAGGGGATGAGCATTTGGATTCCTGTCAGACTGAGGGGACATCAGGGATAGCCCTTCTAGGTTGCAGAAGGCGCCAGGAGACCCACGCTGTGCTACATAGCTCTGTTGCTCGAGGACTTCATCCTGGGCCAGGGGTGGTTAGACAGAAATCCTGCCCAGGAGCTTGAGAGGGCCCATCCCACCACCGAGAAGGCGGACTGCCAAGATCAATCGCTTGTTCTGAAATGGAAGAGACCTGAGTCAGGCACAACCGGGGGGGACAAATTAGATTGCATGCTGAAGAAAAAGAAGCAAAGTGAGACTCACCTTGCTCAGGCGAGCTGGAGCAGGTACACTACATGCGCAGAAGGGCAGGGATACTTCTGTATTGCTTGCAGAGCAGGAGGAGACACGGTGAATACTTGAGAGAGGAGGCTCCGCCGGACATTTACCTTCCTGACGAGAGGTACATCGGGTGCCTTCAACGCTCACGACACTCCGAATACATGAACTCTCTTCCCTGGAGACCAGGGCCAGAGGCGTTCAGGACTAAGGAGAGATACACGAGGTGCACTCTGTGCTGAAGTCAGCAGAAGGACAGGGATTGCAGGCAGTGCCAGCCAGGACTTGACAATTAGAATGACTGGAAGACACGGGTTTCAGGCTGAGGTCAACTGTAGTAGGAACACGTTCTACACTGAGGACAGTGGAAGAAAACACTTCATTCCAGACCACCGAGGAGAACGGGCAGCATGCACTAGAGCATAAGGGCAGAGATCTGTTCCACGCTGAGGTGCCTGGCAGCACACACCTGCCATGTTCAGGAGCACGAAGGAAGCACTCTCCAGTCGGAGGATACCTGCACTTTGCATATTTCGTCTTTTCCCAAAACGGGTCGGCACATCTTGCTACTGCAGAAATGCTGGCCCTAACACAGTACAAATGTAGGGAGGCTGATACACACAGTCTGGGACCAAGCCCCCCCGCCTCCCCTCGCCACCCTCATCACCCCTCCATCCCTTTGCCACTCTATTTAGTCCCCAATCCCCGCCCACCTAGTACAATCTTCTCAGGGTCACAAAAGACAATCACAAACGATTAATGCCTACAGGGGCATCACCCGATCAATGGCTTCCCGAGTTGGGTTAGTGGGAGGTGAGGACTGGAGAAGTCCTGGCTTCGTAGAACATGAGACATCACTCTGTGGGCGTGGAAACCTGAGTTGACCTTCAGTGCTGACCAGGGAAGAATCCTCTTGCCTCCAGGGTGTCTGTACCAGCCTTCACCCGAAAGCTACCTTCTTTGGACAGCTGAAACAGATGCACGACACTTGCAGCCTGTGCATCTCATGCAAAAAGGAAATGCAACAGTCCTATTCCTGTCTGTCTAACGACCAGAAGGTTTTGCCATATTGATTGGCGAAGCCAGCTCGTGAAGGCCTCATCTCTTAAAAGGAGAGCCGCCAATATTTAAGAGGCACAGCTTGTAGATATGCTTGATTCTTACTCCATCCGTGCTTTGCTTCAGGTTTGCCTTTGGATTGGTTGTCGGTGTCAGTCCTGCCACTTGAACTCAGGGCATGGGCGCTGTCCCTGAGGTGTTTCCCTCAAGGCTAGCACTCTACCCCTTGAGCCAGCTCCAATTCCAGCTCCTACATGGGAAACTGCAGATGAAACTCCCTCAGCATTCTGGCACCAGCTGTCAAAACCTAGATCAGCGGGCCCTACCTTCCTGAGAAGCTGCCATTAGAGGCAGGAAACACTGGGGGCCTCACATCCTTAACTCCATCTTCTCCAGTGGACTGCACCAGGTGCATTCCATGCTTCCTGAGGCTGAGAAATACACTTTGCTCACTGACTGAACACAGGGACATGCATTGTATTGTTAGTGAAGGAGGTGTAACATACATCTCGGGAGGGGAAGACCCTCACTACACAGTTTCAAACACCCACTCTGTACTTTCCCGGAGCAGCTCCACAACATACAAGCCCAGCAGAGCTGCAGTTGGCCTACTCCAGCTCTAGGAGCACGCTATGGGCCATACTCCATGGTGAACAACACACACTTGCCTCGACAACAGGAACGGCCTGGAACACAGGCCGCGGTGACATCCTGACAAGAGGGATCCCAGCTACATAAAGCCACAATAGCTGGGACAGCTGCAATGCAAACATTGCTTGCCAAGAACTGCTTGAGCAAATGCATGGCGAGACAAGCACAAGTGGAAGACACAGCTTTCAGGCTACACGTTGCTCAAGCACATGCTTGCCTTTCCAACAATCCAGGCCTAAAACTCAGTCCGTGCTGAGAGGATCACTTTCCCTCCCCAACACAGCCTCAGAAGATTGCAGGCCACGTTGTGGAGCTAGGAAAAGCATTATTCCATCTGAGCAAGGAACTGTGGGAGAAAGGCGAGTTGGTACATCATAGAGAACCCAAGGTTAACACCTACATCTCAGTGCATCCCAACGCATCTGAGAGACTATTCCAAGATAACAAATCAACATCCCTCTCAGGGAAGGGGATGAGCATTTGGATTCCTGTCAGACTGAGGGGACATCAGGGATAGCCCTTCTAGGTTGCAGAAGGCGCCAGGAGACCCACGCTGTGCTACATAGCTCTGTTGCTCGAGGACTTCATCCTGGGCCAGGGGCGGTTAGACAGAAATCCTGCCCAGGAGCTTGAGAGGGCCCATCCCACCACCGAGAAGGCGGACTGCCAAGATCAATCGCTTGTTCTGAAATGGAAGAGACCTGAGTCAGGCACAACCGGGGGGGACAAATTAGATTGCATGCTGAAGAAAAAGAAGCAAAGTGAGACTCACCTTGCTCAGGCGAGCTGGAGCAGGTACACTACATGCGCAGAAGGGCAGGGATACTTCTGTATTGCTTGCAGAGCAGGAGGAGACACGGTGAATACTTGAGAGAGGAGGCTCCGCCGGACATTTACCTTCCTGACGAGAGGTACATCGGGTGCCTTCAACGCTCACGACACTCCGAATACATGAACTCTCTTCCCTGGAGACCAGGGCCAGAGGCGTTCAGGACTAAGGAGAGATACACGAGGTGCACTCTGTGCTGAAGTCAGCAGAAGGACAGGGATTGCAGGCAGTGCCAGCCAGGACTTGACAATTAGAATGACTGGAAGACACGGGTTTCAGGCTGAGGTCAACTGTAGTAGGAACACGTTCTACACTGAGGACAGTGGAAGAAAACACTTCATTCCAGACCACCGAGGAGAACGGGCAGCATGCACTAGAGCATAAGGGCAGAGATCTGTTCCACGCTGAGGTGCCTGGCAGCACACACCTGCCATGTTCAGGAGCACGAAGGAAGCACTCTCCAGTCGGAGGATACCTGCACTTTGCATATTTCGTCTTTTCCCAAAACGGGTCGGCACATCTTGCTACTGCAGAAATGCTGGCCCTAACACAGTACAAATGTAGGGAGGCTGATACACACAGTCTGGGACCAAGCCCCCCCACCTCCCCTCGCCACCCTCATCACCCCTCCATCCCTTTGCCACTCTATTTAGTCCCCAATCCCCGCCCACCTAGTACAATCTTCTCAGGGTCACAAAAGACAATCACAAACGATTAATGCCTACAGGGGCATCACCCGATCAATGGCTTCCTGAGTTGGGTTAGTGGGAGGTGAGGACTGGAGAAGTCCTGGCTTCGTAGAACATGAGACATCACTCTGTGGGCGTGGAAACCTGAGTTGACCTTCAGTGCTGACCAGGGAAGAATCCTCTTGCCTCCAGGGTGTCTGTACCAGCCTTCACCCGAAAGCTACCTTCTTTGGACAGCTGAAACAGATGCACGACACTTGCAGCCTGTGCATCTCATGCAAAAAGGAAATGCAACAGTCCTATTCCTGTCTGTCTAACGACCAGAAGGTTTTGCCATATTGATTGGCGAAGCCAGCTCGTGAAGGCCTCATCTCTTAAAAGGAGAGCCGCCAATATTTAAGAGGCACAGCTTGTAGATATGCTTGATTCTTACTCCATCCGTGCTTTGCTTCAGGTTTGCCTTTGGATTGGTTGTCGGTGTCAGTCCTGCCACTTGAACTCAGGGCATGGGCGCTGTCCCTGAGGTGTTTCCCTCAAGGCTAGCACTCTACCCCTTGAGCCAGCTCCAATTCCAGCTCCTACATGGGAAACTGCAGATGAAACTCCCTCAGCATTCTGGCACCAGCTGTCAAAACCTAGATCAGCGGGCCCTACCTTCCTGAGAAGCTGCCATTAGAGGCAGGAAACACTGGGGGCCTCACATCCTTAACTCCATCTTCTCCAGTGGACTGCACCAGGTGCATTCCATGCTTCCTGAGGCTGAGAAATACACTTTGCTCACTGACTGAACACAGGGACATGCATTGTATTGTTAGTGAAGGAGGTGTAACATACATCTCGGGAGGGGAAGACCCTCACTACACAGTTTCAAACACCCACTCTGTACTTTCCCGGAGCAGCTCCACAACATACAAGCCCAGCAGAGCTGCAGTTGGCCTACTCCAGCTCTAGGAGCACGCTATGGGCCATACTCCATGGTGAACAACACACACTTGCCTCGACAACAGGAACGGCCTGGAACACAGGCCGCGGTGACATCCTGACAAGAGGGATCCCAGCTACATAAAGCCACAATAGCTGGGACAGCTGCAATGCAAACATTGCTTGCCAAGAACTGCTTGAGCAAATGCATGGCGAGACAAGCACAAGTGGAAGACACAGCTTTCAGGCTACACGTTGCTCAAGCACATGCTTGCCTTTCCAACAATCCAGGCCTAAAACTCAGTCCGTGCTGAGAGGATCACTTTCCCTCCCCAACACAGCCTCAGAAGATTGCAGGCCACGTTGTGGAGCTAGGAAAAGCATTATTCCATCTGAGCAAGGAACTGTGGGAGAAAGGCGAGTTGGTACATCATAGAGAACCCAAGGTTAACACCTACATCTCAGTGCATCCCAACGCATCTGAGAGACTATTCCAAGATAACAAATCAACATCCCTCTCAGGGAAGGGGATGAGCATTTGGATTCCTGTCAGACTGAGGGGACATCAGGGATAGCCCTTCTAGGTTGCAGAAGGCGCCAGGAGACCCACGCTGTGCTACATAGCTCTGTTGCTCGAGGACTTCATCCTGGGCCAGGGGCGGTTAGACAGAAATCCTGCCCAGGAGCTTGAGAGGGCCCATCCCACCACCGAGAAGGCGGACTGCCAAGATCAATCGCTTGTTCTGAAATGGAAGAGACCTGAGTCAGGCACAACCGGGGGGGACAAATTAGATTGCATGCTGAAGAAAAAGAAGCAAAGTGAGACTCACCTTGCTCAGGCGAGCTGGAGCAGGTACACTACATGCGCAGAAGGGCAGGGATACTTCTGTATTGCTTGCAGAGCAGGAGGAGACACGGTGAATACTTGAGAGAGGAGGCTCCGCCGGACATTTACCTTCCTGACGAGAGGTACATCGGGTGCCTTCAACGCTCACGACACTCCGAATACATGAACTCTCTTCCCTGGAGACCAGGGCCAGAGGCGTTCAGGACTAAGGAGAGATACACGAGGTGCACTCTGTGCTGAAGTCAGCAGAAGGACAGGGATTGCAGGCAGTGCCAGCCAGGACTTGACAATTAGAATGACTGGAAGACACGGGTTTCAGGCTGAGGTCAACTGTAGTAGGAACACGTTCTACACTGAGGACAGTGGAAGAAAACACTTCATTCCAGACCACCGAGGAGAACGGGCAGCATGCACTAGAGCATAAGGGCAGAGATCTGTTCCACGCTGAGGTGCCTGGCAGCACACACCTGCCATGTTCAGGAGCACGAAGGAAGCACTCTCCAGTCGGAGGATACCTGCACTTTGCATATTTCGTCTTTTCCCAAAACGGGTCGGCACATCTTGCTACTGCAGAAATGCTGGCCCTAACACAGTACAAATGTAGGGAGGCTGATACACACAGTCTGGGACCAAGCCCCCCCACCTCCCCTCGCCACCCTCATCACCCCTCCATCCCTTTGCCACTCTATTTAGTCCCCAATCCCCGCCCACCTAGTACAATCTTCTCAGGGTCACAAAAGACAATCACAAACGATTAATGCCTACAGGGGCATCACCCGATCAATGGCTTCCTGAGTTGGGTTAGTGGGAGGTGAGGACTGGAGAAGTCCTGGCTTCGTAGAACATGAGACATCACTCTGTGGGCATGGAAACCTGAGTTGACCTTCAGTGCTGACCAGGGAAGAATCCTCTTGCCTCCAGGGTGTCTGTACCAGCCTTCACCCGAAAGCTACCTTCTTTGGACAGCTGAAACAGATGCACGACACTTGCAGCCTGTGCATCTCATGCAAAAAGGAAATGCAACAGTCCTATTCCTGTCTGTCTAACCACCAGAAGGTTTTGCCATATTGATTGGCGAAGCCAGCTAGTGAAGGCCTCATCTCTTAAAAGGAGAGCCGCCAATATTTAAGAGGCACAGCTTGTAGATATGCTTGATTCTTACTCCATCCGTGCTTTGCTTCAGGTTTGCCTTTGGATTGGTTGTCGGTGTCAGTCCTGCCACTTGAACTCAGGGCATGGGCGCTGTCCCTGAGGTGTTTCCCTCAAGGCTAGCACTCTACCCCTTGAGCCAGCTCCAATTCCAGCTCCTACATGGGAAACTGCAGATGAAACTCCCTCAGCATTCTGGCACCAGCTGTCAAAACCTAGATCAGCGGGCCCTACCTTCCTGAGAAGCTGCCATTAGAGGCAGGAAACACTGGGGGCCTCACATCCTTAACTCCATCTTCTCCAGTGGACTGCACCAGGTGCATTCCATGCTTCCTGAGGCTGAGAAATACACTTTGCTCACTGACTGAACACAGGGACATGCATTGTATTGTTAGTGAAGGAGGTGTAACATACATCTCGGGAGGGGAAGACCCTCACTACACAGTTTCAAACACCCACTCTGTACTTTCCCGGAGCAGCTCCACAACATACAAGCCCAGCAGAGCTGCAGTTGGCCTACTCCAGCTCTAGGAGCACGCTATGGGCCATACTCCATGGTGAACAACACACACTTGCCTCGACAACAGGAACGGCCTGGAACACAGGCCGCAGTGACATCCTGACAAGAGGGATCCCAGCTACATAAAGCCACAATAGCTGGGACAGCTGCAATGCAAACATTGCTTGCCAAGAACTGCTTGAGCAAATGCATGGCGAGACAAGCACAAGTGGAAGACACAGCTTTCAGGCTACACGTTGCTCAAGCACATGCTTGCCTTTCCAACAATCCAGGCCTAAAACTCAGTCCGTGCTGAGAGGATCACTTTCCCTCCCCAACACAGCCTCAGAAGATTGCAGGCCACGTTGTGGAGCTAGGAAAAGCATTATTCCATCTGAGCAAGGAACTGTGGGAGAAAGGCGAGTTGGTACATCATAGAGAACCCAAGGTTAACACCTACATCTCAGTGCATCCCAACGCATCTGAGAGACTATTCCAAGATAACAAATCAACATCCCTCTCAGGGAAGGGGATGAGCATTTGGATTCCTGTCAGACTGAGGGGACATCAGGGATAGCCCTTCTAGGTTGCAGAAGGCGCCAGGAGACCCACGCTGTGCTACATAGCTCTGTTGCTCGAGGACTTCATCCTGGGCCAGGGGCGGTTAGACAGAAATCCTGCCCAGGAGCTTGAGAGGGCCCATCCCACCACCGAGAAGGCGGACTGCCAAGATCAATCGCTTGTTCTGAAATGGAAGAGACCTGAGTCAGGCACAACCGGGGGGGACAAATTAGATTGCATGCTGAAGAAAAAGAAGCAAAGTGAGACTCACCTTGCTCAGGCGAGCTGGAGCAGGTACACTACATGCGCAGAAGGGCAGGGATACTTCTGTATTGCTTGCAGAGCAGGAGGAGACACGGTGAATACTTGAGAGAGGAGGCTCCGCCGGACATTTACCTTCCTGACGAGAGGTACATCGGGTGCCTTCAACGCTCACGACACTCCGAATACATGAACTCTCTTCCCTGGAGACCAGGGCCAGAGGCGTTCAGGACTAAGGAGAGATACACGAGGTGCACTCTGTGCTGAAGTCAGCAGAAGGACAGGGATTGCAGGCAGTGCCAGCCAGGACTTGACAATTAGAATGACTGGAAGACACGGGTTTCAGGCTGAGGTCAACTGTAGTAGGAACACGTTCTACACTGAGGACAGTGGAAGAAAACACTTCATTCCAGACCACCGAGGAGAACGGGCAGCATGCACTAGAGCATAAGGGCAGAGATCTGTTCCACGCTGAGGTGCCTGGCGGCACACACCTGCCATGTTCAGGAGCACGAAGGAAGCACTCTCCAGTCGGAGGATACCTGCACTTTGCATATTTCGTCTTTTCCCAAAACGGGTC